>NC_133327.1:677522073-677867016 GCF_042186555.1 Aquarana catesbeiana | reverse complement strand
AATACGGGGTGTGTGGAACAGAACATCCACGTGAATAACAAAAGGGAAGTGCCACTAGGAGATATATCAAGTGAACAGTGATGAGGCTCAATTGCCAAGGTGATAAAAATATATTATGTACAAGTGGGTGGGGCGGCCTGGTAAGGAGGGCTTTCTTTTGCCCTCCTTACCTGGCCATGTCTGCTGTCACTTAAAACAAATTACCATGTGCTGTATTATCAATGTTTTTGTCTACATATGTTAACCTTGTCAGTTCTGAATACAACTCAGCTGCCAATCCAGACTGTGTATTGTTTCACTTATGCTGCATTTGTTGCTATAGCCTTTATTTAGGATTTACTCAATCCTTCTGTTCATCATTATGTATCTAGAATGTATTTTGATTATTGAAATTATTTCAATGCCTGCATCACTATATGCTTATGCTCTGGTTTACAATTATTGCTACACATTGGGGCTGTTCTTTTCCCTCATCTCTGTTGCTCCTTGATGGTGCAGGGATGCCCGGAATCTGTCTCATTTGCGGCGACTGGCAGGCTCTCTTGTGGCGAGTGGCCACTCCTCCCCAGGCTGCCCCGCCCACTCATACACATCCCGGCCTGGGCTCCGACCAGCGGCATCGGGTCTTGTGCGCAGATGCGATCGTGGCTAGCCCGCGCATGTGCACTGTGAGATCGTTGACCCCACGACACCGTATGCCGGTGTCTTGCCGAGAAAGTTCCCCCCGCGGATAAGGACCCCCCCTCTACTGCGCAGGTGCAGCGCTTGCGCAGTAGAGACAAGGGAGCCCCTGGAAAGAGCCGAAGCTGAACACCTGAGTCAGCTGTACACGGCGCCTGGACACTACATTCTCCCTATGTCCACGTTAAAGCCCCACCATCCAAGTGGACATAGAGTTAGAATAATATGCCGAGCGCAGCGGGGCCGTGCCCGAAGCGTGGCAAGTGTAGCGAGCCCACGAGGGGCCTGTTACAAACTCTTTTTTTATTAAAATTGTCTTTGCTCGCAGGCGCTGTGTACAGCTGACTCTGGTGTTCAGCTTCGGCGGCTACCTTCTTGTTCCTACTGCACAAGCGCTGCGCCTGCGCAGTAGAGGGGGGGTCCTTATCTGCCGAGGGGAACTTTCTCGGCAGAACACCGACGTCGGGTCACGAGCTACAAGTAGCAGACATTTTTCTGCCACCCACCAGGCTCGAGGTCAGACCCGGAAGAAGCTCACGAGCGTTTAGTCCCTGGTAGATTCCCAGCTCTGAATGCCCCCTATGTCCCCTGTGTAATCTCTATACAATGAGCTCATACTGGAATATTTAGCCCCTCCTGACTTGATTCTGCCATCCTTCAGTAGACGACCTTGTACCTATGAGATTTTGTGTCTCTCATTCATTTAATCTGACACAATTTCTCCTTATTGCCATCGTTGGTATCTACTTACCCTCTTTGTTTGTTTGTGGGACCCTCTCCTCCGGGCTCCATCATTGTGGCTTAAGGTCATCTAGGTATATAATTAATTTATTTCTATCACCTTGGCAATTGAGCCTCATCACTGTTCACTTGATATATTTCCTAGTGGCACTTCCCTTTGTTATTCACGTGGATGTTCTGTTCCACACACCCCGCTTTTCCACATTGGTTCTCCATTTTCTTCTTCCCCCCTTTTTTTCCCTCCCTATCTTCCCTCCCCCCACCCTCTTCTTTGTTGTTACCCCCCCTTTTTTTCCCTCCCCCTTTTCTCCCCCCCCCTTTTTTCTTTTTCCCCTTCTTCCCTCTTCGTTTTATCCCCCCCCCCCCCCCCCAATTCCCCTTTTCTTATTCCCTTCTCGGTCTTCTTCCACTTCATTCCCCTTCTTCTGCCCCCCCCTTTCTCTAGTGTATTGGTTTGTTTGGGGACATTCGCGTTTTGTGCTCTTGTTGTGTTTTCACCGTTCCTTTTCATTTTCATCACGTTTTGCATCACTCCCTTTGTTCAACCTTCACCTCATCCTGATTCAATTTGGTCATCACCTCACTTGGACACCTACTCTTAGAATACAATACACTTTTGGTATATTCACCTTGTATACCTCATCCCTTCAAGCCTGCTGATTTGTTAATTTCCCCCAGTTGCCGCGGGAGGCTCCACTGGGTATGCCTTGCGCACCGACACCTGGGTAAGCAGCCCTATATCCCTCTTCCACTCTTTTATCCAACTGTACACTTTTGAAAATTTTGTATATGTCTCGACAATATTGTCAATTGATCTTGTGTCTATTTACAGATGTATTTCCTGATGAAGTGGTTCACACCGCAAAACTCGTTGACGTACAATATATAACCAAGTCACCTTTGTTTTAATGTCATGTAATTTGTACTAATACATTTTTGTAATTTTTTTTATGACTGTCTTTATATCCTACTTACACTTTTCTCACACTGTACCAAGATAGTCCTTTTGAGCTGCCCTTGGTGAACCTTGGTTGGGGACCAGGTTCCCAAACCTCTATATTCCACTAAATTTTTGGATGATGGTGCAATTTGTTATATTTATAGTTATGATTTTCAGACGCCACACATTTTTCTTTTAAAGTTCCCAGAAGCTCAACAGTAATTCCACAAACTGTTACCTGAATGTGGTTTTCTCAATCACAGTGAAATCCCTTCTATCAGAGGTTGGTAGTGGCAACCAAGCCAGTCATCTTCCTCCAGATGGTGGGCAGGGCTAGCAGGACTGTGATTGGCTTTAGTAGTGCCCAATGACAGTCCTCCTCCTCCTGGATACAGGGACCCAAGGCCCCACCCCAGCAGAACTGCACTCAATCTCTTCCCCATCACAAAAGCTGACGATCGCAGCTACAACAAAGTTAGAGAACCAAACAATGTTTCCCATCTTTTACAATGTGTGGGGGGCACAGTGCCTCCCCCTCAGTGCAGGTGCGGTGTCGGGAATTCTGAAATTGAAATGCATTAGTGTCTCCCTGACACTTCCCTGCGCTGCTCTGCTGATGGGGGAGGGAGTCGAGTGCCGGCAAAAGAGGCTTTTTGCGTGTCGGGGGTTGTCTACCCCTGGTTTATACCATTGCACTTTACATCCTAATTGCGTGTAAAGTCAGATGTCCCAATACTTCTGGTAATATAGTGCAAGACACCCCAAATGCCTACTATATGGGCGGGGAGACCCTGGTGGGTAATTGTGGTTAGGGCCTGGTAGTCATACAGCCAAGTCCATAATATGACAAACATATATGAGAACCTAAAATGCTTCACAATGAGGGCTGTATGGGGTCCACACTTCTCTAGTCACTGGCTGTATGTGGCAGTAAACGGTGGAGAAGACTTACACCAGCGATGAGGCCCATCACACTGTCCTTCAGACACACCTTCTCCTCTCGCTCCATGGCATTCCAGCGGAACCTGCAATGAAGGAAGACACACAGTCATGAAGATTTCTGTGCTCCCTGGGTAGGAGAAGAATATAAGAAGGTCATAACAGGATACACCATTATAAATTCACCATACACAGCAGGAGGAGTGAAAATAGAACAAAGCTTCAATTTAAAATACATGTACCCTCTAATGATGCATTCATCTTATTTGCTTCCTTTTGGTCTGTCAAATATCCCATTGGAAGCATTTTGTTTTAATCGGTCTGAAAAGTAAAAATGAATACCTGTTGATCCCACCAGTCATTTTTTTGGCTGCGATTGTTGCATGACAAATCGCAACGCGTGACACTGTCACCCAAAAGAAGTTCATGTTCCTTTTTAAGCGACGATTTACCGCGCGAAAATCACGGCAAATTGTAACGCGATTAGGATGACATCAAAAAGTAATGGCATTGCAAACGCATCCCGCGTTTTACAGCGATTTGGAATCGTGCCGATTCCACCCGCAATCAGGTGTGAATGGAGCTTTAAGTTCACCCCTTCGATCTGCAGAAAACAAATGAAACAGAAGATACTCAATTTCCCATCTGAACTCTGCATCCCTCTGATCAATGTTAATAAACATGTTACTTTGTATCTTTCTATAACTGTCTGTCTGTTCAGAGGGAGATAGATACAAAGTAACATTGTTTATAAATAATGTTATTTTGTATCTCTCGATTTCTAGCCTGAACAAGGTTTATAAAAAAGGTACCTTGCATCTCTCTATTGCCTGTCTGATCAATCTTAAAGCGGTTGTATACCCGCTGACACTTTTTTTTATTTTTTTATACCCCTGTAAGGCAAAAGGCATAATGAGCTAGTATGCACCGCATACTAGCTCATTATGAAATACTTACCTTAGAACGAGGCGTCGGTATCTTACCTGGTCCACGCCGAGGTAGCTGACATGTTGCCTCGGCGTGTCTTCTGGGTATCACGGCTCCAGCGCTGTGAGTGGCTGGAGCCGCGATGTCATCACTCCCACGCATGCGCGCGGGAGATTTCTTTCCCGGCAAGGTCCGGCATCTGCCGGCCCTTCAGCCGAGAATCCCCTGTGCGCATGCGCCGCTGCAATCAGCGGCTCATAGCAAGGGGAATATCTCCTAAACCGTACAGGTTTAGGAGATATTTTTTTTTACCTACAGGTAAGCCTTATTATAGGCTTATCTGTAGGTAAAAGTTAAAAAATTGACTATACAACCGCTTTAATAAACAATGTTATTTTGTATCTCTCCATCGCTTGTCTGAACAATGTCTGTAAACAATGTTACTTTGTACCTCTTGATTTCCAGTCTGAACAATGTGTTTATTCTCTTTGCCAGCACCTGCTGCTACAGATACCGTATTTACACAGCGACTGCAATGGAAGACACAGAAGCAGGACAAATAGACTGGATGTGCTGTGTACTTTGAAGGAAGTTTTTGGGCATGTGTAGCATGTCGAGTGTCCTCAACTGGTTAAAGGGCTCTCTTTTTTTATTAGGCCTCATTACCCACGCATGTGCATACGGCGCGTCCCCCCGGACACAGCACTTTTTCCATTTAGGAAAGAAGCAACGTACTCGCTTGCAGTAGTGAACGCCAATGCAGAAGCCATCAGCGTTTACCCGAGCACAGCCAGTCACTCATATCGGCGGCGGCATGCAGCACCCCGGGCACCAGAAAACATTGGGGGGGATTTTACTCCTCAGCACACAGGAGCTGCTAAGCTCTTGTGCAGGAGTCCCCGTTTAGAAGTTCTGCTTCAAGGTTTTTAATCACTCAGTAATGAAAATGAATTTTATACTTCTATACACATCAGAAATGTAACACCAACGACATGGTGACTGTATGGACAGCAACCAATCTATCCCTTTTCTGTTCTAACAAAAAAGAATAAAAAAAAAAAAAAAAGCCACACACACCAGCCAAAACTTAAGAGAAACCTTTTAGGAAGATTAGATGCGGGGTTTCCTGAGTGAGTAGGAGTCGTCCAGCCATGAATGACAAAATTAGCAGCATTGATGCAAACCACAGACTCAGCGCTGTCTATTATACCGGCTGCTGACACCCGCTCTGCAACACTCCGCCACTCATGCAGAACCCGAGGTGAACGCAGAGCAGGTGCACAACCCAAATCCTCAACAGCATACACCGCGCACCTTCTGTACACAGACCGTACACCACACCATGAATGCAGAATCCTGGATGTCCCCACAAAACTGACCCAAACCCAATGCAGGAGATGTTCCTTACTTGACTACGTGCTCCAAAACCTGCAAACCAAAGTGCCTGATGACGGGTGGCTGAGTCTTCTCTGCTAGATGCAGACCGCAGGGCACACACATGGGGCAAGTTTCTTTGAAGTCCTCACAGAACTGTATAGAGAAATACAAAATTTCAGGATGAGATTTCTACCCCAATTCATTTCCTGCTGCTCTACACCATCAACTGAACCTCTGTGCATAATACTGCAGACTCCGCCCTCTGCGGCCTTAACTTGTAACCCTAGAATCCCCTTCTTTATATACGATGACCCCAGTATACCCCCCCCTCCACATTCTGTACTCCCTGAATCCACCTCTCCTCCACACTCCCAATATCCCTCCCCCCTCTTCACACTCTGTACTCCCTAGCGTCCCCCCCCCCCCCCTCCACCGCACTATGTACTCCCAGTATCCCCCCTCCTCCACACTCTGTACTCCCAATATCCTCTTACCCCCTCTCCACACTACATACTCCCAGTATCCCCCTACCCACTCTGTACTCCCAGTACCCTCCCCCCTCCACACACTGAACTTCCAGTATCCCCCCCCCCCTACACTCCCAGTATCCCCTTCTCTATATAGTCCCCAGTATACCCCCCTCCACATTCTGCATCCGTGGTACCCCCTCCTCCACACTCTGTACTCCCAATATCCTCTTAAATCCCCCTCCTCTCCTCCACACTCCCAGTACCCCCCCTCCTCTCCTCCACACTCCCAGGACCCCCCCTCCTCTCCTCCACACTCCCAGGACCCCCCCATCCTCTCCTCCACACTCCCAGGACCCCCCCATCCTCTCCTCCACACTCCCAGGACCCCCCCATCCTCTCCTCCACACTCCCAGGACCCCCCCATCCTCTCCTCCACACTCCCAGGACCCCCCCATCCTCTCCTCCACACTCCCAGGACCCCCCCATCCTCTCCTCCACACTCCCAGGACCCCCCCATCCTCTCCTCCACACTCCCAGGACCCCCCCATCCTCTCCTCCACACTCCCAGGACCCCCCCATCCTCTCCTCCACACTCCCAGTACCCCCCCCTCCTCTCCTCCACACTCCCAGTACCCCCCCTCCTCTCCTCCACACTCCCAGTACCCCCCCCTCCTCTCCTCCACACTCCCAGGACCCCCCCTCCTCTCCTCCACACTCCCAGGACCCCCCCATCCTCTCCTCCACACTCCCAGGACCCCCCCATCCTCTCCTCCACACTCCCAGGACCCCCCCATCCTCTCCTCCACACTCCCAGGACCCCCCCATCCTCTCCTCCACACTCCCAGGACCCCCCCATCCTCTCCTCCACACTCCCAGGACCCCCCCATCCTCTCCTCCACACTCCCAGTACCCCCCCTCCTCTCCTCCACACTCCCAGTACCCCCCCTCCTCTCCTCCACACTCCCAGTACCCCCCCCTCCTCTCCTCCACACACCCAGTACCCCCCCTCCTCTCCTCCACACTCCCAGTACCCCCCCCTCCTCTCCTCCACACACCCAGTACCCCCCTCCTCTCCTCCACACTCCCAGTACCCCCCTCCTCTCCTCCACACTCCCAGTACCCCCCTCTCCTCCACACTCCCAGTACCCCCCTCTCCTCCACACTCCCAGTACCCCCCTCTCCTCCACACTCCCAGTACCCCCCCCTCCTCTCCTCCACACTCCCAGTACCCCCCCTCCTCTCCTCCACACTCCCAGTACCCCCCTCTCCTCCACACTCCCAGTACCCCCCCCTCTCCTCCACACTCCCAGTACCCCCCCTCTCCTCCACACTCCCAGTACCCCCCCTCTCCTCCACACTCCCAGTACCCCCCCTCTCCTCCACACTCCCAGTACCCCCCCTCTCCTCCACACTCCCAGTACCCCCCCTCTCCTCCACACTCCCAGTACCCCCCCTCTCCTCCACACTTTGTACTCCCAGTATGCCCCCCCCCTCTGCACTCCCAGTATCCCCCCCCTCCTCCGCACTCCCAGTATCCCCCCCCTCCTCCGCACTCCCAGTATCCCCCCCCTCCTCCGCACTCCCAGTATCCCCCCCCTCCTCCGCACTCCCAGTATCCCCCCCCTCCTCCGCACTCCCAGTACCCCCCCCCTCCTCCGCACTCCCAGTATCCCCCCCCCTCCTCCGCACTCCCAGTACCCCTCCCATTCCTCCGCACTCCCAGTACCCCCCCCATTCCTCCGCACTCCCAGTACCCCCCCCATTCCTCCGCACTCTGTACTCCCAGTATCCCCCCTCCTCCTCCGCACTCTGTACTCCCAGTATCCCCCCTCCTCCTCCGCACTCTGTACTCCCAGTATCCCCCCTCCTCCTCCGCACTCCCAGTATCCCAGTATCCCCCCTCCTCCTCCGCACTCTGTACTCCCAGTATCCCCCCTCCTCCTCCGCACTCCCAGTATCCCCCCTCCTCCTCCGCACTCCCAGTATCCCCCCTCCTCCTCCGCACTCTGTACTCCCAGTATCCCCCCCTCCTCCTCCGCACTCTGTACTCCCAGTATCCCCCCTCCTCCTCCGCACTCCCAGTATCCCCCCTCCTCCTCCGCACTCCCAGTATCCCCCCTCCTCCTCCGCACTCCCAGTATCCCCCCTCCTCCTCCGCACTCTGTACTCCCAGTATCCCCCCTCCTCCTCCGCACTCTGTACTCCCAGTATCCCCCCCTCCTCCGCACTCCCAGTATCCCCCCTCCTCCTCCGCACTCTGTACTCCCAGTATCCCCCCTCCTCCTCCGCACTCCCAGTATCCCCCCTCCTCCTCCGCACTCCCAGTATCCCCCCTCCTCCTCCGCACTCCCAGTATCCCCCCTCCTCCTCCGCACTCCCAGTACCCCCCCTCCTCCTCCGCACTCCCAGTATCCCCCCTCCTCCTCCGCACTCCCAGTATCCCCCCTCCTCCTCCGCACTCCCAGTATCCCCCCTCCTCCTCCGCACTCCCAGTATCCCCCCTCCTCCTCCGCACTCCCAGTATCCCCCCTCCTCCTCCGCACTCCCAGTATCCCCCCTCCTCCTCCGCACTCTGTACTCCCAGTATCCCCCCTCCTCCTCCGCACTCTGTACTCCCAGTATCCCCCCTCCTCCTCCGCACTCTGTACTCCCAGTATCCCCCCTCCTCCTCCGCACTCTGTACTCCCAGTATCCCCCCCTCCTCCGCACTCCCAGTATCCCCCCCTCCTCCGCACTCCCAGTATCCCCCCCTCCTCCGCACTCCCAGTATCCCCCCCTCCTCCTCCGCACTCCCAGTATCCCCCCTCCTCCTCCGCACTCCCAGTATCCCCCCTCCTCCTCCGCACTCTGTACTCCCAGTATCCCCCCCTCCTCCGCACTCCCAGTACCCCCCAATTCTTCCGCACTCTGTACTCCCAGTATCCCCCCTCCTCCTCCGCACTCTGTACTCCCAGTATCCCCCCTCCTCCTCCGCACTCCCAGTATCCCCCCTCCTCCTCCGCACTCCCAGTATCCCCCCTCCTCCTCCGCACTCTGTACTCCCAGTATCCCCCCTCCTCCTCCGCACTCTGTACTCCCAGTATCCCCCCTCCTCCTCCGCACTCTGTACTCCCAGTATCCCCCCTCCTCCTCCGCACTCCCAGTATCCCCCCTCCTCCTCCGCACTCCCAGTATCCCCCCTCCTCCTCCGCACTCCCAGTATCCCCCCTCCTCCTCCGCACTCCCAGTATCCCCCCTCCTCCTCCGCACTCCCAGTATCCCCCCTCCTCCTCCGCACTCCCAGTATCCCCCCTCCTCCTCCGCACTCCCAGTATCCCCCCTCCTCCTCCGCACTCTGTACTCCCAGTATCCCCCCTCCTCCTCCGCACTCCCAGTATCCCCCCCCTCCTCCGCACTCCCAGTATCCCCCCCCTCCTCCGCACTCCCAGTATCCCCCCCCTCCTCCGCACTCCCAGTATCCCCCCCCTCCTCCGCACTCCCAGTACCCCCCCCCCTCCTCCGCACTCCCAGTATCCCCCCCCCTCCTCCGCACTCCCAGTACCCCTCCCATTCCTCCGCACTCCCAGTACCCCCCCCATTCCTCCGCACTCCCAGTACCCCCCCCATTCCTCCGCACTCTGTACTCCCAGTATCCCCCCTCCTCCTCCGCACTCTGTACTCCCAGTATCCCCCCTCCTCCTCCGCACTCTGTACTCCCAGTATCCCCCCTCCTCCTCCGCACTCCCAGTATCCCAGTATCCCCCCTCCTCCTCCGCACTCTGTACTCCCAGTATCCCCCCTCCTCCTCCGCACTCCCAGTATCCCCCCTCCTCCTCCGCACTCCCAGTATCCCCCCTCCTCCTCCGCACTCTGTACTCCCAGTATCCCCCTCCTCCTCCTCCGCACTCTGTACTCCCAGTATCCCCCCTCCTCCTCCGCACTCCCAGTATCCCCCCTCCTCCTCCGCACTCCCAGTATCCCCCCTCCTCCTCCGCACTCCCAGTATCCCCCCTCCTCCTCCGCACTCTGTACTCCCAGTATCCCCCCTCCTCCTCCGCACTCTGTACTCCCAGTATCCCCCCCTCCTCCGCACTCCCAGTATCCCCCCTCCTCCTCCGCACTCTGTACTCCCAGTATCCCCCCTCCTCCTCCGCACTCCCAGTATCCCCCCTCCTCCTCCGCACTCCCAGTATCCCCCCTCCTCCTCCGCACTCCCAGTATCCCCCCTCCTCCTCCGCACTCCCAGTACCCCCCCTCCTCCTCCGCACTCCCAGTATCCCCCCTCCTCCTCCGCACTCCCAGTATCCCCCCTCCTCCTCCGCACTCCCAGTATCCCCCCTCCTCCTCCGCACTCCCAGTATCCCCCCTCCTCCTCCGCACTCCCAGTATCCCCCCTCCTCCTCCGCACTCCCAGTATCCCCCCTCCTCCTCCGCACTCTGTACTCCCAGTATCCCCCCTCCTCCTCCGCACTCTGTACTCCCAGTATCCCCCCTCCTCCTCCGCACTCTGTACTCCCAGTATCCCCCCTCCTCCTCCGCACTCTGTACTCCCAGTATCCCCCCCTCCTCCGCACTCCCAGTATCCCCCCCTCCTCCGCACTCCCAGTATCCCCCCCTCCTCCGCACTCCCAGTATCCCCCCCTCCTCCTCCGCACTCCCAGTATCCCCCCTCCTCCTCCGCACTCTGTACTCCCAGTATCCCCCCCTCCTCCGCACTCCCAGTACCCCCCAATTCTTCCGCACTCTGTACTCCCAGTATCCCCCCTCCTCCTCCGCACTCTGTACTCCCAGTATCCCCCCTCCTCCTCCGCACTCCCAGTATCCCCCCTCCTCCTCCGCACTCCCAGTATCCCCCCTCCTCCTCCGCACTCTGTACTCCCAGTATCCCCCCTCCTCCTCCGCACTCTGTACTCCCAGTATCCCCCCTCCTCCTCCGCACTCTGTACTCCCAGTATCCCCCCTCCTCCTCCGCACTCCCAGTATCCCCCCTCCTCCTCCGCACTCCCAGTATCCCCCCTCCTCCTCCGCACTCCCAGTATCCCCCCTCCTCCTCCGCACTCCCAGTATCCCCCCTCCTCCTCCGCACTCCCAGTATCCCCCCTCCTCCTCCGCACTCCCAGTATCCCCCCTCCTCCTCCGCACTCCCAGTATCCCCCCTCCTCCTCCGCACTCTGTACTCCCAGTATCCCCCCTCCTCCTCCGCACTCTGTACTCCCAGTATCCCCCCCTCCTCCGCACTCCCAGTATCCCCCCCTCCTCCGCACTCCCAGTATCCCCCCCATTCCTCCGCACTCCCAGTACCCCCCCCATTCCTCCGCACTCCCAGTATCCCCCCCATTCCTCCGCACTCCCAGTATCCCCCCTCCTCCTCCGCACTCCCAGTATCCCCCCTCCTCCTCCGCACTCCCAGTATCCCCCCTCCTCCTCCGCACTCCCAGTATCCCAGTATCCCCCCTCCTCCTCCGCACTCTGTACTCCCAGTATCCCCCCCTCCTCCGCACTCCCAGTATCCCCCCCTCCTCCGCACTCCCAGTATCCCCCCCATTCCTCCGCACTCCCAGTATCCCCCCCATTCCTCCGCACTCCCAGTATCCCCCCCCCTCCTCCGCACTCCCAGTATCCCCCCCATTCCTCCGCACTCCCAGTATCCCCCCCCTCCTCCGCACTCCCAGTATCCCCCCCTCCTCCGCACTCCCAGTATCCCCCCCATTCCTCCGCACTCCCAGTACCCCCCCCATTCCTCCGCACTCCCAGTACCCCCCCCATTCCTGCGCACTCCCAGTATCCCCCCCTTCCTCCGCATTCTGTAGTCCCAGTATACCCCCCTCCTCCACACTCTCTACTCCCAGTATCCCCCCCTCCTCCACACTCTCTACTCCCAGTATCCCCCCCCCCTGCACACTCTCTACTCCCAGTATCCCCCCCCCCCCTTTCCTCACCCTCAAGGCCTCCAGTCGGTGTTCCTGGGTGGAGCCGGGCTCCATGATGATGGTGACAGCCCTCACTAGCTGTTCGCACAAACCCTGCACCTGCTCAGCCATCTTCCCGGGGGGGTCTGTCTCTACACCGACAATCCAACGAGAAGATCGATTAGCCGCGCATGTGCTGAACACCCGGCATGGGATACACCGAGCATGCGCACTGCGGCACCGGACCCTCTGCGCCTGCGCACTGACACGCTACAGCCGGAGCCGATTACGCATGCGCGGACTCCTCCTCCTCTGCCAACTTGCTCCGCACAGTCTCCGCCCACTGGCGAGGCGTCATCGTGCTGACAGGGCAGTGGCGGGAAATGTGAGGAGAGGTGAGAGTCCACCTACCTGAGGACAGAGTGAGAGATGGGGTGCACCTACCTACCTTGTATGTGAGGTGAGAGTCCACGTACCTACCTAACTCCCTCTTCTTGGTGAGATAACAACTACCTACCGACCTGCTAACCACTTACCTGATCCCCCTTCCATCTGAGATGAGGTGTGAGAGTGTCAACCAACCTACCTTCATTATATCCCTTCAGGCCATGAGAGGACCTACTGACCATCTACTTACCTGACCTCCCTTACATCTGAGGAGAGGTGACAGAATGCTCACCTACCTACCAACTTACTACCTACCTGACCTCCCTTCTATCAACTTAATGAGAGGTGAGAGAGCGCCTTCCAACCGTCTACCTACCTGACCTCCATCAGTAGTGACAGAGTGTCCACCTACCTACCAAACCCCTCATATTCCTGAGGGAACGCCTATCTTCCTATTGACTTACTACCTACCTGATTCCCCCTTCCACCTGAGAGGAGGTGTGAGGGTGTCCACCAACCTACCTTCCTTATATCCCTTCAGGAATGTAGTGAGGGCTCCGCGCTTAGGATATAACTAAGGTTTCGGCCTCCCCTAATAGACTCCCACAGGGGGCGATAGTAAAAGGGGGTTATTGGCGCTACCTATAGGCCATGAGGTGATTGCTCAAACCGGGGCATTTTCATCCCCCTTCCTGCCCAGGCCAATTTTTTTAGTTTTCAGCGCTGTCGCATTTTGAATGACAATTGCGCGGTTCATGCAACGCTCTACCCAAATGACATATTTATTATTTTTTGCACACAAATGGAGCTGTCTTTTGGTGGTATTTATTCACCGCCGGGGTTTTTATTTTTTTGCGCTATAAACAAAAGAATAGCGACAATTTTGAAAAAAAAAAAATATTTTTTTTTTACTTTTTTGCTATAATATCCCAATTAAAAAAAAAAAAAAAAAAAAAAAAACAAATTTTTTACCTCAGTTTAGGCCGATATGTACTTTTCTACATATTTTTGGTAAAAAAAAATTGCAATAAGCGTATACTGATTGGTTTGCGCAAAAGTTATAGCGTCTACAAAATAGGGGATAGTTTTATGGCATTTTTATTTTTTTTTTACTAGTAATGGCGGCGATCTGCGATTTTCTTTTTTTTTTTTTTTTTCATTACTGTGACGTTGCGACAGACTTATCGGACACTTTTGACACATTTTTGGGACCATTCACATTTATACAGCGATCAGTGCTATAAAATTGCACTGATTTATGTGTAAATGTGACTGGCAGGGAAGGGGTTAACGCTAGGGGGTGATCGAGGAGGTTAATTATGTTTCCTAAGGAGTGATTCTAACTGTAGGGGGGAGGGGACTCACAAGGGGAGGAGACAGATCGGTGTTCCTCTGTACTGGGAACACACCATCGGTCTCCTCCCACCTGACAGGACGTGGATCTGTGTGTTTACACACACACAGATCCACGGTTCTGATGTGTTCACGGGCAATCATGGGTGCCCAGCGGACATCGCGGCCGCCGGGCAAGCGCACGGGGTCCCGAGCAACGCGGCACGCCCCCTAGACGGCCGGGGAGCCGAGGACGTCATATGACACCCGCCCAGGATGGGAGATCTCTCCTGCGGACGTCATATGACTGTGGGCGGGTAATGAAGTGGTTAAAGGACATAAGATATCCTATAGTGTGACATATATTAAAATAATTATGTGCAAAAAAAACACCAGTGTGAAGTAACATCTAGCTTCACAGATATAAGAAATAAATTGGGGTAAAACCTAATAGCCCAAAAAATTGTTACCGGCTATCTACCTAACCTCCCTTCATCAGTAGTGACAGAGTGTCCACCTACCTACCAAACGTGAGGGAACGCCTATCTTCCAATTGGCTTACTACCTACCTGAGGAGCGGTCAGAGACCACCTTCTGACCAACTACCTACCTGCTTGTCCCCTTTACATTTGGCAAGAGAGTACCTACCTTACCACCCTTCCTTGCATCTGAGGTGAGAAAGTGCCCACCTACCGATCAACTACATATCTACTTACCGTCTTTTCACCTATCTACCGGCCAACTACTACCTGATCACCCCCTCTATCCATGTGGGGAGATGTCAAAGCACCTACCTACCTTACCTCCCTTGCATCTGAGGTGAGAGAGTGCCCACCTACCGATCAACTAACTACATACTGTATCTACTTACCGTCTTTTCACTTATCTACCGGCCAACTAACTACCTGATCGCCACTCCATCTATGTGGGGAGATATGAGAGAGCACCTACCAACGTACCTTACTTCCCTTACATCTAGGGTGAGAGAGCGTCCACGTACTGTACCTACCTAACCCCCTCTTTTTGATGAGAGAGCGCCTATCTCCCAACCTGCTAACTTCTTACCTGGTCCCCCCTTCCATCTGAGGGGAGGTGAGAGTTCACCTACCTACTTACCCAATTTCTGACTTAGGAGCGGTCAGAGGGCCCACTTACCAACTAACTAACTTAACTATCTACCTGACCTCCCCTCAGTCCATCTGAGGAGAGGTGATCGAGTGCCTACCTACTGATTAACTACATACGTACTTACCCCCTTTCCATCTGAGGGGAAGTGAGAGAGCACCTACCTACCTGACCTCCCTTAGGCAAGGCCATACATGGGTCGAATTTCAAAAGAATTTTCTTTAGAAAACCTTATCTAAGAATTTTCGTTCGTACTTCGCACCATTAGTGGGCTGCAGCAACAGCCGATTTTCATGCGGAAAATCGCACTTGTTGGAAATTTTTTGAAAAACAAACCAATTTCTAATCCAATGATGGGAGAATCGTGCGAGAAATGTAATCGAAAAAGAAATGCGCAAGTGCAAGAAAAGAAAATTCCTGGAAAGAAAAGAAGATTCCCAGCCATGAAAATTCTTTTCTGTAGCAACATGAGGTGAAATTGAAGGCTTGGTTGGCCGAATTTCGAAATCAATGGTGGCGCCATCGGATCACAAAACGCAAAAATTTTCTGATTTTCAAAAGAAAATTATTTCGAAAATTCGACCATGTATGGCCAGCCTTACATCTGAGGAGAGGCCAGAGAGCACATACCAACCATCAGCCTACCTGATCTTTACATCTGAGGGGATGTGAGAGTGTCCACGTACCTACCTAACCCCCCTCTTCTTAATGAGGGAACACCTGTCTACTGACAAGCTTGCTACCTACGTGATCCCCATTCCATCAGAGTAGAGGTGAGCCTAACTACCTACCTACTTTCCATTTGAGGCCAGTTGAGAGAGTGCTTATCTACCGAACCAACCAACTTACTACCTACCATCTTACCACCTTTCCGTCCAGGTAAGACGCAGGGAAGGGTGTTTTTTTTTTTTTTCTTCTTGGGAATGTTCCCCCACCTGGACAGCTTCACCTCAGGAGGCAGAGGGAGTGTGGCTCAGTCAGCGGCGCCGTTCCCGCTGCCGCCGCCATTACGGTGATCCTCCCATCCGGCGCCTCTCCTCCACCCCAGCCCTCCTCCACATACGATTCGGCGAATCGGAGTCCACTCGAGCGGGAAAGCTGTATCTTTGAAAAAGATGGGGGGGGGGCGCGGTGGGTGGTCGGAGGAAAGGGGGCGGGGCTTGTCGGCGCGCTTCAGCGCCAACAATGCGGGCTGTATAGCTATAAAGTTCACCTTTTTTCAGGTGCATACAGCTAAAGGAGGGACACAGAGCAGACGGGTCGCGTGTGAGTGTTGGTTGACACAGGCATTCCCAGGACACATTTACTTTGCATCAGGCTGAGCTTAATAGCAGCGGCAGTTGCTGGACTATTGCTCAGCAGTAGGTGCATTTTTTTGGCTGTACCTCTGCGTTTGTGCTCAGCACCATGACCAGAGGGATTGGTACAAATTCGCAAAAAATAAGGGCACAGAGGGGTCACCCTCAGGCCCTAAGGACCCCCCTCTGCAACACCATCCCCCCCTGAAAGATCTAGGGAAGCTGGTCAGATTGAGCCATCGGGGTCGTCAGGAGCTGCAATTGCTTTAGACACTTCAGCCCCCGTCTATGTAACCGAGGAGGTTTTTTCCTCAACTATCAGTGGATTAGAGGAAAGGTTAGTGACTTTAATCGCATCTTCACAGAGTAGAAGAAAGCGCATTAGGTCCCCTTCTACCACCCAGGATCCTCAAACAGAGGAACAGTGGGAGGAAGAAAATGAATCCCCCTCGGGACCATGGAGAGACTGACTCCTCTTCTGAGGGATCAAGTCGGGAAGGACCTTCTTCAGCTTCACATGCTGAGAAGTTACTGGTGTATTCTCTTACGGAAATGGTCCGCTCCACATTTGAGCTTCCCTTAACGGAGTCGGTTGAAAAGCCCACTTCTTGTTTGGGTTCACTAAAGCCTCCTCAAGCCTAGTGTGCCTTTCCTGTACATTCATTGCTGGAAAAGCTTATGTATTCTGAGTGGGATCACCCAGATAAGCATTTTTTCCCCTCCCTAAAAAGTTTTCAACCCTTTATCCTATGGAGGAAAAATTCACTAAGATGTGGAGTAAACCAGCAATTGATGCTGCTGTATCCTCTGTGAATAAAAGTTTGACTTGTCCAGTTGACAATGCACAAATGCTTACGGATCCAACTGATAAGAAATTGGAATTCCTGTTAAAAAATATTTTCCTTGGTAGGTTCAGTGGCTCAACCTGCACTGGTGGCAATTGGGGAATGTCAATCCTTGAGGGACCATTTGAAACAGGTGCTCAAGGTTTTCCCTGAACAGCAGGCCCAGGAGTTAGCTGAGCTGCCAGCAGCTTTGTGTTTTGCAATTGACGCCATCATAGATTCTATTCTTCAAACCTCTTGCCTTACGCTTGGGTTGGCGCATATGCGTAGAATCTTATGGTTGGAAAATTGGTCAGCCGAAGCGCCATGCAAAAAGCTCTTGGCTGGTTTTCCTTTCCGTGGTGAAAAGCTGTTTGGGGATGATTTGGACAAATATATCCAAAAAATATCAAGTGGGAAAAGTACCCTTTTGCCAGTTAAGAAAAGGAGTAAACATCCCTCATTTAAACGAGCTCTTTCTCCAGTGCCTTGGGCATCAGCCTCCAGGCAGTCGCGACGCCCTCCACCTTCAGGTTCAAGAGGTAAACCTCAGGGTGAACCCCAGGGACAAAAGAAATCCTGAGGAAACCCACAAGACAAAACGCTAAAGCCTCTTTATGAAGGGGCGCCCCCGTTCGTTTGAGTGGAAGGGAAGACTTCTGCAGTTCTCAAGGGTCTGGCATGAAGATTTTACGAGACAGATGGGTGGTCTCCACAATAGCTCTAGGTTAAATCTAGAGTTCCGAGAATTCCCGTATCCTCGTTTACTCAGGTCAAATGTCCCCAAAGATCCAGAGAAAAAGAAGTCTCTTTCTAGCGTTAGACCAACTTTTGTCACAAAAAGTGGTCATGATGATCCCCATGGAAGAGCAGGGGTTGGGGTTTTATTCGAACCTTTTCACAGTGCCAAAACCAAATAGAGATGTCAGGCCCATTCTAGATCTGAAAGATCTAAACCGGTTCCTGAAAATTCGCTCTTTTCACATGGAATCAATCTGATCAGTAGTCTCCGTCCTACAAGGAGGAGAACTTCTGGCATCAATCGACATCAATGATGCATACCTGCATGTACCTATTTTCCCCGCTCTCCAGAAATATCTGCGTTTCGAAGTAAAAAAATTCATTTTCAGTTTGTAGCCTTGCCTTTTCGGTCTAGCTACTGCACCTCGGGTGTTTACAAAACTTCTGGCCTTCCTCTGGCCAGATTAACCACTTAGCACTTAAACCCCCTTAATAACCAGACCAATTTTCAGCTTTCAGTGCTCTCACATTTTGAATGACAATTACTCAGTCATGCAACACTGTACCTATATGAAATTTTTATTCTTTTTTCCACACAAATAGAGCTTTCTTTTGGTGGTATTTAATCACCACTAGGATCTTTATTTTTTGCACTATAAAAGAAAAAAGACCGAAAATTCTGTAAGAAAAAATGCATTTTTCTTCATATATTTTGGCCAAAATTTATACCGCTACATATCTTTGGTAAAAATAACCCAAATCTGTGTATATTGTTTGGTCTTTGTGAAAGTTATAGAGTCCAAAAGCCATGGTGCCAATATCTGAAAATTGATCACACCGGAAGTACTGACGGCCTATCTAATTTCTTGAGACCCTAACATGCCAGAAAAGTACAAATACCCCCCAAATGACCCCTTTTTGGAAAGAAGACATTCCAAGGTATTTAGAAAGATGCATGATGAGTTTTTTGAAGTTGTCATTTTTTTTCCCCACAATTCTTAGCAAAATCAAGATATTTTTTTTTTTTTCACAAAATTGTCATATTAGCAAGTTATTTCTCACACACAGCATATGCATACCACAAATTACACCCCAAAACACATTCTGCTATTACTCCCGAGTATGGCGATTCCACATGTGAGACTTTTACACAGCGCGGCCACATACAGAGGCCCAACATGCAGGGAGCACCTTCAGGCGTTCTGGAGCACCCAGGACAATTCTGACATTTCTCTCCTACATGTAAAAATCATCCATTTATTTGCTAGAAAATTACATAGAACCCCAAAACATTATATATGTTTTTTAGCAAAGACCCTAGAGAATACAATGGCGGTCGTTGCAACTTTTTATCTCGCATGGTATTTGCGCAGCAATTTCTCGAACGCGTTTAAAAAAAAAAAAAAAACAGTTTTGTGCTTTAAAAAAAGAACAAAACTGTAAATTTAGCCCAATGTTTTTGCATAATGTGAAAGTTGAAGTTATGCCGAGTAAATAGATACCTAACATGTCACCCTTCAAAATTGCACACGCTCGTGGAATGGCGCTAAACTTCGCTACTTAAAAAATCCCCATAGGCGACGCTTTAACATTTTTTACTGGCTACATGTTTTGAGTTACAGAGGAGGTCTAGGGCCAAAATTATTGCTCTCGCTCTACCGATCGCAGCGATACCTCACATGTGTGGTTTGAACACCGTTTTCATATGTGGGCAGGACTTAAGTACCGTATTTATCGGCGTATAACACGCACCCAAGTTAAGGAGGGAATTTTAAGGAAAAAAACTTTTAGGAGTAAAGTTTAAGGAAGAAAAACTTACATTAAAATGCCCATCAATGCAGCGTTATCGGTGTCCATCTGCAGCCTTGTCAGTGTCAGTGCAGCCTTGCCCCAGTGTCCATTGCAGCCTTGTCAGTGCAGCTTTGCCCCAGTGCAGCCATGTCAGTGCAGCCTTGTCAGTGCAGCTTTTCTCCAGTGCAGCCTTGCCCCCGTGCAGCTTTGTGGGATCGCCGCGATCCCTGCCGTCATACACAGCCCTGTGTAAATTTAAATATGGCGCCGAGACTGCAGGGACTCGGCGGAGCGCTGATACACATAGCCGAGAGTCCTCGGGTTTTCTCGGCGCCGCTTACAGTCCCGCCCAGTTCCGCCCTATGGGCGGGACTGTAAGCGGCGCCGAGAAAACCCGAGGACTCTCGGCTATGTGTAGCTCCGCTCCGCCGAGTCCCTGCAGTCTCGGCGCCGTATTTGAATTTCCACACGGCTGTGTATGTCGGCGCCGATCGCGGCAATTGCAGCGATCGCTCCGATCACACACAATTGGGGGGGGATCGGCCTATAACACGCACCCACGAATTTCCCCTGATTTTCAGGGGAAAAAAGTGCGTGTTATATGCCGATAAATACGGTATGCGTTCGCTTCTGCATGCGAGCACGCGGGTTCAGGGGCGCTTTTAAATTTATTTATTTTTATTGTTCATTTTACTTTATTTTAGTTTGACGCTTTTTTCCAAAAAATACATATTTTGATCACTTTTATTCCTATTACAAGGAATGTAAACATCCCTTGTAATAGGAATATGGCATGACAGGTCCTCTTTACAGTGAGATATGGGGTCAATAAGACCCCACCTCTCACCTCTAGGCTGGGAAGCCTGAAATAAAAAACGATACTGGCTTCGATCGTAGCGGTGAGTCGGTAGAAGCACCTGGGGGTGGGATGTCCCCTCTCGCCTCCCGTAAGAACGATCAAGCAGTGGAACAGCCGCTATGATCATTCTTATGGTGTAGGGAATCACCGGCTGAAAAAGCTGATACCTGAATGATGCCTGTAGCTGCAATAGGCTAGCGGGTTTTCAAATTTTCCACCGACAAATGCAGCACACAATTCTCCTTCTTTAATGGGATAATAATGAAGCTGCTTTGCTGGTGATACTGATGGAGTTATTTTAAACTAATTTTCAAAGGCTTTTTTTTTCTAGTGATATCAAGAATAACGTTATTATGCTTTTTTTTTTTTTTTTTTTTTTTTTTTTTTTTTTTTTTTTTTTTTTTGGGCAAGTTGCCACAACACCATTATCCTGTAGTTTTTAAGATCAAAGATACAAAGATACAAAATGCTGGTGTCAATTTTACATTGTATTTTTTAAAATGTAACTGCCAAACTGTCATTTGAAGTAAAACACATAGCCAAGTATTCTCCATAATTTTTTTTATTGTGCATTAAAATTAGACATGCTATCTGCCAATAGAACTTAACCAAAAAGTGCATTCTATGCATCCAAAAATATAGAAAATATACCAAATCAAATCATTAGTCAACCAAAAAAATAATGTCAAGGCAATAACTCCAAGGCCAATAATAAATAACACGTTTATCTCCTCAGATTCCACGACATGGCTGGTTGATGATTGGCCGTTCAGAAACTAACTGAAAAGTGCGAAATGAAAAGCGCGAATCAACACTCGCCAAACTTGTACTAACACAAAATTAGCAGAAGGAGCCCAAAGGGTGGCGCTAAAGGGCTGAAAAACAACGTAGTACGTCACTACGTTCGTAATCGTTGGCCAACAATTGTGTGGCCATTTTTGTATGCAAGACTAGTTTGGGCCAACGCCCTTCGGACAAAATTCCAAGGTTTTGTTGGCGAACAATCCGATCCTGTGTACGAGGCTTAAGAGCTCTGCTCCAACAATCAAAAAGATGTCCCTCATGTAAAATGAAGTTACCAGAGGGTTGGAAGAAGACTTTGTTCCAAATTTGCATTGACTCCTTAATCAAGAAGCTGCTTCTGCATGCAGCGATTTAATTGCATCAATTAAAAAAGAGCTAGATGCTACTATCCAATCTTTTTGCTCTTCTCTTACAACACCATCCCTGAGTCAGCCAACTTCCTCAGGATCCTCTCAGGGCTCACAATTAATCCCAGTAGTGGAGGCTGAAGCTGGTCCTCCTACCCAAGGGGACCATTCCCCCTCTCACTCCAGGGAAGAGGAGGAAGGGCCAGAAGATGCACCTTCAAGATACAAACTGTCCTTAGAACAAGTAGACAGTCTGCTAAAAACAGTCTGCAACATTGGGTTTAGGTGAAGAAAAGAGAGAATTATCGCTGCATGACCGAATGTACGCAGGGTTTAGTGAAACAAAAAGTCGCACTTTCCCCGTGCATTCGGTAATCTCTGAAGCCATCAAAAAGGAATGGGTGGATCCAGACAACAAAAAAAAAAACGCATGAAGACCCAGAGGAGAAATTGGACGCGGCATTTTCCCAAGTGTCCAGATCGACCGACTTGGCATTCAAAGACATGGGAATATTAACCACTTGCCGACCGCCTCACGACGATGTACGTCGGCAGAATGGCACAGGCAGGCAGAATCGCGTACCTGCACGTGATCTGCCTCCCGTGGGCGGGGGGTCCGATCGAACCCCCCCCCCGGTGCCCGAGGCGGTCGGCTTGTGTCTGGGAGCAATAAGAGGTGAGGGGGAGACCATCCATTCGTGGCCCCCCCTCGCGATCGCTCCCAGCCAATCAGATTCTTCCTCTGCTGCTGTATGCTAAACAGCAGCAAAGGAAATTATGTCATCTCTCCTCGGCTCGATCTTTTCCGTTCCGGTGCCGAGGAGAGAAGACTGCAATGTGAGTGCATAACACATACACACTCAGTAGAACATGCCAGGCACACAATACACCCCCGATTCCCCCCCCCCCCCCGTCACACTGACACCAAGCAGTTTTTTTTTTTTTTCTGATTACTGCATTGGTGTCAGTTTGTGACAGTGTGGTAGGGCAGTTAGTGTTAGCCCCCTTTAGGTCTAGGGTACCCCCCTAATAAAAGTTTTAACCCCTTGATCACCCCCCCGTCGCCAGTGTCAGTAAGTGATCATTTTTCTGATCGCTGTATTAGTGTCACTGGTGACGCTAGTTAGGGAGGTAAATATTTAGGTTCGCCGTCAGCATTTTATAGCGACAGGGACCCCCATATACTACCTAATAAATGTTTTAACCCCTTGATTGCCCCCCTAGTTAACCCTTTCACCAGTGATCACCGTATAAGTGTTACGGGTGACACTTGTTAGTTCGTTTATTTTTTATAGTGTCAGGGCACCCGCAGTTTATTACCGAATAAAGGTTTAGCCCCCTGATCGCCCGGCGGTGATATGCGTCACCCCAGGCAGCGTCAGATTAGCGCCAGTACCGCTAACACCCACGTACGCAACATACGCCCCCCTTAGTGGTATAGTATCTGTACGGATCAATATCTGATCCGATCAGATCTATACTAGCGTCCCCAGCAGTTTAGGGTTCCCAAAAATGCACTGTTAGCGGGATCAGCCCAGATACCTGCTAGCACCTGCGTTTTGCCCCTCCGCCCGGCCCAGACCATTCAAGTGCAGTATCGATCGATCACTGACACTTACAAAACACTAAACTCATAACTGCAGCGTTTGCAGAGTCAGGCCTGATCCCTGCGATCGCTAACAGGTTTTTTTTGGTAGCGTTTTGGTGAACTGGCAAGCACCAGCGGCCTAGTACACCCCGGTCGTAGTCAAACCAGCACTGCAGTAACACTTGGTGACGTGGCGAGTCCCATAAGTGCAGTTCAAGCTGGTGAGGTGGCAAGCACAAGTAGTGTCCCGCTGCCACCAAGAAGACAACAAACACAGGCCCGTCGTGCCCATAGTGCCCTTCCTGCTGCATTCGCCAATCCTAATAATTGGGAACCCACCACTTCTGCAGCACCCGTACATCACCCATTCACATCCCCAACCAAATGCAGTCGGCTGCATGAGAGGCATTTTTATGTGCTCCCGAGTACCCCTACGAACCCCCCCAAAAAGATGTTGTGTCTGCAGCAAACGCGGATATAGGCGTGACACCCGCTATTATTGTCCCTCCTGTGCTGACAATCCTGGTCTTTGCATTGGTGAATGTTTTGAACGCTACCATGCACTAGTTGCGTATTAGCGTAGGGTACAGCATTGCACAGACTAGGCACACTTTCACAGGGTCTCCCAAGATGCCATCGCATTTTGAGAGACCCGAACCTGGAACCGGTTACAGTTATAAAAGTTACAGTTACAAAAAAAAGTGTAAAAAAAAAAAAAAAAAAAAAACACAAAAAAAATATATAAAATAAAAAAATAGTTGTCGTTTTATTGTTCTCTCTCTCTATTCTCTCTCTCTCTATTGTTCTGCTCTTTTTTTACTGTATTCTATTCTGCAATGTTTTATTGTTATTGTGTTTTATCATGTTTGCTTTTCAGGTATGCAATTTTTTATACTTTACCGTTTACTGTGCTTTGTTAACCATTTTTTTGTCTTCAGGTACGCCATTCACGACTTTGAGTGGTTATACCAGAATGATGCCTGCAGGTTTAGGTATCATCTTGGTATCGCTCTTTTCAGCCAGCGGTCGGCTTTCATGTAAAAGCAATCCTAGCGGCTAATTAGCCTCTAGACTGCTTTTACAAGCAGTGGGAGGGAATGCCCCCCCCCCCCCCCCCCCCCACCGTCTTCCGTGTTTTTCTCTGGCTCTCCTGTCTCAACAGGGAACCTGAGAATGCAGCCGGTGATTCAGCCAGCTGACCATAGAGCTGATCAGAGACCAGAGTGGCTCCAAACATCTCTATGGCCTAAGAAACCGGAAGCTACGAGCATTTCATGACTTAGATTTCGCCGGATGTAAACAGCGCCATTGGGAAATTGGGAAAGCATTTTATCACACCGATCTTGGTGTGGTCAGATGCTTTGAGGGCGGAGGAGAGATCTAGGGTCTAATAGACCCCAATTTTTTTTTTTAAAAAGAGTACCTGTCACTACCTATTGCTATCATATTTACATTCCCTGGGATAACAATAAAAATGATTTAAAAAGAAAGGAACAGTTTAAAAATAAGATAAAAAAAGCAAAAAAAAAAATAAAGCAAAAAAAAAGCACCCCTGTCCCCCCCCCCCCCCCCCCCCACTCTCGCACTATGGCGAACGCAAGCGTCGGTCTGGCGTCAAATGTAAACCGCAATTGCACCATGCATGTGAGGTATCACCGCGAAGGTCAGATCGAGGTTAGTAATTTTAGCAGTAGACCTCCTCTGTAAATCTACAGTGGTAACCTTTAAAGGCTTTTAAAAATGTATTTATTTTGTTGCCACTGCACGTTTGTGCGCAATTTTAAAGCATGTCATGTTTGGTATCCATGTACTCGGCCTAAGATCATCTTTTTTATTTCATTAAACATTTGGGCAATATAGTGTGTTTTAGTGCATTAAAATTTAAAAAAGTGTATTTTTTCCCCAAAAAATGCGTTTGAAAAATCGCTGTGCAAATACTGTGTGAAAAAAAAAAAAAAAAATGAAACACCCACCATTTTAGTCTGTAGGGCATTTGCTTTAAAAAATATATAATGTTTGGGGGCTCAAAGTAATTTTCAAAAAAGAAAAATGTTTTCATGTAAACAAAAAGTGTCAGAAAGGGCTTTGTCTTCAAGTGGTTAGAAGAGTGGGTGATGTGTGACATAAGCTTCTAAATGTTGTGCATAAAATGTCAGGACAGTTCAAAACCCCCCCAAATGACCCGGTTTTGGAAAGTAGACACCCCAAGCTATTTGCTGAGAGGCATGTCGAGTCCATGGAATATTTTATATTGTGACAAGTCGGGAAAAAATTTTTTTTTTTTTTTTGCACAAAGTTGTCCCTAAGTGATATATTGCTCAGACATGCCATGGGAATATGTGAAATTACACCCCAAAATACATTCTGTTGCTTCTCCTGAGTACGGGGATACCACGTGTGAGACTTTTTGGGAGCCTAGCCGCGCACGGGACCCCAAAAACCAAGCACCGCCTTCCGGTTTTCTAAGGGCGTAAATTTTTGATTTCACTCTTCACTGCCTATCACAGTTTCGGAGGCCATGGAATGCCCAGGTGGCACAAACCCCCCCCAAATGACCCTATTTTGGAAAGTAGACACCCCAAGCTATTTGAGAGGTATAGTGAGTATTTTGCAGACCTCACTTTTTGTCACAAAGTTTTGAAAATTGAAAAAAGAAAAATTTTTTACACCCTTAGAAATCCTGAAGGCGGTGATTGGTTTTCGGGGTCCCGTACCCGGTTAGGCTCCCAAAAAGTCCCACACATGTGGTATCCCCATACTCAGGAGAAGCAGCAGAATGTATTTTGGGGTGCAATTCCACATATGCCCATGGCCTGTGTGAGTAATATATCATTTAGTGACAACTTTGTGCAAAAAAAGAAATGTGTCGCTTTCCCGCAACTTGTGTCAAAATGTAAAATATTCCTTGGACTCAATATGCCTCTCAGTAAATAGCTTGGGGAGTCTGCTTTCCAAAATAGGGTCACTTGGGGGGGGGGGGGGGGTGGTTTGTGCCATCTGGGCATTTTATGGCCTTCAAAACTGTGATAGGTAGTGAGGAGTGAAATCAAAAATTTACGCCCTTAGAAAACCTGAAGGCGGTGATTGGTTTTCGGGGCCCCGTACGCGGCTAGGCTCCCAGAAAGTCTCACACATGTGGTATCCCCGTACTCAGGAGAAGCAGAAAAATGTATTTTGGGGTGCAATTCCACATATGCCCATGGCCTGTGTGAGCAATATATCATTTAGTGACAACTTTTTGTAATTTTTTTTTTTTTTGTCATTATTCAATCACTTGGGACAAAAAAAATAATATTCAATGGGCTCAACATGCCTCTCAGCAATTTCCTTGGGGTGTCTACTTTCCAAAATGGGGTCATTTTGGGGGGGGGGGGGGGGGGGGGCGGGGGTTTTGTACCGCCCTGTCATTTTAGCATCTCAAGAAATGACATAGGCAGTCATAAACTAAAAGCTGTGTAAATTCCAGAAAATGTACCCTAGTTTGTAGACGCTATAACTTTTGCGCAAACCAATAAATATACGCTTATTGACATTTTTTTTTACCAAAGTCATGTGGCCGAATACATTTCGGCCTAAATGTATGACTAAAATTGAGTTTATTGGATTTTTTTTATAACAAAAAGTAGAAAATGTCATTTTTTTTTTCAAAATTTTCGCTCTTTTTCCATTTATAGCGCAAAAAATAAAAACCGCAGAGGTGATCAAATAACATCAAAAGAGAGCTCTATTTTGTGGGAAGAAAAGGAGGCAAATTTCGTTTGGGTACAGCATTGCATGACCGCGCAATTAGCAGTTAAAGCGACGCAGTGCCAAATTGTAAAAAGTGCTCTGGTCAGGAAGGGGGTAAATCCTTCCGGGGCTGAAGTGGTTAAAAGATCCCATGGACAAAAGGATGGATCAACAGCTCAATAAGGATGTCAGCTGGATCTGCGGCCTTAAATAAATTCAGCCAGGAGAGCCCTATGGCTGAAGACCTGGCCAGGAGACGCAGCGCCTTAAAGTAAATTGTGTGGAATCACAAATTTTGTGCAAATTGTGTGGAATTCTGTCCTGGTCTAGATTCGGTTTTAGATAGGACAGCTGATGAAAAGAAATCTTTTCCTATTAAAAAGAAAAAGCAGCCAGTTAAGCGGCTTTTTCGACCTTAAAAAACTCAGGAACGGGGCAATAGGCCCCAAGAGAAGAGAAGGAATTGGTCGGCACAAAGGGGCAAAGGCAGAAGGAATGTCCTTTTCCATCCACCTGCGCCAACCAATAAATCGCAATGACTCGTCATTTCCAGTGGGAGGAAGGCTTCAGAAATTCCTTCCTCACTGGGCAAGCATGACAGAAAACCCATTTTATTCTAGACATGCTGGCCCAGGGATACAAAATTGAGCTTTCGGACCTTCCTCCAGAAAAATACTTTGTAACAAACCTGCCAAGGCACATAAAAAAGGCCCTAGCCATGAAGAACCTGTTAGGGGATCTGTTGCAACAGGGAGTTGTAATTCAGGTATCTCCAGATTAATGTTATCAGGGTTTCTATTCCCATAATTGGCTGATAAACCATCTGGAAGCTTTCGTCTCATTCTCAACTTAAACCTTTTAAACAGGTCAGTCCGATACAGGAGATTCTGCATGGACTCCCATTTTTTTGGGGTCAGAAATCTTAGTCAAGGGATGCTTCATGGCATCAATCGATTTTAAGAGATGCGTACCTGCATGTGCCTTTTGCCTCTCAGTCTCAAAAGTACCTCAGGCTGGCAATAAATTTGGGGAAGGAGGTGCTGCATCTAAAATTCAAGGCCCTCTCTTTTGGCCTTTCTTATCGTACATCACGGGACACAGAGCGTGGGTTATAGGCCACCTTCTTGTGATGGACACTGGCACACCCTAAGACAGGAAGTCCACTCCCTATATAACTCCTCCCACTACTGGGAGTACCTCAGTTTTTTTTCGCTAGTGTTTTAAGCGTTGGTCACGAGTAAAGCTGTTCTGAGCTCCACTGCAAGATTCTTTTGCTGGGGCAAGCTATGCAACCGGATCCATTCAAAGTGTCTTTTCTAGGCCTAATTGAATGGTACCCGGGCCACGTGTCCAAAGAAACAAGGTTTTGCCTGTAACGCTTCTCTTTTTAGAGAGCTGGACCCCGGGATCCAGAGCTTTGGTTTTTTAGCCATAAAGTTCTACTGGTGGGGTGCTTTACAGGTCCAGGAGTGTGGGTTCCCTGAGGGTCCCCCGATTCCTCAAGGTTTGGTAACGGAGCCCACCGTGAGGGGTGAAGATTGGGTCTGTCGGTTTTACCACAGAGAACTCTGCAGCGGGAAAGGTAAGTGGAGACTTCTAAGAAAAAAAAAAAGAAAAGAAAACATTTTTCTTGTGAAATGTCTCCTTTAAAAAAGTAAATGTTGTCATGCCTAAGACTCACCACTGGGGGCTGTATAGAGCACATACCTTGCCATGCTTTCCTTTGAGATCACGCTGTGCAGCAGAAACAGCAGGCTTCCCTGTGGTGAGCAGCTCAGACCTCCGGTAAGATTGGGTTTTTTTTTCTTCACTGAATCACCCCCCACCTGGTCCAAGCTTCCCCTCTTCTTAGAAAGGGGAAGCCAAAAAACGATATGGCGATGCGGCTCCGTTTGTTTCACCGCCCCGCCACGGCGGCCGGTCTCGAGTGTCCTCGCCATTTCCCTCCCCACACAAAAGCCGATCCCGTCGGATCGGAGGCCCTTGTTTGTGCGGGAAAACCCTCTTTCGAAAAAATAGGGGGGGGCGCGATGTCACAGAAGGGGGTGGGGCTTAGCATGGCATTGGCATCCTGCAAAATGTCCAGCGTGGGAGTTTGTTTAAAAGCTCAATTTTTGCTGGCTGCAGATGTCGGAGGGACAAAGAGCAAAAAGGGGCATGTATGAGGTTGGTGACACAGGCATTTCTTTGGCACATTTACTGAAAGCATCAGGCTGAGCGTTAATAGCAGTGACAGTTGCTGGACTTTTGCTCAAGCAGTGGATGCAATTTCTTCTGGTAGTACTTCTGCATTTGTGCATCGGGCTATAGTCCGAAGAGGGCGTTGAAACACCCCCAAAAAGGGCTAAAAGGGTCTCCCTCAAGCTCTGGAAAGCCTACTCGTCTCTACAATGGCATCCTCCCCTGAGAGGGGGTGGCTGGTCAGAGTGAGCATCGGGGCCATGAAATGTTTGCAGTTGTTTTCAACACTGCAGCCCCTGTCTATTTTTACTAAAGAGGTTTTTTACCCCAACCATGAAATGTGTGAAAAAAAAAAAAAAAAATGTTAGCGGCTTTAATCGCATCCCAGTGTGGGACAAAATGCGACAGGTTCCCTTCCATTACCCAGGACCCTCAAACTGGAACGGCTTCGATCAGGTCTCTGATGTAGCAACCCAGAAGCGACTTCGCTTCCGGTTTACTCGGCTGCCAATTGGCACCGATTTTACAAAAAGTTATAGTATTCCAAAACACAGATTTTGACGTTTTGAATACTTTTAAGTGCAAAGGAGGGATTTAGGGTCTTTTACACCCCAGATCTCTTCTTAAGGAGTATCTGTCCCTATAGTCGCTAAAAAAGGGGAAAAGAGTATTACTCTCTTTTTTCCCCTTTTTTAGCGACTATAGTCGCTTTAGGCCATACAAGGGGGGCCTCCATTGGGCTATGCTAGGGCACCCTCTGCGAGGGACTATATCTTTTGGGCCCAGATGCGCCTTGGACAGTGTTCTTTTCCCACTGAACTGGAACTGATTGGGTTTATAACCGCATCACGCTCCTAGTATCTCTTTTTAATCGGATGCAAGATACCTTGAATAGTTGTACAGTGTGCATGGTTGGTGCATTTACAATTGTGATATACAAGGAATATTGTGATACTATACATATCCACTATGATGTTGTACTATATGTACTTTTATTCATATATATTCTTTTTATCAATTGTAGACGTATTTACGTCCTGCTGTAACATCACACCCCTGAAGAAAAGAAAGCCTATTGCAGACTTGAAACGCGTTGGGTATTTCTGATTCCTCATTGTATCTCAACAGATAAACTGTGGTTGTCAACTGTGATATTTACTGTATTCATTCTGTATCAGCATCCGATTCATTTTTCATGTAATGTATACATATGTGACTATTCTTTTAACTTTAACCAATTAAAAGATTATATATTTTTGTAAACCTGTGTGACCCTCTAGCTGTTCTCTGCCCTCCAAAGTCCTACCCAGAGGAAAATTGTCTTTAAACTATGATTAAATAGTAGTTATTTCAGATTTTCAGTTTATGATACGCAGTTCCGTATCACAAAAAATGGCCTGTCATTAAAGTGGGGTTCCACCCAAAAAAAAAAAAAACTACATGAAAAATTAAAAAAAAAAATAAAAAAAAAATATCCAAATTTTTTTTGTTTTTTTTTTTTTTAACTTGCCTCTAAATGCCTGTTGCTAGGTGGTCCCTCGTAGTCTGCCTCTTCCAGTGCCTGGGCTGGTGACATCACTTCCCCCTCGGCACAGGAAGGGCTCAGCTCTGCTCCCTCCCTCCTGTCAATCATCTGGGACCCATTACAGGTCCCAGGTGACTGAGCGGCCAATCGCGGCGCGCGGCACCGCTTGCGCATGCGCAGTGGGTGCCAGGCTGTGAAGCCACAGCCCGGCGCCCACAGTTGCAATGCCTGTGCCGAACGGAGGGAGAGACGAGCGGGGCTTCAATCCCCCGCATCGCTGGACCCTGGGACAGGTAAGTGTCCAATTAAAAGTCAGCAGCTGCAGTATTTGTAGCTGCTGACTTTTTATTTTTTTTTACTGGACCTCGGGTGGAACTCCTCCTTTAAGGGGGCAAATCCTTTCCGGGGCTGAAGTGGTTAAAGAGAAAGTAAGTCTTCCTCTTTAATTGTACCTACAGGTAAGCCTAGAATAAGGCTTACCTATAGGTGCTGTAAATATCTCCTAAACTTGCACCGTTTAGGAGATATTTACTATATACGCTGCTGTCGGCGCATGCACAGTGAAGGAACGGCCTGTTTTGTGTGTTTCCTCAGGGCCCGTGCTGTGACCGGCAGCACCCACACGCATGCACGGGAGTATCATCTTTTCGGCTCCAGCCAATCACAGCGCCGGAGCCAGCGAACCTGGAAGTAACTCCGGGAAAGATGTCAGCTCTGTCAGTGGTGTGCCGGCACCGATCCAGGGCATCGTTCGAAGGTAAGTATTTCATAATGAGCTAGTATGTGATGCATACTAGCTCATTATGCCTTTTGTCTTGCAGGTTTTTTTTTTTGGAGGTTTACAACCTCTTTAAGACCACACTACAGAGGGACCTTGCTTGAGCAGGCAGCTCCTGCATATAGCATTTGCAAATATTGTGCAACTAAAGCCTGTTAACGCAAATTTGTTAGTGAAATTTGTGGGTTTTTTATGGCTAGTTGATTAGTGTGGTGGAAAAAATAGGATTTTTATAACAGCTTACATGTAAAATCCTTTTCTTGGAAGTACATCACGGGACACAGAGGACCAAAGTAATAACTGTATGGGTTATACGCCACCTTTAGGTGATGAACACTGGCATAATTATACACAGGAAGTCCCCCTCCCTTTTTAACCCCTCCCACATAAGGAGTACCTCAGTTTTTGTAGCAAAGCAATATACATATATCCCAAAAGAGAGGGGAGGGACCTCTGTGTCCTGTGATGTACTTCCAAGAAAAGGATTTTACAGGTAAGCTGTTATAAAAATCCTATTTTCTTTATCGCACATCATGGGACACAGAGCACCATAGTAATAACTGTATGGGATGTCCCAAAGCAATGCCATCTGAGGGGAGAGAGACACAAAAAAAAAAAATCAATGCAGACTGCCGTCAGACATGAGGACCAATACTGCTGCCTGCAGAACACTGCGCCCAAAGGCGGCATCCTCTTGCTGACCTACATCCACCTGGTAGAATTTTGTGAATGTATGTACTGATGACCATGTTGTGGACTTGCAGACCTGGACTATGAATGATTGATGATTAACTACCCAAGAGGCACTAACTGCACTGGTAGAGTGTGCTCTCGGAAGAAAAAGGCGAATTTTCTCTTTTAAATCATAGACCTGAATAATGACCTGACTGATCCACCTAGAAATGGTCGATTGATGCTGCTTGCCCCCGTCTGGGGCCTTCTGGTAACAAACAAAGCGTCAGTTTTTCGTATCTGAGCAGTTGCTTCCAGATAGAAATTAACTGCTCTTACTACATCAAGGGAGTGTAGAAAATTTTCCTCTGCAGAACATGGTTCTGGTAAAAAGGAAGGTAGAAAAAATATCCTGGTTCACATGAAAACTGGATACTACCTTATGTAAAAAAGGATGGACGAGGACGTAAGACCACCTTATCTTTATGAATGATCAAGTATGGCTCTCTGCAAGAGAAAGCTGCCAACTCAGAAACTCTTCTTGCAGAGGTTATTGCAACCAAAAATACCAATTTCTTTGTGACAAGTACCAATGGAGCATCACCCATTCGTTCAAAGGGAGACTCCTGAAGAACCGTCAAGACCAGGTTTAAATCCCATGGGCACAGAGGTGGTTTAACCGGTGGGTTTATACGCGATACTCTGTATAAAGGCCCGAACTAAGGAATGCGAAGCTAGAGGTTTTTGGAAAAAAAAACTGACAAGGCCGAGACTTGACCTTTCATAGTACTCAAGGCTAGTTTCATCTCTACTCCTAACTGTAGGAAGGTGAGAAATCCACTTCTGACATACTTTGGAGGATGTCAACCCTTGTTTCTGCATCAGGAGACATAGGCCTTCCAGATCCTATAGTAAATAGCCTTAGAGACTGGCTTCCTTGCATTAATCAGGGTAGTTACCACTGAGCCTGAAAGCCCTCGACGTCCTAGAACGAGGGTCTCAACAGCCAAACCGTTAAATTTAGCGTTTGTAAGGCAGGGTGGAACACTAGCCCTTGCGAAAGCAGGTCCAGACGGGAGGGAAGAGTCCAAGGATCCCCGTACTGCCGTCCACACAATCTCCGCATACCAGGATCTCCTGGGCCAAGCCAGAGCAACTAGGATTACTAGCTTCCGTTATACTTTTTAACCTGCGGAACCAAGCGAACTGGAGGAAATGCATAAATCCGTGAGAATTGATCCCACTAAGTCACTAAGGCATCTGTCTCGCAAGCAATCGGATCCCTTGTCCTTGACACAAAGTTGTCCAGTTTTCTGTTGAACCTGGATGCGAAGTCCACGTCCGCGGTACCCCACTTCTGACATATGACCAGAAAAAAGTCGGGATGCAGAGACCATTCTCCGGGAAGCAATTGCTGGTGACTCAAAAAATCCACCTGCCGATTTTCCACTCCTGGAATAAACACCAAAGACGGAAAAGGAACATGCTCTTCTGCCAAAGCCAGAATATGGCTTGCCTCTTTCCGGGCAGCATGACTTTTGGTGCCGCCTTGGTGATTGAAATAGGCTACAGCCGTGGCATTAACGGACTGAATCTGGACAGGATAGTTTCATAATCTGCTTGTCCAGGCCCTTAGGGCCAGACGTGCCGCCCGAATTTCTAGAATGTTGATGGGCAAGGCCCTTTCGGACTCCAACCGCTTCCCCTGGACAGAGTTACCTTCTAAGACAGCTCCCCAGCCTAAGAGGCTGGCATCGGTCGTCCCTACTCTCCAGGTAACAGGAGTCAAGCTTATTGGGTAATCCAAGTCCTGGTTTTTCCTGCTCCAAACAGATAGAATATTGTTTTGCAGTAGCCTTGAATGGAATTTTGTATAGGGAACTGCCTCGAATGAGGCTACCATCTTCCCTAACAACCTCATGCAAAGGCGAACGGAAGGACTCACCCTTTTCCTGACCATGTGAACCAGTTCTCTTATAGCGCAAACTTTTGCCTGGGGTATAAAACACACTTTTGTGGGTTGTGTCTATAACTAGACCCAAGTACTCCAACCTTTTTACTGGCCGTAGGGATGATTTTTCTAGGTTGAGAACCCAGCCCAGGTGTTCCAGATAAGTGACTATACTGGACACCCCTTCGTTTAACTGTGCCACTGACAGATGACCTGTTGCTGGTAGATCAAGGTATGCCATTACTGCTATACCCTGGCCTCTTAGTCTTACTAGTACTGGGGCCAAAACTTTCGTAAATACCCAGGAAACTATGGTTAACTCGAAGGGCAAGGCCACGAACTGCAAGTGGTGCTGTTCTACCGCAAAACGCAGAACTTCTGATGAGCAGGGAAAATTGGCACATGTAGATATGCATCTTTGATGTCTATTGATGCTAAAACTTCTCTTCCCCGTAGGGTGGATCCATGCGAAAAGAGCGGATGTTTAGGAATCGATTCAGATCTAAAATGGGTCTGACATCTGCAATCGGTTTTGATACCGTGAAGAGATTTGAATAAAACCAAATACCCTGCTCTTCTGAGGGGGTCTCTGTGATTACATCATCAGACATCAATCCCTCCTCGGCCAGACGCCCCCCCTCGCAAGGGGCGCCCGCCCGGGTAAAGGGTGGCGGGGCCCTGTGGTACCCGGCCCGGCCTGCTGGCAGGCGGGTTCCCCTCCGGGCCGGAGGGGAGGGCCGCCCGAACCGGTCTAGCCCCAGAAATGAAGACCTTCTCTTCATTGGGTCTTTGGGGAGTAGCCTAGGGCTACCAACAGAGATGACCCATCCATCAAGGATCTCTACTTGCCAAGCACCTGAAAAAACCACAGAAGTCTACCCCCCACCTTGATCGAGGGGGGGCGCCCCATCACAAGGAGGCCTTGGGACTCCGTTTTGTAGGCTTTTGCCCTTAGGCATGGCAAAATATGAAAAGCGTACGCTGTATCCCCGCATTCATATAACACGTGCCATGGAACAAGCATCTTTGCAAAGCAAGCATGCGTTTATGAAACATGTTATGCTACATTATGCAACACGTATCCATGCAGACATGCATTCCCATGTGATCATGAGGAATCATGTATATTTAAGTAGACCTGTATTAACATGCCTCATTATGCAACCATGCATCTCTAGGCGATCATGCATCCTTATGCAATCAAGCCTCTGCGTGATCAAGCATCCTTGTGCAATCAAGCATCTTTATGCGACAATGTAAAAACCATGTATATCTATACAAACATGCATTTTGTACACCCATGATCATGTATTTTTATGCAAACATGTGAACTGGTAACAAGTTATCTTCAGGAACTATGCGTTTCAACATCTGTGCGTCTTAGCAACTGGGAATTTTTTGCAACTGTGTTTTAGCAAGCACCTGCCTAACTGCAGTTAGTCCTATATTTAGACCTGCAGGATAGCAAACACATATGCACTATATTGGAGATACAATTCCCTAAAATGCACCCATGCTGATGTTTTTCAAACATGTACTTTAAAAACATGCAATTTAAGCAATACATTTGCAAGTACGTATATAATGCTGTTCCTGCCTACAAGCAAGATAACACTTTTAAAGTGAACTGCTAATCATCCAGGGGTGTATCTACTTACAGATAACATGCCCCTCGGATAGATAGAAAATTTGCAGCATGTAATCATGACTTGTCTGCACCAATTCCCCCAAGTGAGTACACACACTCACGGGCCGCTGTTCTTTCCAAGGTCTATCTGACCTGTCACCACATGGCAATGGCCGCCCTTCTTCTTCCTGCCTATATAAAAGATAGGCTAGACTTCAGCAAACCTGCGCCTTCTAGTGGCTGGGGAAAAAACAGCAGCCCGCAAGAGCACATAGCATAAATGAACAGCCCGGAAAAGTCAGGTCTTAAAGAAGTTACCCCAGGATCTTCTTAACGTACCATTCTCGGCGCAGGGTACTTACTGGAATATTCACAGTGACCCAATCTTCACCCATCACAGTGGGTTGGAGTCATGCCAGACCTTCAAGGATGGGGTCCCCTTTGTATGCAGGGTCCACTGCCTTGGACCTGTATAGCGCCCCGCCAGAGCAAACCTGTGGTATAGGAATGTGACCAAGGTGCTGGATCCCAGCTCTCCTAAGAGAAGTGTTACAGGCAAAACCTTGTTCTTCCGTACAGAGGCCCGGATACCATCCACCTTAGCCCTTGTTTCTGGCTCTTTAAATGGATCCGATTGCATAGCCCCTCCTGATCCTTATCGAAGATCACCTGTGGAGCTCTTCTTAGCACTTCATTAACAGTGACCAACACCTTAGACTCTGGCGAAAAAACGGAGGTACTCCCTGTGTGGGAGGGGTTATATAGGGAGGTGGACTTCTGTCTGTAATTATGCCAGTGTCCATCACCTAAAGGTGGCGTATAACTCATACAGTTATTACTATGGTGCTCTGTGTCCCGTGATATACGATAAAGAAACTTTTGTTTGTGCTGTATGTTACTTCTGACTCCTGCACGGTGTATTATTTAATCTTACTCATGCGCTCTGTGCATTACTTACTCCTGCATTAAAGTGATTGTAAAGGTTGTTTTTTTTTCTTAACATAACAAACATGTCATACTTAACTGCGGCCCAGATCCTTATTTTGAGGTCCCCCCCCCCCCCCCGTTGGCGCTCCTGCCTCCTCCTCCAGTGCCCCCATGGAGAGCTGCTTTCGAGTCCTGCGACTGCGTCCATTGACAGACAGCAGGACTTGGCCCTGCCCCCCCGTGTCACTGTATTTGATTGACAGCAGCAGAAGCCAATGGCTCCTGCTGCCATCAATCTATCCAATGAGGACCTGAGACAGCAGCTGGAACGATCAGGTTCAGGTAAGAAAAAGGGGGCAGCTACACCACAGAAGGTTTTTCACCTTAATGCATTAAGGCAGTGGTTCTCAACCTGGGGGTCAAATGATGATTTGCCAGGGGTCACCAAATCCTTGGCTGTTTCTGAAGCCCGCACCGCTTTCCCAGCCTTTTTGTGGCTGCCCAGCAGGGCTGTCCCTGGAGCCCGCAGCTGCCCGCCGTCTGGAGGAGACCCTGTCTCCTGATTTCGGCATAGGTGTCACTGCTACGAGACACCACAATGTCGGAGACACAGTGATACCTGTGATTATAGTTGCCATTAAAAGTCCCCACTACAGTTCTCAGATCAGCAGATGACCTTGATCAAGAGCACCTAAGTTGGCTGATCAGAACTCCCTGCCAACATTGCCACTCATCCCATCCCATCCCCCCACCACCACCAAGGAGTAAGAGAAGGAATAAAAATAGAGAATACATGGAAGGGAGAGGAAGAGGGGGAGGAACAAAGAAAAAGGGAGAGAAAGAATAAGAGAAAGAACAAGAAAGATGGCTAGAAAGAGGGATGGGGGGAAAAAAATAAGAAATTAGGATAGAGAGATACAAGGGAAAGAAAGGAGAACAAAGAGAAAGAGTGGTACATCCTAAAATGTACCATAAGGGGTTTTAATACTATACGAGTGGAAGAGACTCAGGGAGCACTAAATGTCCATGGGTTAGGGGCGCAAATTACTTGCCTTGGGTGCCGACAACCCCTGCTATGAAAATAATTTTACGGTTGGGGGTCTCCACAACTTGGGAAATTTTATCACTGGGTCACGGCACTAGTGAGGTTGAGAACCACTGCATTAAGGTGAAAAAACACAAGACTTTACAACTCTTTAGTAATCCTGACCCTTGAATTCTGTGTGATATGCACTCTTTGTTACTTACTCCTGCACTGTTACTTCGTATGTCTGCACCCCTCCCACTATTTCACAATTTAGTTAACCCACCATTCATTGTGCCTCTCCCTGTTCAGAAGGTATCATAATTTGTCAGGAGGAGGTCACAGACGTACATACAGTATCTCACAAAAGTGAGTACACCCCTCACATTTTTGTAAATATTTTATCATATCTTTTCATGTGACAACACTGAAGAAATGACACTTTGCTACAATGTAAAGTAGTGAGTGGACAGCTTGTATAACAGTGTAAATTTGCTATCCCCTCAAAATAACTCAACACACAGCCATTAATGTCTAAACCACCGGCAACAAAAGTGAGTACACCCCTAAGTGAAAATGTCTAAATTGGGCCCAATTAGCCATTATCCCTCCCCAGTGTTATGCGACTCGTTAGTTTTACAAGGTCTCAGGTGTGAATGGGGAGCAGGTGTGTTAAATTTGGTGTGATCGCTCTCACTCTCTCATACTGGTCACTGGAAGTTCAACATGGCACCTCATGGCAAAGAACTCTCTAAAGATCTGAAAGAAAGAATTGTTGCTCTACATAAAGATGGCCTAGGCCAGTGATGGCAAACCTTGGCACTCCAGATGTTTTGGAACTACATTTCCCATGATGCTTATGCACTCTGCAGTGTAGCCGAGCATCATGGTAAATGGAGTTTCAAAACATCTGGGGTGCCAAGGTTCGCCATCACTGGCCTAGGCTATGAGAAGATTGCCAAGACCAAGTTGAATGCACAAGCTCAGCGTCATATCCAGAGATTGTCTTAGGGAAATAGACGTATGAGTGCTGCCAGCATTGCTGCAGAGGTTGAAGGGTCAGCCTGTCAGTGCTCAGACCATATGCCGCACACTGCATCAAATTGGTCTGCATGACTGTCATGCCAGAAGGAAGCCTCTTCTAAAGATGATGCACAAGAAAGTCCACAAACAGTTTGCTGAAGACAAGCAGACTAAGGTCATGGATTACTGGAACCATGTCCTGTGGTCTGATGAGACCAAGATAAACTTTTTTGGTTCAGATGGTGTCAAGCGTGTGTGGTGGCAACTAGGTGAGGAGTACAAAGACAAGTGTGTCTTGTCTACAGTCACGCCTGGTGGTGGGAGTGTCATGGTCTGGGGCTGCATGAGTGCTGCTGGCACTGGGGAGCTACAGTTCATTGAGAGAACCATGAATGCCAACATCTACTGTGACATACTGAAGAGCATGATCCCCTCCCTTCGGAGAGTGGGCCGCAGGGCAGTATTCCAACATAACGACCCCAAACACCTCCAGGATGACCACTGCCTTACTAAAGAAGCTGAGGGTAAAGGCGATGGACTAGCCAAGCATGTCTCCAGACCTAAATTCATACCCAATTCCTATTGAGCATCTGTGGGGCATCCTCAAATGGAAGGTGGAGGAGCACAAGGTCTCTAACATCCGTGATGTCGTCATGGAGGAGTGGAAGAGGACTCCAGTGGCAACCTGTGAAGCTCTGGTGAACTCCATGCCCAAGAGGGTTAAGGCAGTGTTGGAAAATGGTGGCCACACAAAATAGACACTTTGGGCCAATTTGGACATTTTCACTCAAGGGTGTACTCACTTTTGTTGCCAGCGGTTTAGACATTAATGGCTGTGTGTTGAGTTATTTTGAGGGGACAGCAAATTTACACTGTTATACAAGCTGTACACTCACTACTTTACATTGTAGCAGTGTCATTTCTTCAGTTTTGACACATGAAAAGATATAATAAAATATTTACAAAAATGTGAGGTGTACTTACTTTTGTGAGATACTGTTTGCATATTAAGAGATTTGCTGTCTGGATGTGAAGTGTCAATTTGGCCATCAAGTGGCGCATGTGCGGTGTATGAGGAGTTAAATCAGTAGACATAGCGATGTTCTCCAAGGTAGAACGCATTGCGTGCACTGACGCATGGCTGCACCTGGAGGCTTTTTTGTGTAGGAGGGGGTATGGGTTTCAACATCTTTTGTTACAGCTGGATTGTGGTCCCTCCTGGTTTGGACACTAAGGGGATTTCCTGCCATCTTAAGGAAAGCTTTTATCATTGGTTTCCTTGTATAAACACACCTGTTAAGGAGAAGGGGATTTCTTTTGCCTGATTCTGATCTTGTGTCCCTTGTGAATGGCTGATATCTTGGATGGTGGAGGCAGAAGGCCTCCTTTTTTAAACCACTTGAGCTCTGGAAAATGTTACCCCCTTCATGACCAGGCCATTTTTTGCTGTTCAGCACTGCACTACTTTAACTGGTAATTGCGCAGTCATGCAACGCTGTACACAAATGAAATTTATACAATTTATTTCCACACAAAAGAGCTTTCTTTTGGTGGTATTTGATCACCACTGGTATTTTAATTTTTTTGCAATATTACAAATAAAACCCTTAAATTTAAAAAAAAAAAAAAAAAAAAAAAAAACCTTATACTGTATATATTTTTTTACTTTCTGCTATAAAACATATCTAATGAAAAAAAAAGTCAAAATCTAATTTCTTCATGAATTTAGACCAAAATGTATTCAGTTACATGTCTTTAGGAAAAAAAATATCCCAATAAGAGTAAATTGGTGAAAACGGGCAGAATGTCTGCGAGTATTTAAGTACCGGCATACGTCTCCCAACATTCTTCCCGTGTGTACGGGGCTTAACAATGTGTACTGTGTGTTGCTTTTCCCAAACAATGTGCCGGGAGAATAATTAAAAAAAAAAACACATTACTGCTGTCTGTAGAGAGCCCTGTCTTGTTTACATACACATGGCACTCTGTCATTCACTCAGCCGATCGGTGGGTTTCCGGCCTTAAATTATTGTCCGGGACCCGCTGATCAGCTTGTGCTGTAGCGAATGGGAACACAGCCTCGGCGCGTGCTCACGCACCCTCCACTCCCTGTAAATGCCAAATCACGTACATGTACGTGATTTGGCACAGCGGGGCTGTCCTGCCGCATTATAAGTGCGGTGGGCGGTTCTGAAGTGGTTATACAACTCATACCAGATACAGAATACAAAGAAACGCACACCGTGTACCAAACATCCATTTATTTTCATCCAAATACAAGATGGTGGTTCGGGGCTTCTGCTCATAATTACTTTAAAAAGATGAACTATCCACAAGAAAATAAATAGAACGGTCATGATTGGGGATGCCGGAATGACTCCACAAGAACTAAAAAAAAAAATAAAACTTCCAATACTAAAGTCTGCCTGCTGCCCAACGGCAAAGGATTATGTAGACCATAATTAGCAATGTTAGGAATTTCAACTTCATCTGAATTAAAAAAGTGTTTGGTCGTGAAATAAACAGCTCTTCCCATTGTAGGACGCTGAACCCCAGAGGTGTTTTGGTTGGTAGTCGCAGAGATATTGTTTTTTCTTTTTAAATCACTCGTCATTTCTAAGAACACAAGACGCTGCTGCTGGCATCACACAGTCTCAGCCCCGACGGATTCTCCTACATCGGTCTATCATCGCCGGAGTCTCAGATGAGGGAACTGACTAGTGCCGGGGGCAATGGGCGCTGGCAGGGAATGTCTATATAGTTCATTATACATCAGACCCCCATAGGGGGAGAAGAGTTGACGAAGCTGCAGGCGGGTCGGAGACCAGCGTGCTCTTCTCTGTAGTGACCCCGTTTCCATAAACGCAGGAATGTGGTCGGAAGAATTCCTCCAGCAGGTCCAGGGAACCTGAGAGCCAGAGATCACTGTTGAAATAGTGCCGGAAGAGCTTCTGGACAGCCTCAGAGAATGGAGTCCTCCAAGTCCTAGCGAGGTTTCTTCAGGAATAAGGAGGGAAGATTCTGGATGTGAACGTCTTTCCGAAATTGCTCGCCAAGAGGTTTCTAAAATGAGAAGAGGAATGCTACTATTACACAAGGAGATGGGAACCGTGGGGGTTGAGATAGCTATTCACCAATCAGAAACACAATGGGTGGAGATATCAATTAACAGAAGTTTATGAACGTAGAATTCCAGCCTAAAATTAGTCTTAAAAATGTTCCATCCTAACACATATGCTAGCCAACCTATGTAGGGAGGATGTATTGTATTATACTTACCTATTTTAAGCCAGCTTCGGTCTGGTCACGTGATCAGACGCCCCTGTGTCAGCTGCAGGTGAGAGAGAGGAGAGGGCGCCAACAGCCAGACATGGAAACCTATGGGTGATTACACTGCTCCTGGAATTATTAGCCATTATTGGGCCCTCTGTTCTTTCCCCTGCAGCTTTCACAGGGGATCATGTGACCGGACTGGAGATGGCTGAAAATAGTATACAAATCACAGCACCCGGCCTCAGATTTATGAAAGAACACATGCCCAGTATCCCTTTTAGATGTGTGCAATTTGTTTAGTTCTGAATTCGATTAATGAATTTAGACAAATCTGTTAATTCAGAAATTCAAAAATCCAAAAATAAAAACGAAAATTCAAAAACTTGAAAATCTAAAATAACTAATAACCTTATTACTAAATATTAAAGTATAGGTATTGGAATTTCCTTTCAAATGTGGCTGTTAGTGAACGCAACCAATAGGAATTTATCCAAAGTTACGAATTATCCGTAATAACTAATGCCGCATCTAAACAAATGGAATGGAACAAAATAATAATAAAAAATTATAAAAACGTATTTATTATTTTTTTTGTTACGTTCCATTTGTTTCGATACGGCTTTCGTTTTTACGGATAATTTGTATCTAAATGAATGGAACGTAACAAATTAATAGTAATAAAAAGGTATTTATTATTTTGTTCCGTTCCATTTGTTTAGATGCAGCATTCGTTAACCACTTGCCTACTGGGCACTTAAACCCCCCTCCTGCCCAGACCAATGTTCAGCTCTTAGCGCTCTTACATTTTGAATAACAATTACTCAGTCATTTAATACTGTACCCAAATGAATTTTTTGTCCTTTTTTTCATACAAATAGAGCTTTCTTTTGGTGGTATTTGATCACCTCTGGGTTTTTAATTTTTTGCGCTATAAATTAAAAAAGACCGAAAATTTTGAAAAAAAACGCATTTTTCTTAGTTTCTGTGATAAAATTTTGCAAATGATTTTTTCTTCATAAATTTTGGCCACAATTTATACTGCTACATATCTTTGGTACAAATAACCCAAAATTAGTGGATATTATTTGGTCTTTGTGAAAGTTAGAGGGTCTACAAGTTATGGTGCAAATCATAAAAAATTGATCACACCTGATGTACTGACGGCCTATCTCATTTCTTGCGACCCGAACAAGCCAGGAAAGTACAAATACCCCCCAAATGACCCCTTTTTTGAAAGTATTTAGTAAGATGCATGGTGAGCTTTTTGATATTTTTTCCCAGAATTGTTTTCAAAATGAAGATTTTTTTTTTTTGTTTTCTCCCCCACAAAATTGTCATTGTAATAGGTTATTTCTCTCACATGGCATGTATATACCACAAATAACACCCCAAAATACATTCTGCTACTCCTCCTGAGTATTACGATACCACATGACTTTTAACACAGCCTAGTCACAGAGAGGCCCAACATGCAGGGAGCACCATCACATGTTCCAGGAGCATAAATTACACATCTAACTTGTTGACTACCTATTACATTTTTAAAGGCCCTGGAGCACCAAGACAATGACACGTGACACTGACGTGGCACTAATGACACATGGCACTGACATCCCCCCCTTTTTTTTTTTAACTTACGCTGCAGAGGTGATCTCTCCCTCCTCACACACACTGTCTCTGTGTGAGGAGGGAAAGCCGGCAATGAGAGATGATCTCATATGTTTACATATGAGATCATCTCTCATTGGCACTGCTGATCGCACTGTAAACGGCCGCTGTGATTGGCCATTTACAGCGATCTGTGACTGGCAGTGTCCAAGGGACACGGCCAGCACACAACTTCCCCGATGAGCGCCCGCGGGAGCGCGCATCGCGGAAGTAAACAGGAGGACGTCCAGGGACGCCCTCCTGGCAAATGGCGTCCGCGCTGTAGCCGTCTTTCAGCTATAGCGCGGGCGCGAAGTGGTTAAATTCGTATTTGGTTTTTTTTTTTTTTTTTCTCAAAAAAGTTTTACATTTTTCAAGAATACAGGGTATATTCAACATACATTTTGCATTCCTGTACAATTGTATGAAAAAGGTAGAGACAATTTCGAGGCCGGTAGGCCTAACAGTGAAATAACAGGTACAAGTGTCTCATCATTAGAGTTGCAATCAGGTACAGGTAAAGTATGCATAGAGTCGGTAGAAGCATATGAACTTTAAGATTAGGAAGTCCGTAACAAATAGGTGTATGTATGGGTATTAAGGAGGATGTACACCGCAGTGTTAGGCCCAAGAACCATCCACCCCTTTAAGGGAACTTTCTGTGGATGGGAGGGCGACTAAATGTAGGTAATTCGGAATCTCACATCCAGCGGTGTGATAGGTTAGCGTGGCTAGGTTTGTGAGGAAGCATTTTTATAGGGGTGCTTTAGCAGCAGAAAGGAGTTGGGGGGGGGGGGGGGGGTGAGGGTGGGAGAGGAATCCAGTGACCGAGTCGAGACGTGACTATGCTCTGTGACCGGAGTGTTCAGAGAAAGAGCGGGTGCAATCCCTCAGTGGTTGCTGAGAGTGGGTGTAGTGGCCCATATGGGGAGGGGGGGCATCGAGTTGTGTGCTGTGTGTGTGTAGCCAGGAGGATCCGGGAGAGGGCGTGTATAAGATTTGTGTGGTCTAGTTTCAAGTTCTCACGGTGTGGGCAATGAGGAGGCAGGAGGTGTATTCTGAGTCGTGGATTGTTTGTAGTGGAGCCAGCACGCCCATGTGATGTTGAATTTGGACGGATTGTCCTGGGCCTGACTGAGTTTTTCCATGTCTGCGATTCTGTCTACTCGACGGATCCAGTCGTTTACCGTTGGGGGAGAGGTAGTTCTCCACAGGGGTGGGATGCAGAGGTTGGCAGCATTAATAAGGTGTATTGTGAGCGATTTTTTTATAGGGACCGGGGGGAAGTGGGGTGTGGTGTAAGAGGTATAGCGCGGGAGAGAAGGCTGGTGTGTAGGTGGTTATTTGGGAAATTAGTTGGTGAATCTCTGACCAGAAAGGTTGGATGATGGGACATTCCCACCATATGTGTAGAAGTGTGCCACGTGCTGCGTTGCATCTCCAGCAGGTTGGGGGTACGTTTGGGTGGAAATGATGTACTTTGTCGGGAGTCCTATACCATTTTGAGAAGAGTTTGTATCTATTCTCCTGTGTTGAGACGTTTATTGAGCCTTTATGTAGGAGAGTGAAGATGCGTTCCCATTCAGTGGGAGTGAGATCTAAAGTAAGGTCTGACTCCCACTGTCGCACTAGTCTATCTTCCTTGACTTTGTAGCCCGAGTGTAAGAGAGAGTAGATGGAGGAAATCAGATGACCCTGAGGTTCCGTGCTGATGCATAGGATTTCAAAGGGTGAATAATCTTTGTGCCAGTGCGTGTTACTGTTAGAGGAAGAGAAGAAGTGTCTTAGTTGGAGATATTTATAAAAGGGAATGTTGTAGTCTGGGATTGCGGTCGAGAGTTTGTGATATGGTAGGAGTAAGCCATCGTGGAAGAATCTTTGTGCTCTGGCATGTGAAGTTCGTGCATCTAGAGTTGGGTCTTTGGGTGTGAGACCGGGCGGGAATTCTGGATTGTTTTCTAGGGGCGTCATGGGACCAATGGAAGGGGTGATAGCAAGTGTTTTACTAGCTGTTTTGACAATGGAAAGAGTGGCTCCGATGAGTGGGTGTGTCGTATATTCTTTGGGTGTGGAAGCAAGATTGATCCATGGTGAATTCATTATCGGTAGATTAGCAAAGGAGTCTTCTAAAGTTGTCCAGTCTTTGGTAGGACGGTGTACATGCCAATCTACCACCCTAGTGAGGTGGCAGGCCCAATGATATTTTTGGATGTTTGGAAGGCCTAGGCCTCCCAAAGGTTTAGGTAATGTCAACCTATCCCAGCTGAGACGTGGGGTTTTGGCGGCCCAAATGAAGAGTCTGCACATATGTTTGTATGACTTGAAGAAGGCGGGTGGTAATTTAATGGGAATTGCCTGAAGAAGGTAGAGGAGTCTGGGTAGGACGTTCATTTTGATAATGGCGACTCTGCCCATCCAAGAAAAGGATCCCAGACGCCACTTCTGTAGATCACCTTGTATGGACATAAGCGTCGGCGGAAAATTACTGGCATAAAGCTCATTTAAGTTTGCAGGGATCTTGATTCCTAAATAGGATATGGTATGTCGTTCCCAGCCAAAAGGGAAGTTGAGTTTGCATTGGGACACTGTGGTATGTGGCAGTGTAATATTGAGGGCTTTAGATTTTTCAAAATTAATTTTTAGATTGGATATAGATTGGAAATGTGAGAAGTCTGCCAGCAGGTTAGGGATGGTGGTGATGGGGTCAGTAAGGAATAGTAAAATATTGTCAGCGTATGCGGCTATTTTGTATTGCTTACGATTGATTTCTACGCCTTTGATGGAGGGGTTGTCTCTGATTTTGCGGAGCATGGGTTCTAAGGTCAAGATGAAAATTAGTGGGGATAGGGGGCAGCCCTGCCGGGTTCCGTTGGACACAGAGAAGGCGTCCGACAGGTTACCATTAATTCTGATTCTTGCCCTAGGAGATGAGTATAAGGCCAGGATCATCTGTAGCATGCGTGGTGGTAGGCCTATCGCCTGTAGCGAGGCTTCCATATAATCCCAGGCCACCCTGTCAAACGCCTTCTCTGCGTCAAGGGAAAGAAAAAACCCCGGGGCTGCGGTTTTGGAGAGCCAGTGGTGAACGTTCAATGCCTTGGTGGTGTTGTCCCGAGCTTCCCTGCCTGGGACGAAGCCCACCTGGTCTAGCGAGACAAGGTTCGGGATGAGAGGAAGAAGGCGATTCGCTAGGGTTTTGGCGTATAGTTTTAAGTCTACATTTAATAGTGAAATTGGGCGATAGTTTGAAACTATCGTGGGGTCTTTGCCAGGTTTGGGGATAAGAGTGATGTGTGCTTCCAAAATATCATTGTGGGCTGCTGACTCGGGTGTAAGATTGTTGAAGGCTTTGGTGAGGTGGAGGATCAGTATAGCGGGGAATGTTTTATAATAACAAACCGATAGGCCGTCGGGGCCAGGGCTCTTGCCTGTTTTCATTTGGTGCGAGATGGATCTCTTCAGTAGAGAGAGGTCTGTCTAAGCTTTGAGAGTCGTCTAAAGAGAGGGGGGTTGGGCTGCATTGGGCTAAAACTTCTGTGATGGCTGTCTTATGGCTGGCATTGTTGTCGAGAGTGTGTGTCTTTGGAAGGTTATACAGTTTGGAGAAGTAATGTACGAATTGGTCCGATATCTCCTCATTAGTAACTGCTACATCACCCGATGGTCGGTGTATTTTGTGGATCGTCTGGGCTGCCCTCTTGGATTGGAGGGCTCTCACCAGGAGTTTACCTGCTTTATTGCTGAATTCGTAGTAAAGCTTTTGCGTCAGTGCGAATTTGCGTTTTAGAGTACTGTTGAGTGTTTCTAGGAGTTCCTCCCTTGCTGTTGTGAGGTCCGCAAAAGAGGATGTCGCTAGAGACGCCTTGTGTGCCTGTTCCAACGTGTGGATGCGTGTAGTCAGTTCTGTAATGCGCTCTTTTTTGCATTTGTTTCGTTGTGCTGCTATGGAGAGCAGTTCACCCGGCACAACGCATTTATGTGCGGCCCAAATTACTGATGGTGCAACAGTTTCTGAGGAGTTTTCATTAAAAAAGTTAGAGAGGCAATCCGTTATTCGTTGAGTGTTAATGGGGTCCGTCAATGAGGAGCTGTCCAGCCGCCATATGTGGTTCTTGGGGGGTGTAGTAGGTAATAGGAGGGTCATTGATATGGGGTTGTGGTCGGAGAGTACAGATGGATCAATGGTAGCTTTGGTGAGATTAGTCAGATCTTTCTGTGACAGGAAGAAGTGATCTATTCTAGTATATTTTCCGTGTGGGGCTGAAAAAAAGGTGAAGTCCTTTACTTTGGGATGCAATGTGCGCCATGTGTCATGAAGTAGTAAATTGTTAAGTTGCAGTTTAATGGCTTTGAGGGCCCTGTACGTCAAAGATGAGGTGCCGTTGGAGGTATCCATGGAGGGGTTGAGGGCGACATTGAAGTCGCCGCCAACAATCAGTGTGCCAGTTTGGAAACTGGTGAGGTGGTGGAGTGTGGAGCGGAAGAAGGTCACTTGTTTGGTGTTGGGGGCATATATGTTGGCGATCGTGAGTTGTTTACCGTGGATGGAGCCCTTAAGAAAGAGGTATCTGCCCTGTGGGTCTCTTTGTACTTCAGTAACCAAAAAGGGGCAATTATTGGAAATCAGAATAGATACGCCCTTAGATTTCGCCTCATTGTTGGAAGAATGATACGCTATGGGGAAATGGTTGTCCTTTAGTTTAGGCACCGCGTCCGTACGAAAGTGTGTCTCTTGTAAAAGTACTATCTGGGCCTTTGATTGGCGCAGACAGTACAGGAGTTTAGACCTTTTTTCAGGAGTGTTTAGACCCCTAATGTTTAGTGAGCAAAATTTGATGGAGTTCATTGGAGGTTGTGTGTCTGCATTCTGCGGGTTGGTGGTGTTAGTGTCCGCCATAAGGTAGTCAGGGTGTGAGAGCCAGGGGGTATGGAGTATTAAGTGCCTCCGGCAGGTGTGGGTATTGGGGATATGGCACGTCAGTCACTGGTGGGAACCGATGAGGTGTGGAGAGGGGTGTCCACAGACCTCCGAAAAAGGTGGTTATCGGTAGGGTACAGTACGTGGTCGGTATACGTGTCCCTTATCAAGGTACAACGCTCCGGCCCGTGTCTGTGTGGGGGTTGGTCTAACACGAGGCAGTGAAGAGGGTGCAAATGAAGATAAGTGAGATTGAAAAGACAAGTAGTAGATTCTATCGTGCGCCGCCACAGGACGGTAGCAATATTGATGAAGGTGGGTATTAAATATGCGATGTAGGGTAGTTCTGTCTGGAACATGGTTGCAGGGACTATATATGGTAGAGTATGATCGGGCAGGTTAGTAGTATCTTAAGAGACCATCCTTCCGCCCCCGCCCGAGTGTCGGTTTGGAACTTACCACACTAGTCCCCTCTTAATAACCAAGGGGGCTATATGTGGTGGTTATCTGTGCCTGGGTGGAAAGCTGGTGTCATAACCAGAGAAAAAATAATACGGTAGCATTAATACAGAGGTGGAGGAGGGTAACCAAAATATGAGGCTCTGTCTAACGAAGGGGGCGTCTATGTGAACCTAACATTAGAACAGCCAATGTAAGGAGACAACATTAATAAGCAATTCAAGAAGTTAGCAGGTCAAGGCTAATGAAATCTACATTATGAGAAAAACTTTAAAGCCATTGTGAGGTGTAGATGGAGAAGCACCTGAAGGGTAGATAGTGTCACTTTCAGGCTATGAGAGCTACTCATAGCAGGTACCTGTTCCGGCGATCCGTGTAACAAGTCATGTTGAAGTGTAGGTTGGCCGTTGTGTCGAGCGAGCCCCGGTTTGAACTGCAGTCAAGAAGTAAATTGCGGTGGTGGCAGCTCCGTTGTGGATGGTAGGTCCGGTTTCGCTGGCTGTTCGCAATGAGTTCTAGCTGTGAGAATCATTAACTTGCGATGTGAAGGGCGGAAGTGGAGCCCGCTGTTGGTACGGTCCGCGTCGTCCTCAAGGTTGATGTGCTGCGTCGTGTAGAGTGTGGCGTTGGGACAGGAAGTGCGGAGCAGCTCCCGGCCCTTCATCATCCCTGCGGGGGGCGTGAATATCTGCCGACAGGGATTCTGGTAATTGTAGTAGAGGACCAGAGGTTTGTTGCCGGGCAGATTGCGCGGTTTAGTGGCATGTTCGGGTCAGGTGGTAGAGCCTAGAACCGGGAAAGTGAGCTGTGGTGACGTAGTCTGTCACGCTGTGAAGGTAGAGGGAGTGCGATCAGCCATCTTGGGTATCGCCGGAGGGTTATGAGGAGAGTCCTTACCGTGGCGATCGTTCATTTGTGCTGATGTCACAGAGTAAAAAGTAGAATTTAAAAAGGAAAATAAAAGTAAAAAATCAATCATTTCATGGCGTCTGTAGATAAGTTGGAGCTGAGCCAGGGGGGCCTAAACAGTGAGCCTTTCAACGGGGCCCAAACGGGGCCAACTGAGATAACGAATTGGTGCACAGCATGCCCAGTTCAGCGGTCCCTGCGGGCTCTTCTGGAACGGGGGGACTCTGGAGAGACTGGATCCCTGTATCCGCGGGGATCGGTCTGATATCTCCGTGCAGAAGGGGAGCGTCTCCTGCGAAATCTGGAGGTCTGGGTCTCCATGGGTACTTCCCGCGCTGCGCCGTTGCTGGAAATCAGAGGGCGGAATGTAGCGTACCAGTTAGGAACTGGTGTCTGTGGAATGCCCAGCATGTCACAAAAGTGAGGCAGGTCTTCGGGCACCTTTAGGAGGGCAGTGCGGCCCTGTGCGGAGGCTGAAAGGCAAAATGGAAACTTCCATTTATAAGGGATGTTCCTTTCCCTTAGGGCGTCTAGCAGGGGTTTGAGGTCTCTCCTGTGCTGCAGTGTAATGCCAGATAAATCCTGGTATATTTGAATGGGTGCACTGTCGTGGAGGATTTGTTGTTTCCCCCTGGCTTGTCGAATTATTTCCTCTTTTAATTTAAAGTCTACCAGACAGCATATGATGTCACGCGGTGGGTCATTTTCTCTGCCTCTAGGGCGCAGGGCTCGATGGATTCTTTCCATGAGGATGGGGGTCTGAGGGGGCCTGTGGAGGAGGTTGTTAAAAAGAACCGTGACAGCCGGGGTGATTTGGTCGCCCTCTATTGATTCTGGCATCCCGCGGATCCGGAGGTTATGTCGCCTTCCTCGATTGTCGAGGTCTTCGATGTGCCTCTGCATGTCCCTCATTTGCAGTGTGTGGGCGTCAATGGAAGAGGCAGTAGAGCGGAGGGCTGTGTCATGGCGATCTGTCACCGTCTCCACCTTGTTCACCCTGTCAGTGAGGTCGCGTAGGTCGAGCCTCAGCTCTGAGATGGCTGCGGCTAGGGTTTCTTTAATTTCATCCGCAATGGAGCGGAGATCTTGCAAGTATATAGGCGTTTGGCGGCCAGTCTCTAGGCAGATTCCTCCACCATGAGGGAGAATATGAGGGGAGGTTGACTGAGGTGGATCGAGCAGTGGTGGCGGCTGTGCCTGGGAGCGGGAAGGTCCCTGCTGAGAGGACGCCATATTGCCCCTGCTATTCCGGAACATCTCCGGGATGTTATGGCCTTGGGATCCTGAGTGAGCCCTGGGCGAGCGAGAACGGGAGGCGGACGAGGTCCGGGAAGCTGTCCCCATGGTCTGGTGAGGTTTTCAGTTGAAATACCTTCGGTAGTCAACGGCTTTTTCCTGTGGCGGCAGGAGCTCGGGAATCAAGCGACCTTCTTCATGCCAGGTCAGGCCACGCCCTCCTAAATTCGTATTTGTTACGTTTACTAACAGCCAAATTTGAAAGGAAATTCCAATACAATATTTAAGAGTTAGTAATAGTTTATTATTTCAAATTTTTATATTTTCGAATTTCCGAAAAAAACGATTGAAACGAAAACGAACACATTTTTTGGCAGTGCACATATCTACTGTGCAACCCTCCTAGCCACTGGGTCCTGCAGACTTTAGCTGTGCATTATATATGCACATAATGCTAAAGAACAACAGTACAGTAACTGGCACTGTGTTAGTTCAGCTTTACAGAAATAAATGTAAAAGTGAACTAACCCTTTAAAGCGGAGTTCCACCCATATTTTTAACCTGCAAGCATCCCTATCTGCAATGCTATTGTAATTTTTTTTTTTATACTTTTTTTGTTTATTTCTTGCAGCCCTTCTGGTCCTGGCCGCCTAGGCGATTACGTCACAAGGAGATTCCCATGGACTGCTGGAATATCAGAGCCAGCTATCCCAGGAGTCCAGGGAAATCACCTATTTCTGTAATCAGCGCCGTGCAGTGATATTACTGAGCAGGCGCAAGGTGCATGCTGGGTATCCGTTAGTTCAACTTTACATTTTTTCTGGATAGGTGATCTAACCTTTTAAGCTTATACAAAAGACATCCCATATTCCCACCCCAGAACCTTCCTCATCTCTGCTTACCCCTATACACCCGGAGACGAGCCGGCGGAATTGATCCTTCCTCTTCTTCTCTGAAGTTTTCTGTCCCGGGGACAGAAGTTTGGTATCAAACTGCTGCAAGGAGTCCAGTTGAACCTCTGGGACTTGTTCCATCACCAGCCGCAGCTCTGGGAACCGTGGACGCTAGTAAAAAAAAAAAAGAGTCTGCATAAGTAATTACATATCATATCTAATAATTATATCTATACAGTAGAACCTTTAGATTACGAGCATAATTTGTTCCAGAAGCAAGCTTGTAATCCAAAGCGCGTTTCCCCATAGGAATCAATGGAAACTCAGATAATTTGTTCCAGTGTCACTGCTAGTGTATACAGTACCGCATGTGGCCAGAGGTGAGGGGCACGGCGGAAACGCTTGGATTCTCTTGGGAACTGAGCGTCTCCGAGCTTCTCTGATGCCCCCACACCTCTGGCCACATGCGGTACTGCACACCCCAGAGGCTTGAATCCTGCTCGTCTTGCGAGACAATGCAAATCAAGTCAGTATTTAAAAAAAAAAAAAAAAAAAAGTTAAAACAATAGGATTTTTACATCACGGGACACAGAGCCTGAGGGCTCTTTCACACGGGGCGGATCAGTGATGATCCGCCCCGTGAACACCCGCTTGCTCAGTGGGGATCGCTCCGCCGATCCCCGCTGAGCAGAAAGATGACAGGTCCATCGCTGCACACTGTGCAGCTACGGACCTGTCAGAGCGCCGCTCTCCCCTATGGGGGATCGGATGATGGCGGACCGTAGTGTCCGTCGTCATCCGATCCGAAAACGGATGGAAAAGTAGGTTTTTCCTCCGTTACACTTTTCGGATCAGAGCGGGTCGGATGTCAGCGGACATGTCACCGCTGACATCCAACGCTCCATAGGGATACATGTATGTCCGTTTTTCATCCGAAAACGGAAGGATGAAAAACGGACATACGGATCCCTCGTGTGAAAGAGGCCATAGTAGGTGGGTTATAGGCCACCTTCAGGTGATGGACACTGGCACACCCTAAGACAGGAAGTCCACTCCCTATATAACCCCTCCCACTACTGGGAGTACCTCAGTTTTTGTAGCAAAGGAATACACATGTATACCAGAAAGAGGGGAGGGACCTCTGTGTCCCGTGATGTACTTCAAAGCGGCACAGTGGTGGAGTGGTTAGCACTTTCGCCTAAGCAGTAAGAAGGGTCGCTGGTTTGAATCCCAACCACGACACTACCTGCCTGGAGTTTGCATGTTCTCCCTGTGCCTGCGTGGGTTTCCTCCGGGTACTCCGGTTTCCTCCCACACTCCAAAGACATGCTGGTAGGTTAATTGGATCCTGTCTAAATTGCCCCTAGTGTGTATGAATGTGAGTTAGAGACCTTAGATTGTAAGCTCCTTGAGGGTAGGGACTGATGTGAATGTATATGTAAAGCGCTGCGTAAACTGACGGCGCTATACAAGTAACAGAAATAAATAAGTCCCAATTTTCCCCTTTCTACGCCTGCAAATGCAATTAGGGATGGAGACATGCGATCCTCATGCGGTGTGTGTTTTTAAAGCTGTATCGGTTATGTTAAGCTTCAGCTGGCTATTCCATGCCAGTCATTAAGGCCTTTTTCATGTTTTTTACCTTTTTCATCATATACCTCCTTTGGGGAAAGAGACACCTATGGGCCTTCTTTTGTTTTTATTCAACCTACTACTCAATGGCTCACTTACACTGTGTGGTTGATGCCTTTTGGTCTGGATACATGAGCCAACTGGCTGACGCATGCGTGTGGGAGCTGAGATGCGTACCACTGGATCTCCCCTCTCCGTTCGGAGTGGGTGGATATTTCCGCGCTACGCATCGACGTCACGTGACAGACGCCATGCGTGCGGCGCTCTCTATAGCTTCGTTATGCTGGCTTTGTCATCCCATCTGCGGTTAGCGAGGGGTATGCCTGACGCACACGCCTAGTGAGGTGTCGCTTGGGCAACGGCGCCATCCCCCTCCTTTTTCACGCTTACGTGGCATTAGACGGGGTTGGACGTGTGAGCCCCTATACTGGCCCCACTTGAGACAGTCTGTCCACACTGCTGGCTCACCTTTCTTTGTTTGGTTAGCATCCAGTGAATGCACATCCTGTTGGCTCTTAGCCCATTATCAGGTAAACAAGGTAGCTATATTGATGTAATTGTACTTTTCTGTTCTTACTCAAGCACAGAAACTGTTTATTTGACAACGTCATATATATTTACATTTATACTTTTTAGAAACCACTCAAGATTTTTTGTTAGCCACCATTTGCTATTGGTGTAGATGAGCTACCGATGTTTGGAGAGTCTTTCTCAGGCTGCAGGACCAAGTTGGTAGCCTCCAGCTCTCAAGATCGCATCTCCACATGGTGGTTGTGAGTATTATCCAGAGTATACTTTTCCCACACTACATCTTTCTACTTGGTGTACTTTTCCCCTTAAGGCAATTGATTTAGACATTTTTTATGGTCCCTTTTTTCAGATCAAAGACATTGCAGCTCCTGGAGAGTAGATTAACACACTACAAAACGCGTAGAGCCGTAGTACATGCAATGCCTAAACCGTTTACATGTATTTTTCATTTGTATGGACATTTGCAATGCTATCAGCAATTTCAAGCAAATGGGGAGTTTCTCAGTTGATGTAGCATAAGGGTCTACATACTGTCATGTTTATTCATGTTCCTATATGTATATATATGAATTTTGCTGTCTCATGTATTTCACTGTATGAATTTTTAATCATGATTTACAATAAATATACCGTTTTCTACACCCATCACTGCTTGAATGCATGTCTCATTTAAAGTCCCGCCATGTTCTCCCCTTCTTCATGAAACCGGGATGAAGGCATCCGCCTCATTTAAAGTCCCAATTTTCCCCTTTCTTCGCCTGCGAAGACCAAGTTGAGGCCTTGCAGATTTGAACCATGGAAGCTTGGTGATGCACTCCCACAAAGCACTAATAGTCCTAGTGGAGTGCGCTTTTGATTTGAGAGGGTGGAATCCTCCTTTTTAAACCATAAGCTTGAACAGTTACTTGCGGAATCCATTTAGAAATAGTAGCTTTCAATGCTGCCTGTCCTTTTTCTAGGACCTTCAGGCAACACAATAAAACATCCGTTTTTTCGAATCTGAGCAGTCGCTTTCAAGTAGATCTTGAGTGCTCTCACCACATCAAAAGAATGTAGCAATTTCCCTTCCGTAGAACAGGGAAAAATGAAGGTAGAACAATATCCTGGTTTGGATAAAAAGACTAGACACTACCTTCGGTAGAAAGTTAGGATGAGGACGCAATACTACCTTGTCCTTGTGAATAATCAGATATGGCTCTTTACAAGAAAGAGTAGCCAACTCGATAGCCTTCTTGCAGAAGATATGGCTACCAGAAAATTAGTTTCCTTGTCAAAAGGACCAAGGCAATATGCTGTATCGGCTCAAAAAGGCTGTTTCAACAATGCCGACAGAACTGAATTCAAGTTCCAAGGGTTCAGGAGTGACTTAACTGGAGGATTAAGCTACGAGCCAAAGAATGCGAAACAAATGGTTGTTGAAATAATACCGATAAGGCCGGAAACCTGGCCTTTGATAGTACGCAAGGCCAGCTTCATTTCTAACCCTATCTATAGAAGTCAAGAATTCTACCCATGACATACTTCCTGGGGTGCCAACCCCTGGATTCACAGCAGGAGACATATGCTTTCCAGACTCTATAATCTAGGATTCTGGAAGCCAGATTCTCTGCATTAACCAAGGTAAATACCACTGGACCTGACAGCCCACGCTTCTTCAGAATGTGGGCCTCAATAGCCAAACCGTTAAATTTAGCGTTTGTAAGGTAGGATGAAATACTTGACCTTGCGAAAGGAGGTCTGGACGTGGTGGTAGGATCCATGAGTCCCCTACCGCCATATTTATGATCTCTGCATACCAAGATCTTCTGGGCCACAAGAATCACAGATTTCCCTTCCTGCTTGACCCTGCAAAGCAGTCGTGGAAGCAGCAGAATAGGAAATGCATAAATCAGTGAGAACTGATTTCCCGGGAATACTAAGGCATCTGTTCCGCATGCTAGCAGATCCCTTGTTCTTGACACAAAGTTGTTGATTCTCTTGTTGAACCTGGACGCAAACAGATCTATGTCTGGGATCCCCCATCTTCGGTGCATTGCCAGAAAGATATCGGGGTGAAGGGAACATTCCCCTGGGAACAACTGCTGGCGATTCAAGTAGTCTGCCTGCCAATTTTCTATTCCCGGAATAAAGACTGCCGATAGGCAAGGTACATTGTTTTCTGCCCAAGTTAAGATATGATTCATCTCTCTCTGGGCCGCACGACTTCTCGTGCCCCCCCTTGGTGGTTGATATAGGCTACTGCTGTGGCATTGTCGGATTGGATCCTGACAGGACAATTCCGTAACCTGAACGTCCAGGCCCTCAGGGCCAAGCGTGCATAGGCATAGAATAGTTTGAGGATGATTTGGATAAACACATCCAAAAAAATTTTTGTGGAAAAAAAGTATCCTTTTGCTAGTTTGGAAGAGGAGTTAACGTATTTTATTTAAATAAGCTCCTACTCCAGTGCCAGAAGCATCTGCCTCCAGGCAGTCACGACGGCCTCCGCTGTCAAGTTCCAGAAGGAAACTGAAGCCTCCTTATGAGGGGGCACCCCCTCTCGCTCAAGTGGGGGGGAAGACTTCTGCAGTTCTCAAGGGCCTGGCAGGAAGAGCGTCGAAGCCTACAGCCACATCACCCTGAAAGCGCCCGATCTCGTCTGATCTCAGAGGCTAAGCAGGGTTGGGCCTGGTCAGTACCTGGATGCGACCGCCTAGGAATACCAGGTGTCGTAGGCTGCAAAAGGGGCGACTTCATCAATAACTCTAGGGTACAAACTTGAGTTCCGAAAGTCCCCTTCTCCTCATTTTCTCGGTTCCCATGCAAGAGCAGGGATTTGGGGTTTTATTTAAACCTTTTCACGGTACCAAATGGGTATGTCAGACCCATTCTAGATCTCAAAGATCTTAACCGGTTTCTGAATATCCGCTCTTTTTGCATGGAGTCAATCGAATCAGTGGTCTCCGTCCTACAAGGTGGAGAACTTCTGGCGTCAATAGACATCAGGGATGCATACCTCCAAGTACCTATATTTCCTGCTCACCATAACGTTTCGAGGTAGAAAATCTTTTTTAGTTTGTAGCTCTGCCTTTTGGTCTATCTACTGCACCTCGAGTATTTACAAAGGTCCTGGCCCCTCCTGTAGCCGGATTAAGGGCTCAAGGTATAACGATTATAGCTTACCTAGATGATCTGCTCTTGATAGACCAGTCGGTAGCCCGCTTGGACCAAAGTATGATCCACAGTCAACTACCTGGAATACCTAGGTTGGATTCTCAACCTAGAAAAATCCTCCTTGACAAAAAAAAAAAAACTATCAAGGAGATTAGAATACTTGGGTCTGATTATTGATACAGCCCAGAAAAGGGTATTCTTGCCCCAGGCAAAGATCAGGGTCATAAAAGGAACGGATTCAGGTGGTCTAGGCAAAGAAGAATCCTTCTATTCAACTTTGCATGAGGTTGTTAGGAAAGATGGTGGGTTCATTCGAGGCCGTTCCTTATGCTCAGTTTCATTTGAGGCTGCTGCAACACAGTATCTTGCTGGCTTGAAACAAAAAGATCCAAGCTCTAGATTTCCCAATGTATCTGTCTCCAGGGTGCGCCGAAGCCTGGTGGTTGATAACCAAGAATCTGCAGAAGGTAAAATCTTTCCTACCAGTTACCTGGAAGATGGTAACAATGACCTTGCCCATCAACATTCTAGAGATCCGGGCAGTGTGCTTGGCCCTGAGGGCCTGGACGTTCAGGTTACGGAATTGTCCTGTCAGGATCCAATCCTATAATGCCACAGGAGTAGCCTATATCAATCACCAAGGAGGGCACGAGAAGTCGTGCGGCCCGGAGAGAGGTGAATCATATCTTAACTTGGGCAGAAAACAATGTACCTTGCCTATTGGCAGTCTTCATTCTGGGAATAGAAAATTGGCAGGCGGACTACTTGAGCCGCCAGCAGTTGTTCCTGGGAGAATGTTCCCTTCACCCTGATATCTTCCTGCAATGCGCCGAAGATGGGGGATCCCAGATGTAGATCTGTTGGCGTCCAGATTCAACAAGAGTATCGACAACTTTGTGTCAAGAACAAGGGATCCGCTAACATGCAGACAGGTACCTTAGTATTCCTGGGGAATCAGTTCTCACCGATTTATGCATTTCCTCCTATTCTGCTGCTTACACGACTGCTTCACAGAATCAAGTAGGAAGGGATCGATGATTCTTGTGGCCCAGAAGATCTTGGTATGCAGAGATCATAAAGATAGCGGTAGGGGACTCTTGGACCCTACCACCACGTCCAGACCTTCTCTTGCAAGGTCCAGTATTCCATCCTACCTTACAAATGCTAAATGTATCGGTTTGGCTATTGAGACCCACATTCTGAAGAAGCGTGGGCTGTCAGGTCCAGTGGTATTTACCTTGGTTAATGCAGAGAAGCTGGCTTCCAGAATCATAGATTATAGAGTCTGGAAAACATATGTCTCCTGGTATGAATCCAGGGGTTGGCACCCCAGGAAGTATGTCATAGGTAGAATTCTTGACTTCTGTAGATGGCGTTAGAAATGAAGCTGGCCTTGCGTACTATCAAAAGCCAGGTGTTGGCCTTATCGGTATTATTTCAACAATCACTTGCTTCACATTCTTTGGTTCGTAGCTTATTCAGGGCGTAACGCGGCTTAATCCTCCGGTTAAAGGCACCCTTGGGACTTGAATTTAGTTCTGTCGGCATTGCTGAAACACAGCCTTTTTGAGCCAATACAGCATATTCCCTTGGTCCTTTTTGACAAGGAAACTAATTTTTTGGTAGCCATATCTTCTGCAAGAAGGGTATTGAAGTTGGCTGCTTTTTCTTGTAAAGAACCATATTTGATTATTTTAACGGATTCAAGGATAAGGTAGTATTGCGTCCTCATCCTAACTTTCTACCAAAGGTAGTGTCTAGTTTTTATCCGAAGCAGGATATTGTTCTACCTTCATTTTTCCAGAACCCTCTTCTACGGAGGGAAAATTACTACATTCTCTCGATGCGATGAGAGCACTCAAGGTCTACTTGAAGGTGACTGCTCAGATTCGAAAAATGGATGTTTTGTGTTGTGTTGCCTGAAGATCCCAGAAAAAGGACAGGCAGCATCGAAGTCTACTATTTCTAAATGGATTCGGCAAGTAACTGTTCAGGCTTATGGTTTAAAGAGGAGGATTCCACCCTCTCAAATCAAAAGCACACTCCACTAGGACTGTTAGTGCTTCATGGGAGTTCATCACCAAGCTTCCATGGTTCAAATCTGCAAGGCCTCAACTTGGTCTTCAGTCCATACATTTACCAGATTTTATCAGGTGAATGCAAAAAGGCATGAGGATAACGCCTTTGGGCGTAGTGTGCTGCAGGCAGCAGTATAAGTCCTCTAGTCTAATGTTACCCTAATTCTGTTGTGTCTCCCTCCCCTCAGTTGGCATTGCATCCCACATAGTAATTACTATGGCTCTGTGTCCTGTGATGTACGATTAAGAAAATAGCATTTTTATAACAGCTTACCTGTAAAATCTTTTTTCTTTGAAGTACATCATGGGACACAGAGCCATAGTAATTACTATGTGGGTTATAGGCCACCTTCAGGTGATGGACACTGGCACACCCTAAGACAGGAAGTCCACTCCCTATATAACCCCTCCCACTACTGGGAATACCTCAGTTTTTGTAGCAAAGCAATACACGTGTATACCAGAAAGAGGGGAAGGACCTCTGTGTCCCGTGATGTACTTCAAAGAAAAGGATTTTACAGGTAAGCTGTTATAAAAATCCTATTTTCTTAATCGTACATCACGGGACACAGCTCACAAATCGAGTCAGTATTTAAAAAAAAAAACAAAAAAAAAAAAAAAAACACGTATTGCGAAACGCTCGTAAACCTCGTTGCTCGCAATCCGAGATTTTACTGTATATATTTATAACACCTGTCTCCATGATTATAATTTTATAATTCCAACATTATGCTAGCATAGTTCACCACTTCCTTGATAGTTCCTGGCAGTCGGAGTCACTGATTCTTACCAGAGCTTCATACACCTGTAATGCCAGGCTCACCAGGGCGTAATTACAGGCTTCGTCCTGACCGTGTATCTGAAGACTGTGCAGAATATTTGTAAAGAAACAAAGAGCAGCTTCTGAGGGCAGAGAACCGGAAATCACCTACAGGAGACAGTGATCAACGTCAGCAACACATACCGTACTATGCAGCTAAGAGGAGCAAGAAGATGGATATAGAGAAGAGGAAGAAAAGCACACAAAAGAGGAAGAAGAAAAGGATGAGAGATGGAGACTGCAATATCTTTATAATGAGCATGATAGAAAGGAGGAACCCCAGATTCAGACTAAAGACTCGGTCCTACACACTGTAAGACAATCGGGCGAACATTTTAGTTCAAAGAATTTTCGTACGATTTTTGTAGAGTGCGTACACAACTTTTAACAGACTATTCCAAATCTTTGTACGACAATTTCCTGAAGGGACAAACTCCCAAATTTTCTTCATACGGTAACAGAACGAACAATCTTCGTTTAAAGTGTACCGTTTTCATACAAGAAAAATCAGAAAAGAAAGACTGCGCATGATCAGAAACAAACAAAAAAAGCCTTTGTCATGCGAGAATATTCGTAAGAATTTTTTTTCATCGGTTTCCAATTGGCTATGTAACATTGAGAAAAAAAACAGGCATATGTTCACCCAATTTTCTGATAGTGTGTACCCCAATTAAGGGACCGTTCAAACTTATTGTTGGGGGAGGTGCCGAGCCACATTTTCACCTCAGCCCCCCGCCCCAATGTAAGCAAAAAAAAAAAAAAAAACAGCTGGGGTGTACCCATGCCGTGGTGATGATGCTCTGCTTTGTGGACATGGCAGGAACTATAAGCCTTGTCACATTTGGTGGGTACCACAGTCTGCTGAATACCACCCATGCAAGTAAATGGAGCTACATTGCAACCCCCCCCATAATTGAGTGCAATGCATGTGGTTGTGACACGGTGGTGCAGCATTTACAAGGTTGAAACAAGCGGTGAGGGCAAGTGGCAATCCTTGTAGCAAATTTAAAAAACGAGCCCTTAAAGTGATTGTTAACGCAGCCAATGAGGAGAGGAGAGAAAGGGGGCGGGCCGCAGCTCCTTGTATAAATGGACATAGGGAGCTGTTGCTCGGCTTGGGTGCCCTCATAGCAGGCTGCTTGTTGTGGGGGGCACTTAACGGGAGGGGCCAGGAGAGCTGATGAGGAGGATCGGGGCATGCTCTGTGCAAAGCCAACTGCACAGGGCAGCGAAGTATAAGGTTCCTTTCACACTGGGGTGGTTTGCAGGCGCTATTGCGCTAATAATAGCGCCTGAAAACCGATCCGAAAGTGCCGCTGCTTTAATTCCAGTGTGAAAGCCCCGAGGGCTTTCATACTGGAGCGGTGCGCTAGCAGGACAGGAAAAAAAGTCCTGCTAGCAGCATCTTCGGAGCGGTGAAGGAGTGGAGTGTATACCGCGCTCCTTCACTGCTCCTGCCCATCGAAATCAATGGGAGGGCGCGGCTATACCGCCGGCAAAGCGCCTCTGCAGAGGCGATTTGCGGTGGTTTTAACCCTTTCTCGGGCGCTAGCAGGGGGGTAAAACCGCCCCGCTAGTGGCCGAATACAGACGGTAAAGCACCGCTTACAATAGCGGTGCTTTACCGCCGACAACGCGCCCCGCCCCAGTGTGAAAGGGTCCTAACAGGTTTGTTATTTTTAACTTCACTTTAAAGAGGAGTGTGTCAGAGTCAAGTAAATAAGCCGCAACTTGGGATCAAGTCTCAAGGATCCTGGGGGCTCTCCATACCTGTTTTAGCAGGGGCCAGCACAGCAGAGTAGCGGCTTTCTGACAGGCCGGTGTGTCCATCCAAACAAGTGGGCTGAAGGCACTGATCAGTAAAGGGGAGGACACCTCCTGAAAAACAAAATTTCAACACAATTCATGAATGACATTTTGCTCCAGTTCCTAGACCCAACCTTACATTTATGCATACGCTTGAAGATTCATTCCTACTCTCCTGCAAACTTGATTAACAAGCTCCTCAATATTCCATCACCACCACCCAAAGCAAACCTCCTCATCCAATCAGAGCACCCCACATCCAATCATCATCCAGGGACCGTGCACACCCATGTATGCTGGCCTGTTGTCACCCGCCACCTTTGTCCTATTAGACTGTAACAGATTCAGCTCGGGCTACCCAGAAATGTAACTGCCGTCTGCCCACCTGGATCAGCACTCACCTCACTTGACATCAGAAACTTCCCAAGTTTGGTCAACTCCTGAGACCCTGGTGATGGTACTTCCAGGCTCATCATCTCCTCATCTGCTAGAGAGCATAGAATACAACATAAAAAATAAATACTGTATAAGGAAAATAAAAGAAGGGCGTCTTTAACAAAGGGGTGAAAAAACAACCTCAGGTCGTTGCTATAGTTTGCCCCAACTCCCGCTTTTGTTGGATAGTTTGGAAATAAGGAGGAATTCTTATACTAAATTATATTAAAATATATATATTGCAATTTATATCTACTTAAATCTACAATGGTATCCTCTGTTTTTTAAACAAACATGTTTTACCTGTTTTGCACAGAGCAGCCTCGATCCTCCTCTTCTCTGGTCCCACGCTGGCACTCCTGGCTCCTCCCTTCCTGCCAGGTGCCCCCAGAGCAAGCTGCGATCAAGCAGGTAAGCTCCCGAGCCGCGGCTCAGGCTCGGCCCCACCCCTTCCTGATTGGCTCAAAAGGAGTGCGATTCCCTTGAGAGGCAAGGCTGCCAGATCGTTTTCTGGGGCCCCCGGTAGTGCCACCCCTCATATTTCCCAGGCTGTCCTTCCTACCTACCTGTGAGTCCAGGAAATATGGGTCATAAAACCTTGCACGATGGTGGCAAAAACCCCAGCTGACAAAGAGAAGGTCCAAAACACACAAAGAACAGGATATACTCTAAGATTACAGTATAACATTACCCCAGGCTGCAGATGTAAGCTCCACCTCGGGGCAGACTGCCATCCCAAACAAAGATTTGGGGGGCACACCCTAAAAATGCATAAGAGATTGTGCAGCCATAAGACCATACAGACAAAAAAAAAAAAAAAGAGATTACAGCACACACATACAAAAATGACATTTATCCTGCAAGGATAGTTAAAAACACCTGACCATATTCAAAAAATACAGGGGTTTGGTCACACTATATGGTCATATAGTGTTAAGCCCACTTACTGCGACAAAGTACCCCGAATTAGTGGGGTGCTAATTCGGGGTACTTTGTCGCAGTAAGTGGGCTTAGCACTATATGATCATATAGTGTGACCAAACCCCAGTATTTTTTGAATATGGTCAGGTGTTTTTAACTATCCTTGCAGGATAAATGTCATTTTTGTATGTGTGTGCTGTAATCTCTTTCTTTTTTCTCAAGCTGCCAGCCCAACCTTGGGGCAGGCTGCCAGCCTGTGCCAGAAAGATGAAAAATGAGGAGACAAAGGATAATGGAAAAAAAAAAAAGGCATGCTGGTAGTGGAAGGAGTTATTCCGGGCTGGCCTACAGTTTATTTGCTAGGAAAAAAAAAAACAAAGGGTTTTAGACTGTGTCCCTAATGGAACACAGAAAGAAAATGGTTTCGAGTCAATTTTATTTTTTACTTTACTCTCGTTTTAGGTTTTATACAAGTCTTTGCTTTAGAAAAAAAAAACAAAAACATTTAATATACGACGAGACTCCCGAAGCACTATGGGTTAGATCACTGTTTCTCAACTTCAGTTCTCCCAACAGGTCATGTTTTAAGGCTATTATTTTGCACAGGTGATTTGATCAGTTTCACTGCCTTAGTAATTACCACAGCTGTTTCATCTGAGGGGAAACCCTGAAAACATGATCTGTTGCGGCCCCTTGAGGACTGGAGTTGAGAAACACTGGAATAGCTAACACAGCAACACTGCAGACACAAATTGCTATGAGGCTCCATTTGTCTGATTAAAATGTTGGACTGAGCCGCCTGATAAGGAGTCACTGCTGGTAGGACTCATTTAGCCTCCTATCAGCACAGCTCAAACCGAATCATGCTGGCTAGATAAAACACTACACAATCATTTTGTAATCCTGACCATAAATAATGAAAGAACATATGTTTCCAGTCACTATACAAGCTCTTCAGAAATAAATTATGGTGTCAATTCTGTGTTCTTACCCTCTGCTTCAGCCTGATTCACACCACGCAGTCCGTTCGCCTCTGTTTTGTTTGTGCTTTGCTCACTGGTCTTCTTGGCCACACAGCAAGTAGCTGGAATCATACAGAAAACAGGGGAAGAGGAACTTGTTAATAAAAAGTGTCATACAGAAAAAAAATGGAGGAGTGACACTTTAACCACTTCCCCCGGGGGCACGCAGTGTGGCGATCGGCAGTGCTGTGTGTCGCTCTGACCCACATCTCCGATTGTGGTAAAGAGCCTATGACGTAGGCTCTTAACCACATGAACCGATGTGACCAATCACAGCGGTAACCAGGAAGTTCCGGTAAACGTCTTTCCTCACTCGGTTCACGATCTGACGGGGGGGGGGGTTTAGGGGGCCTACGCTGATAATCAGCACATTGATCATCAGCACAGACCCCGTCAGAGGTGCCCACCAAAATGCCAATAAGTGCCCAAAGTGCCAATCTGTGCCCATCAGTAACGACTGTCAGTGTCACCCAGTGCCCATCAGTGCTGCATATAAATGCCTCCTCATCAATGCCCATGAGTGCCACCTCATCAGTACCCATCAGTGCAGGAGAAAACACATTTTTTATAACAGAAAATAAAAACTTTTTTTTTGTTTTCAAAAAATTTGGTCTTTCTTAGTTTAACAAAAAATAAAAAACCCCAGTGGTGATCAAATACCACCAAAAGAAATCTCTATTTGTGGGAAGAAAATGATAAAAATTTAGCTTGGGTACAGTGTTGCATGACCGCCCAATTGGCATTCAAAGCGTGACAGCTTGCCTGACACGAAGTGGTGTCATACACACAAGGAAAAAGAGAGATTTTAACAACTTTACTAGTTCTAATTCGATTACATGCAAGTATCTAAGAACTTACCAAGCAGATCCACCATATCTCTTGTCACCAGCCGTGCCAGCTCAATTTCCAGCATCTCTGATGATTCTGTGTTCACTTCTCCATAATCTTCTCCACTGCTCAGAGACAAACCATTACCCCCTCAGGTAAATATGATGACCGTTTCAGACAACATGCCCACTGCAACAGTTCACCTCGGCCTAAGCCAAGAATCTAGCACTAGCCCTGCAGAGGACTCCAGAGTCCAAATATCAGCTTCTACAGTTGGAGAAGTGAGCTGTAATACTGAGCTCCATAGGTCCTCCGTCCATTCTTCATCATTCTTCTCCATCCATTCGTCTCCATCTCTCGGCCTTCACCCATTCGTCTCCATCTCTCGGCCTTCACCAATTCGTCTCCATCTCTCGGCCTTCACCCATTCGTCTCCATCTCTCGGCCTTCACCCATTCGTCTCCATCTCTCGGCCTTCACCCATTCGTCTCCATCTCTCGGCCTTCACCCTTTCGTCTCCATCTCTCGGCCTTCACCCATTCGTCTCCATCTCTCGGCCTTCACCCATTCGTCTCCATCTCTCGGCCTTCACCCATTCGTCTCCATCTCTCGGCCTTCACCCATTCGTCTCCATCTCTCGGCCTTCACCCATTCGTCTCCATCTCTCGGCCTTCACCCATTCGTCTCCATCTCTCGGCCTTCACCCATTCGTCTCCATCTCTCGGCCTTCACCCATTCGTCTCCATCTCTCGGCCTTCACCCATTCGTCTCCATCTCTCGGCCTTCACCCATTCGTCTCCATCTCTCGGCCTTCACCCATTCGTCTCCATCTCTCGGCCTTCACCCATTCGTCTCCATCTCTCGGCCTTCACCCATTCGTCTCCATCTCTCGGCCTTCACCCATTCGTCTCCATCTCTCGGCCTTCACCCATTCGTCTCCATCTCTCGGCCTTCACCCATTCGTCTCCATCTCTCGGCCTTCACCCATTCGTCTCCATCTCTCGGCCTTCACCCATTCGTCTCCATCGCATCTCTCCTTCACCCATTCGTCTCCATCGCATCTCTCCTTCACCCATTCGTCTCCATCGCATCTCTCCTTCACCCATTCGTCTCCATCGCATCTCTCCTTCACCCATTCGTCTCCATCGCATCTCTCCTTCACCCATTCGTCTCCATCGCATCTCTCCTTCACCCATTCGTCTCCATCGCATCTCTCCTTCACCCATTCGTCTCCATCGCATCTCTCCTTCACCCATTCGTCTCCATCGCATCTCTCCTTCACCCATTCGTCTCCATCGCATCTCTCCTTCACCCATTCGTCTCCATCGCATCTCTCCTTCACCCATTCGTCTCCATCGCATCTCTCCTTCACCCATTCGTCTCCATCGCATCTCTCCTTCACCCATTCGTCTCCATCGCATCTCTCCTTCACCCATTCGTCTCCATCGCATCTCTCCTTCACCCATTCGTCTCCATCGCATCTCTCCTTCACCCATTCGTCTCCATCGCATCTCTCCTTCACCCATTCGTCTCCATCGCATCTCTCCTTCACCCATTCGTCTCCATCGCATCTCTCCTTCACCCATTCGTCTCCATCGCATCTCTCCTTCATCCATTCGTCTCCATCGCATCTCTCCTTCATCCATTCGTCTCCATCGCATCTCTCCTTCATCCATTCGTCTCCATCGCATCTCTCCTTCATCCATTCGTCTCCATCGCATCTCTCCTTCATCCATTCGTCTCCATCGCATCTCTCCTTCATCCATACGTCTCCATCGCATCTCTCCTTCATCCATACGTCTCCATCGCATCTCTCCTTCAACCATTCGTCTCCATCGCATCTCTCCTTCATCCATTCGTCTCCATCGCATCTCTCCTTCATCCATTCGTCTCCATCGCATCTCTCCTTCATCCATTCGTCTCCATCGCATCTCTCCTTCATCCATTCGTCTCCATCGCATCTCTCCTCCAGCCATTCGTCTCCATCGCATCTCTCCTCCAGCCATTCGTCTCCTCCAGCCATTCGTCTCCATCGCACCTCTCCTCCAGCCATTCGTCTCCATCGCACCTCTCCTCCAGCCATTCGACTCCATCGCATCTCTCCTCCAGCCATTCGACTCCATCGCATCTCTCCTCCAGCCATTCGTCTCCATCGCATCTCTCCTCCAGCCATTCGTCTCCATCGCATCTCTCCTCCAGCCATTCGTCTCCATCGCATCTCTCCTCCAGCCATTCGTCTCCATCGCATCTCTCCTCCAGCCATTCGTCTCCATCGCATCTCTCCTCCAGCCATTCGTCTCCATCTCCCTCCTCCAGCCATTCGTCTCCATCTCCCTCCTCCAGCCATTCGTCTCCATCTCCCTCCTCCAGCCATTCGTCTCCATCTCCCTCCTCCAGCCATTCGTCTCCATCTCCCTCCTCCAGCCATTCGTCTCCATCTCCCTCCTCCATCCCATTTTTCTATTCCAACCTTTCCTTCTTTCTAACCCTCACCTCAGTCTGCCTGTCCATCTTTTGCCTCCTCCCATCTTTTCTTTCCATCCATCCTCCCATTATATTCCATAACCTGCCTTTCTCCATCACCAGTCCTTCATCAATCTTCCTCCTCCACACTCCATTCGTTCTCTCTCTATCCAGCCATCTTGCTCCACACATCCTTCCGTCCCTCTCACTGATACATTCATCTCTTCCCATCATCCACCCCTCCTTTCTTCCTCTCACTCAATCATCCATCCATCTCCTACATTGTTCCATTAATCCTCCTCCCCCTGACCTATTCCCCTTCTATGTGTACTTACCTTGTCAACCATTTCTGTGACAATCTCTGGAAGAGACAAAGGAGAACATCATTAAAAACAAGGACAGGTTTTTTTGGTCAATAAATTTACATTTTTTTCAAGTTCAAAAATCGATATTTTATATGAACTACATGTGGAAAAACATTTTTCAAAAATATTTATTGCAGAAAGAATCTAAGTCACTGTTTGCAAAGCATGCTGGACTTTCTTAGACTTCCCAATGAGAGCCCAAGATGCCTGCGTAAGCTGCAAATCTCTGCAGTATTCATTGCTACTACAGTCACGCCAGCAGTTATCCGGGTCTTGTGCCGAGCAGCTGCCCTTCTACATATTAACCACAGTGGGTCGCTCTTTTGGCACCGCTTCTCTCTATACAATCAGGGAATGTCTTGTATTCACTGAAAAAAAAAAAAAAAAAAACACACAAGGCTTTCTCTGAATGGTGGCAGTGCTGAGCAAGTGACCCCCCATAGTTACTATGCAGGAGGATGGCTGCTTGACACATGACCCCGGAAAACCGATGCCATCACTGTAGTAGCTGTGACTACTCCAGCGATTTGCAGCTTACCCAGGCATCTGTTCAGCAATTCTTCAGTGGTGTTGACATGTGAAGAGGTCACAGCGACAGGACAGAAACCAAGGGAGTTTTCTTACCTGGTTCATGAAGGACAGCAGTGGACCCATGATGGGACATAGAAGGCTCTCGTACCTCTCTGGAGGACAGGACAGGATAAACGGCTTCATAAACATATGTACAGATAAGGACATTAAGGAAAGATAGGTGACCATAGTATTGGGGCGTGCTGTTTGCCAATATAACGCTTCTACGTCATTCAGAGGCTACTCTCCCAATGCTGGCATTTCTTGCTGTGCCATCACACCCCCCCCCCCGTGCTACCTACATTCACCCCTCTATAAACCTCCTCCCCTTCTGTCTTCTACATCACCCCTCTTTATCATCTATCACCGCTCTAAAAACCTTTTCACCCCTCTTGTACCATCTATATTACACCTCTATAATCTTGAATCCCCTGGCGCTGCTGACATCACATCCAAGATGGAGGCGCCCAGCGGAAGCTCAGGGCTTTTGGATGTCTATGCAGGGAAGGCTTTTACAGGTAAATAACATGATACAATATGGTAAAATGCACATTATGATCTTATGGGAAGAGTGTTGTTGAAATGAATGGTCTGGTGACAGTCTTAACACTTGACCTCCAGGCCTTTTTCTGACATTTTTGTTTTGTTTTTTTTTGGTGGTTTTTGCAATTTTATAAGACCCCCAAATCCCTCCCCTGTCCTTAAAAGCATTCAAAAACAGGGGTGGAGGAACTTGACTGGCCTGCACAGAGTCCTGACCTCAACCCAATAGCACACCTCTGGGATTAATTGGAGCAGAGATTGTGAACCAGGCTCTCTCATTCAACATCAGTGCCTGACCTCACAAATGAGCTTCCTACAATACAAGTGTTAATGCTCACATCCCTCTCCTCCATGCATCAGGACCAAATCCTATCCCCTTTTCCCCCCAGCACTGAAGGATATACAGCATGGCTCGCAGACGGTAGTCGGGAACATTGCTGAGATTGCAGAAGGCCGAATTAAGCAGGCGAGTGGCCAGGTCTGGAATAGAATAAAAGTCCTGCAACATGGCTTGTCCAAGCTTTCCCATAACCTGGCAACTAGAATGAGAGATTAATGAGAACTCTGAAATTAGGAACAGAATATGTAGCTGGGGCAGAGCAGTACTCACCAGCTCTCATAAATGGAGCGGAAGAAGCCCTGCATCCTTTCCTCTGCACTTCGATACACGGGGACATCGCCTGTGTCCATGACAGGCTGTATCAACCCTACAAGTGGAATACAACATCATGGAGTGGAAAGGCACAAATAAATCTATGCATATAACCATTATAGGCTCAAAACTTACCCAAGATGAACTTCTTATCCATCTCCATCATGTCCAAACACTTGGCATAGGATTCACCCATCTTTTGGACAACCTCTGGCAGGTACAGATTGTTGAATGTCCTGAGGAGTAGAAGGGTATACAGGGTTAGGGATTGAGGCTGGTCAGAGGTGAGGGACACTTTGGGTTGGGTAAAAAATTATTAACATGGATGGAGGCACACGTATGAGTAGTGGTCATTTAACTACTTACCGACCGGGCCATAGCCGAACGACAGCTACAGCGCGGACGGATAATTAAGGGAGGGCAAACTATAACGTCCTCCCAGAATCGTCCTCCTGCGTTACCCCGGGAATGTCCATTACCGGTAAAGGGCCAATGACAGCAGCCCTTTACCTTGTGATCGATCTGTCCAATGACGGAGTGATCAGTTGTCAACAAGCCAGGGCATGCCCGGTTCAGATCTTCCGCTCTCCGTACCGATCAGTACAGTGTGTGAGGAGAGGGGAGAGATTGAGTGCAGCAGCGCTGTGGGCTTGATCTGAAGTGCCCATAGTGCTGATCTGTGCCAATTCCGGTCTCATCCATCCTCATTCATGTTCAGCCATCCCCATCCATGGCTCATTTATGCCTCATTCTTGCTCATCCATGCCACTACAGTGCCTCACAAAAGTGTAATAGGTAGTCAAATTAGGTTTGAAATTTATGCCCTTAGAACACCCAATGGTGCTCCCTGCATGTTGGGCCTCAGTATGTGGCCAGGCTGTGTAAATGTCTCACACATGTGGTATCGCCATACTCGGGAGGAGTAGCAGAATGTATTTTGGGTTGTAATTTTTGCTATGTGTTAGAAATATAGTATAAAAGTTGACAACTTTGTGTATAAAAAAAAAAAAAAAAAAAAATGCGTTTTCATTTTCTTTCCACATGTTCCAAAAACTTGTGGAAAAAAAATGACACGTTCAAAAGACTCATTGTGCCTCATAAAATATACGTTGGGGCGTTTACTTTTTAAAATGGGGTCATTTTTGGGGTGTTTCCATTTTCATGGTGCTCCAGGGCCTTCAAAAGTGCAAGAGGTGATTCAAGAAATTAAACGTGTATTTCTTAAATCATACATCACGGGACACAGAGCCATAGTAAATACTATGTGAATTATAGGCCACCTTCAGGTGATGGACACTGACACACCCTAAGGCCCCTTTCACACGATCGGACCGTTCAGGTCCGCCTGTCAGTTTTGACGGCGGACCTGAACGGGCGCTCCATGTTAGTCTATGGAGCGTTGGATGTCAGCGGAGACATGTCCGCTGACATCCGACCCGGTCCGATCCGCTGAAGAGCAGACGGATGGTCCTACGTCCAGGTCCGTCGCTGGTGGATCGGATCGGGGGAGATCTGACAAAAACGGACACGCTGTCCGTTTTCGTCCGATCCCTCCATAGGCGGCAGCGGCACCTGACAAGCTCCTCCCCGCTCAGTGAGCAGAGAGGAACCTGTCATCCGCCGGCTCAGCGGAGATCAACGGACAGATCTCCCGCTGAGCCGGCGGACCGAGGCGGGCTCCGTAGAAACGGAGCCTACCTCGTGTGAAAGGGGCCTAAGACAGGAAGTCCACTCCCTATATAACCCCTCCCACTACTGGGAGTAACTCAGTTTTTTCGCCAGTGTTGGTCACTAGTAAAGATGTGCTGTGCTGAGCTCCACTGGAGCAATCCTTGCTGGGGCTAGCTATGCAGCCTGATCCATTCAAAGTGTCTTTTTAGGCCGAATTGAATGGTACCCGGGCCTCGTGCCGGAAAAAACGAGGTTTAGCCTGTAACTTTTCTCTTCCTAGAGAGCTGGACCCCGGGATCCAGTGCTTTTGGTTTTTTCAGCCTTAGGTTTTTTCTGGCGGGGTGTTTTACGGGTCCAGGAGTGTGGATCCCCCTCCCTGGATAGGGTGAGGCCAGAACAGTCAGTGATGCTGCTAAATTTTTTACTGCCCCTGCACGGCGGTTGGATTACCGGATCTCCTCCTCGGCACCCCCCCCCCCCCCCAACACATGAGCCGATCCCGTTGGATCGGAGGCCCCCAGCCGCGCGGGAAAACGCTCTTTGAAAAGAGGGGGGCGCAATGTGACGGAGGGGGCGGGGCTTAGTGGGGTGTTGGCATGCGGCAACGCCCAGCGCAGGAGTATGTTTTAAAAGCTCCATTATATGCTGGCTGCAGCTATCGGAGGGACACAAAAGCAAAAAGGGGCATGTAAGAGGTTGGTGACACAGGCATTCCCTTGGCACATTTACTAAAAGCATCAGGCTGAGCATTAATAGCAGTGACAGTTGCCGGACTTTTTGCTCAAGCAGTGAATGTGATTTCTTCTGGTACCACCTCTGCATTTGTGCATCGGGCTATGGTCAGAAGGGGAGGTAGAAACACCCCAAAAAGAGCTCAAAAGGGAATCCTTCAAGCTCTAAAACAGCCTAAACTCATGGCATCCTCCCCGAGAAGGGGTGGTCGGTCAGAGTGAGACATCAGGACTATCAAATATTGCAATTGTTTTCAACACTGCAGCACCTGTCTATATTACTGGAGAGGGTTTTTTTCCTAAAGCCATAATAGGATTAGCTAGCGGCTTTAATCGCATCCCACAATGGGATAAAATGCGACAGGTCCCTTTCCATTACCCAGCACCCTCAAACTGAGGATCTGGGGGCGGGAGAAGATGAATTTCCTTCAGGGGACCGTGGAGAGGCTGATGACTCCTCTTCTGAGGGGTCAAATCCATGGGGCTCAGCTTCACAATCTGAAAGATTGATGGTGCATTTTTGCCACTCTTCATTGAGTCGGTTTACATGCCCACTTTTTGTTTTGGTTTACTAAAAAGCCTCCCCAAGCTGTGCATGCTTTTCCTGTCCATTCATTGCTGGAAAGGCTTATGTATTCTGAGTGGGATCCCCCAGATAAGCATTTTTTTCCTCCTATAACACTTCTTATGGAGAAAAAATTCACTAAGAAGTGGGAGATAACAGCAATTGTCACTGCTATATCCTCTGTGAATGAAAGTTTGACTTGTCCGATAGACAATGCTCAAATGCTTAGGGATACAACGGATAAGAAGTTGGGAATTACTATTATAAAAAAAAATTTCTCTGATGACTCAACTTGCACTAGCAGCAATTGGTGTATGTCAATCATTGAGAGACCAGTTTAAACAGGTGCTCAAGGTTATTCCTGATCAGCAGGCCAGGATTTAGCTGAGTTACCAGCAGCATTATGTTTGGCAATAGAAGCCATGAGAGATTCTATTCTCAAGCCTCGCGCCTTACGCTTGGGCTGGTGCATAGGCATAGAACCTTGTGGTTAAAAGATTGGTCAGCTGAAGTGTCATGCAAAGCTCCTGGCTAGTATTTCTTTTTGGTGAACAGCTGTTTGGGGATGATTTGGATAAATACAGCCAAAAAAAAAAAAATTTTCTAGTGGATAAAGTAATCTTTTGCTAGTTAGGAAGAGGAGTAATCGTATTTCATTTAAACAAGCGCCTTCTCCAGTGGCGGGAGCATCTGCCTCCAGGCAGTCACGACGGCCTCCGCCGTCAAGTTCAAGAGGGGAATTGGAGCCTCCTGTTGTGAATTCATGAAGAAATATATTTTATATTTACTGGCAGAAACATGAGAGATGCTTAGGCCTCACCAAGTAGATGAACTGTGATGTTAAATATTTGAACTGTTGCCCTCTTGGGGACTTTTAGGATAAAATGGACATTCTCATGTTTGACCAAGCCTTTCTCTACTTCTTTAAATATTGAAGACTTTTACAAGCATGTATTGTAAAGGAAGCTGTTGGAACAAAGACTGCTCTTGTCACAAAACAAGGAGATATTTACATGGTATTGTGAATAAAAAAAAAACTGCCACAGGACCCAAGGTTATGCAGACAATTCTCGCCTAACCTATTGTGTGCAAGTAATGGACTGTTTAAGTAGCTAATACCTTGGCTAACAGAACTGATTGTATGAACTTTTAGGGTGGTTTAGACAAACAAGTCATCTCTAGACACCCAGTGAGAATGTTCAAGGTCCCTCTCAACACATTAGAGAAAGTTGAATATTGTGCCAGTCAAAAATAATATAAGGTATCAATAAGGTTATCATAAGTCACTTTAAACTATCTCTGACATTGTAGGTCACAGAGACATTATAAAGTTGGCGTCTGCGGACCCAACAACTTTGCTATGAAGAAAATGTATATGAAAGTGTGATTTTATAAGTAGAAGTGTTTTAAGTAACGAATTAGTATTAGGAAAAACATATAATTATGATTATAATCATATAAGATTGTAGCCTACACTTAAGATAAACAAATGTTCAGTGGAGATACCAGAAGTTATACCGGTATCCATATAATCAGTTTTATGTAGTATTGATGAAATATATAACAATGTGTGTATTTCCTAGATAGACCAGTTTTACAGATATACATTTATAGAGATACAGTTATATAACCAAGTTATGTAATGATGATTAATCAAACTTATACTGAGTGTATTTTACATTAGACCGAGTACCAGAATATTTAAAGGTATATACTTATCCTTACCATTATACACCTTATGAAAATAGAACGTATTAATTTAAAAGGATGGACTCAAAACACGTGTGAGACACCTGGTGGTTGAAGGTGGTATTATTTGAACTCACTAAATTTCCAGAGGAAGTTAATCATTACGTCTCCTAACCCAATGGGAAGTGAGCCACCTCCTTTTGGGCAGAGCCATTATAATTTTTATGGTCTTATTATCTGAAATGGTATTTAGAGGCAAGGAAGAGGGGAGACAGGGGCAACGAACGGAAGAAGGAGAGAGCTCAGGGGGAGAGCTCAGGGATCCACCCTGAGGGGGGACACTGGGGGCAACGAACGGAAGGAGGAGAGAGCTCAGGGGGAGAGCTCAGGGATCCACCCTGAGGGGGGACACTGGGAGACACACACACTCCCAGACTGACACTCATGCACCATGCATGAATACATCTCTTTACATTCATGAAAATTCCTCAACACCTAATGCTTAGAACTCGGAGGTCACAAGACGTAAATCCTCTTTAGGAGTATCCATTTTGAAACTACGGCAGCCATCTTAACTCTGGTAACTAGCCCATAGGAACTGCAGCCATCCTGGAATGGGTAATTATATCATGTTGATTTTATCTTGTATGTTCTCTCAAATATTGATATGTTCTCACAGATATTGATGTATTGAATATTATACAGTTGATAATCATTCTCCCGAATCAATAACCGCCTTGTAGATTTTTCTCTAAAGATTCAGATTTTTCCATTATATTTTTCTTTTTGCATAGTTGCCACATTTATTGACAAAGCAAACGTCTAATTTATTTCACAATTTTAACCACTTACTTACCTGCAGCAAAGTAACGGTTGTACGTGTGAAATACAGATGTTCTGTTTAATTGTCAAGTTCACAAGGTTATTGATTCTACCGAGAATTTATCATGGTGGTATTATGTCAAAGGGACGGTACGCCCATTTTTGCAAGTGTTTTTATTGATTTTCAAGACGTTCATGTAACGCAATCGGTATCTTAATTTCATGTGATTATTTGTGTTTGTTTACCAATAAAATTTCTATCTTGTGTGACCACACGTCTCCGTGAATAAGTTTCACAAGTATAGACTGTGTCATACTGATTGATTTTGTATCTTAAAAATATCTTCGTTAAAAATTACTCAAGGATAATTATTGTGCGGGAAACCTGTCCTTAAAAAGGCACAACTTATTCTGACTATTTACGACACTCCTTATGAGGGGACGCCACTGCTCGCTCGAGTGGGTGGAATACTTCTGCAGTCTTTGCGGGTCTGGTAGGAAGAGTGTCTGGAGCCTACGGCCACATCACCCTGAAGCACCCGATCTCCTCTGATCTCAGAAGCTAAGCAGGGTTGAGGGGTGTCCCTCACACCGTGATGCCTGCTAAAACAGGCCCGTGGACCATGCACTAGTCTCTGGCCGCCCCCCCCCCTTCGCCCCTGTCCGAACGGCGTTGTCGGTTCCGGCGGTCTCAGCTCCCGGTCTCTCGTCCTTGGGCTCCAACGGAGGAGGGTGGAAACGGGGGGAGCGGTGCCCTGGCTCCTTAGCTACAGCGGCCGCTGCAGACGGGATTTTGGACGGCTCCACTGAACCTCCGCAAACGGGTGCCGGTATTTGCCGGGAAGAGGGGGGAGAGGAGGGGAGAGGAGAGGAGACATGCACGGTCCATTACCCATCAGAACCTAATGGGACGGCTCGCCGGGATCGAAGGGGAGAGGAGGGATTGAGAGCAGCAGAGAGTGATAACCTGATACAGAACCTGTTACAGAAGCTTGATGGTAAAGTCAAAGAAATCGCATGGAACAGGCGCATGCCCCAGGAGAGAAGAAAGTGGGTAAGACTCTGGTTCTTTTAGCTGCTTGAAGATGGGTAAGTGATGCATTAAATCACTTGTTGCTAAGGTGCAAGGATACCTGCTCATATTGTGTCTGTTACTGCGACTTTCCACTTGCGACTATATCGCATCAAAGTAGCATCAAGTATAACATCATTCCCTACACTAATCTTGGTCTGCTGTTGTATTTAAGATGGCTAAGTGAGGCCTCGGACTATTTCCAACATTGCTAATCTGCCAAGCTGTATAGAAACATTGCCTTATATGTGTCTTTATATTGCCTTATTAGTATACGTGACTCTACCATAACAAGACTCCTCTCTCATATGAAACTATTTCATACTAATAAGCTGGTTTATATCGGTGCTGGGGGGTGGGTAAGGGACGCAAAGAAGTACTCTCAGTAGTGTTAATCTGCATGGATACTGCACACTTCTGTTGGACCAGTACACCGCCGCACCTGCATATGCGACTCTGCTGCAACTTGAGACCACAAATACACAATATCACACTATAACAATAGGCTGACTTATTCCTGTGTCGGAAGTTGGGTGTATGATATAGCGGACTAAGCCCATTGATGTAAGCGGTATGGAAATAATCGCATTCTAGGGGACTGCCGTACTGATCCACATACAAAAGTGACTGTAGTATAATAATATATCGCTAAAATATAACACTATAAGTGGAGTAACTACTACGGTGCAACTAATTAAATATTTTGGGGGATCAAGGTAATCCCTAGTGCCATAGGGAAAGTCTGAAAACACACCACACATAATAGAGGAGGAACCCCTAACCAGGTATAGGTAGAAAAAATGAGAGGAAAATCAACAAAAGGATTTGCAAATCCACCCAGAACAAGTGCAAGCCCGGGAACCATCAGAAAATATATGATGAATGAAAGTAAGAAAGAAAGTAATTCAACAGGTGCAAAGAATAAAACACCAGATCGAACGGCTAAAATGGGTACAAGAAAACAAATAGCGGAGATGGATTCAAGACCCCCCAGTAACGAGGTAGAAGTAGAAACTACAGAAGAGATCCAGCAGGCAAACCAGCTCCCTACCAAGGGAGAAATCGCTGAAATGTTTGCGAAACTGGAGGCCTCAATCAGAGGTGAGATCAGCGCTGTAAACGAGAACATGAGCCACCTATTAACCAGAGTGGAGGAAGTTGAAACAACAGTGGACAAACAAGGAGAAGAAATAAGAAACTTGAGACAGCAGATAGAAGTGCTGCAGAAGGAACAGAGGTATATAAGGTACAAAATGGAAGACCAAGAAAATCGCAGCAGAAGAAAAAACCTCCGGATTAGAGGCCTCCCGGAAGCGCAAGGTGAAAAAGAAAACCTACAGGAAAAAATGGAGGAAATTTTCAAAGATTTGAAGAGCCCTTGCAATATCAGCGGTAATTTAAACCTAGACAGAGTCCATCGAATTAGGAAACCACCCGAAATCAGGGGAGACACTCCGCGGGATGTAATAGTGCGATTTCATAACTTCCGGGACAAAGAACAGATTAGCATGAATTTAAGGAGAAACCCACAGGTGAAGTACGGTGAAACAAATTTACACATCTTCCAGGACCTAGCCGCAGAAACTTTAAGCAGAAGAAGAATTTTGAAGCCATTACTAGTTGCCTTAAAGGCGAACGAGGTCCAATACTCCTGGGGCTTCCCTGCCAATCTTACTGGACGTAAGGACGGCCGAAAGGCGGTGCTGAGATTTCCGGAGGAGACCCAGAATTTCTGCGATCGACTTGGAATCCCAGTAATGGAGATCCCGGGGTGGTGGGAGAAAAGCGGAAGTCAGGAACACTTAGGGGACCCTGTCACTTGGAAACCAATACTAATGACAAAAGAACACAGGGATTGAAAGAGGCCTCGAATGTAAAAAGTGATTGAAAATGGATTTGTCTGTCTCTCTCTCTCTCTTCCCTCTTTGTTTCTCTCTCTATACGATCTATTGTCGGTGGGGGCGGGGGGGGGGTGGGGTGGGTGGAGGGTGTGTGGGAGAGATGGCTGGGATTACACCCGGGGGGAAGCTCTTGGCCAGACTAGACCCTGCTCCAAGCTCAACCTCTGGGGAGTAAACCGTGTGGCCAGGTGGAGTGGGTAGGCCAGGGTTTCTTTTTTCTTCATTTAGGGGGCTCATGTGGCACCCCAATACTCCCCCCAACTTGATGGGAAAGGGGAAAAGGCGAGGGGCTGGGCGGGAGGGATTTGGGGGGAGGGAGGTGGGCGGGCAGGAGGAGGGGGGGGGATGGGGGGGGAGGGTACACGGGTGGAGAGGGAGGAGGGGGGTTAAGGGTAGGACGAGACCAATCCAATCCTTGGTGGATCCGACTATTCAGCCAGGAGGGGGTACGTAAAGGTGTAAATGGGGCTAAAATAACAGGATGGCTGGGATAAATATAGTCACATATAATGTGAGGGGCATCAACTCCCCCATAAAATGTGCGAACATAATGGGAGAATTGAGATCCCTGAAAGCAGAGGTGGTCTTCCTTCAGGAGACCCACCTATACCTAGGCAAAAGCAAGAGAATAGCTACAAGCGAGTTTCCGTACTGGATCTATGGAGACTCCCCGATAAGAGGGGCAAAAGGAGTGGCGATTGGTTTTGCAAAGGGAGTTGGGTTCACATTAGAGGAGAGAGTAATTGACCCGGAGGGTCGCTTCTTGTTCATAAGAGGTAGCTTGAAAGGGATGGAATGTTCCCTGGCAAATATCTACTGCCCAAATAATAACCAAGCAAGGTTCCTAGTGGGAATCTTGGCAGAGTTTGAAACCTTTAAGAGAGGAAGGGCTATTATCGCAGGAGACTTCAATATATGTTTAGAGCCAGGTAAAGACAGTACGTCGCGTGCTCGGGGGTCCGAAGGCAAGTGGATGAAAAAACTCAGGAAAAAACTGCGTCATCAGCAGCTGGTAGATATATGGAGGATGCAACACCAGAACATAAGAGATTATACCTTCTATCCCCCCGTTCACGCGACATACTCTAGGCTGGACTTATTCTTCGTGGAGCATCGCTATGTGGAAGAGGTTGAGGGTACAAGCATAGGGCCAATGACGTTCTCGGACCACGCCCCGGTTAGCCTACAAATAAAATTAAGCAAGCATGAAACACGGTGCAGTAGCTGGATACTTAATGAGGACCTCCTACATGATGAAAAGATAGACAAACTTATTAAAGAAGAACTAGAATTTTACTTTAAAGTTAATACCGCTGAGGAAACATCAGAAACTATGGTCTGGGAGGCCCACAAAGCCTACATCAGAGGGATCATGATTAAGGCGGGCGTAGAGAAAAAGAGAAGCCAGGGAGAGACCTTTCGCGTGCTTCAGGAGGAAATCATTAAATTAGAGCAACATCATAAGAAAAAGGGGGATAGCGAAACACTGGCAAAACTATTTAGGAGCAGGGAGGCTATACGGCAGTTAATTGAACAGAAAAATAGGAAGAAGTATAACCTTGTTAAAAAAGAAAGGTATGTAGGCAGTAACCGACCTGGTAGACTCCTGGCAAAGATATTAAGTAAAAAAAAAAATAACAAATATATCGACAAGATAAGATCTAGAACAAACGAGATCCAATATAGGGATCCAGATATTGCAAGGACGTTCCAAGAATTCTACAGTGAGCTTTATTCCATAAATAGAAATGTAACAACTAAGGAGAGGGAACAAAAACAAGCGAAGATCAAAAATTACCTAAGTGAAGTGGGAATGACTAAATTATCGGAAAATGAGCGTACCACACTGGAGTCCCCTATTACAGAGATTGAAGTTAGAAAGGTAATTAGAGAAACACAAGTAGGTAAGAGCCCAGGACCGGATGGGTTGACAGTGCTTTATTATAAAAAATACCAAGACTATCTAATCCCTAAACTGTGTGCCTATATGAACGACATAGGAGACAAGGGGGAAATGAGCAGAGAAGCCCTGGCAGCCAATATTACGGTTATTCAAAAAGAGGATAAGGACGCGACAGTCTGTTCAAACTATAGGCCTATTTCCCTGCTAAATGTGGATACTAAATTATTCGCAAAAGTGATTGCGAGCAGAATGAAGCAGGTAATAGAGAAGATCATACATCCGGACCAGGTGGGGTTTATTAGAGGTAGACAGGGACGTGATAACAGCATCAAAACCCTCCTAGTAGCCCAGGAAATCAAAAAGAGCGGAGTCCCAGGTCTACTTCTATCCATAGACGCTGAAAAAGCGTTTGATAGAGTAGACTGGGACTTCATGATGAGTACGCTCGAGGAGGTAGGCTGTGGGGAGAGGATGTGTAAATGGATTAGGGCCTTATACTCAAGACAATCGGCAAGAGTGAAAATAAATGGGACCTTCTCGGACCCAATCGACATGTACAATGGTACAAGGCAGGGGTGTCCAATCTCCCCTATGCTCTTCCTGTTGACGTTAGAACCCCTTCTATCAAGGATAAGACAGAATAGGGATATTAGTGGGGTCGTAATAGGGAATATGGAATTAGGTAAAAGAGGAGCAGCGCTGTGAGAAATGTTCCATGTGATGAACAGAATTAGTACATAGGTAAAAAACCAAAAAAATTTGGGATAGGCTCCAAGTTCATAGATTATATAAACAACTGGACTGTCCTATTGAGAACCAATCTTGATGGTAAATACGGGACGTGAATATGGGAATCAATGAGTCCTTCACCACACCACTGTGATAATAAAATTGTGCGCTTACCAAATGGCAAGCTTAGAAGAGCTTGCGACCTTAACCCGGTCGGGGCCTTTCAAGGTGGAACCATCAAGGAGAGACACACCACTTGGTTTGAATTAGGCACACTGTTCTTCAAGTTACCACTCTAAATGGAGATGTGACCCCAGGCTAGGGATAAACCTCCAAGGAGGTATACCAGAGAAAAAAGGAAAGCAACATAGCGTAATCCTGCTTCCACTTTTAATAAAATCAAAAAGAAATGCACTTACATGTAAAAGGATAACAATAAAACATTAGAGCCGGCCGGCTAGAAAGCGAACGCCCGTCCTGTAGACTGTAGACGGTAAATGCAGCACGTCAGCACGCCCGACGTACGTTTCGTCACACTCTGACGTCGTCTGGGGCACGGGCGACGCACTGACGTGTCGCATTAATATACTGAAGCAACGTAACCAGACCTCATACTGAGGACGGGACCGGAAATCACCTTGCGTTCCACCAGTTTAGGGCGGATGGCACAAAAACGCCATCTTAAATGTGGGAATGTGCGTAACATTCTATAACGATTTCCGGTGTAAACAGAGGAAAAACAACTTCCGTTCCTAAATGTAATTAACCACAATAAGTGGGATTCCTCATTATCGAAAGTGTAAATAGAAATATAATAATTAAAATTAAATATTAAATAAATGAATTAAAATCAAGCAACTTATTCCAACGAGAAAATATGAGTGGGAATAAAGGGGAATAGAGAAATGTCCCATCAAATCCCATGCCGCGTAGCTAATAGACAGGAAAATCATTCGCTGCATATATAGGGGCGTCCCTGAGCCTTTCATAGCTCTGTGAACGCCCAAAACTGTATAAATAAATGACTAATCAAATTGAGGATAGATATACCTAGAGGAAAGGAAGGTGATTTCTCCCATCTCTGGAGAGCATTAGGAACACCATATACGAGCAGAGGGATATATACATTGTGAAATAAACCAAATTGGGAGAATAAATAAGTACTATTTAGCATTTACTAGTCCCAGATCCACGCAGGTACTAATATGACACATACCCCCTTAGACGGACACAATTCTTCAATGAAGCATCTACCATCCCAACAGAGGTACAAATCCAATATGTCTAATTAACAGTGTAAAGACCATTCACTAGAGGCATCCAGGAACACTAAAGGAGTGGAAATGAGTGCAAGCCGGAAGTTCGGAGAATCATGCATTATTCATGAATTATCGATAAAGGCGTTAGTGTCAGTGTCAATATTAAGCCCATAGGGGGCATAGCACTTGATTTTATGTATCCAGAGCATCTCAAGTTTTGAGATGCTCCTAACCAAAGAACTACCTCTCCAATGGGGACGATATCTATCGATTCCTAAAAAAAGTGTTTTGGAGGGGTCTTTATTATGTGTGGTCAGATAGTGCTTAGAAACAGAATGTTTCGGGAAGCCATTCAAAATGTTAGTGATGTGTTCGTTTAGACGAACGGAGAGTGGTCGCCTGGTCCTACCCACATATTGTAGGCCGCAAGGGCACTGCAGTAAGTAGACGACCCCCTCCGTTGTACATGTAATGAAGGGCCTAATATCGTGTTCCTCGTGAGTGCTATTAGAGGTGAATTTCTGGGTTCGTCTGGATGTTACGGAGTTGAGCCTGCAGACACGACATCTCCCACATTTATAGTACCCCTTCAGATTGTCAAAAAGGCCCTGAATGCCTCTAGTGGGTGGGTCAAGAACATTGGGGGCCAATCTATTCCTAAGTGATGATGCCCCTTTAAAGATCACTTGTGGTTTGTCTGGAATGACAGTTCTCAGAATCGGATCATTCCCCAATAGATGCCAATGTTTTTTGAGTAGGCTTTTTATATTTTTATACTGTATAGAATAAGTGGTGATAAAGGGGAGAGTGACAGACCTTTCTCTAGGGGGTGCTTTTTGAATAAGTAACTGTTCCCTATCGATACCCTTAACGACATTCAGAGTTTGGGTTAGGAATTCCCTATTATACCCTTTTTCCACAAAACGGTTCATCAGGACTCCAGTTTGTTCCAGGAATTGGGATTTGATGGGACATTTCTCTATTCCCCTTTATTCCCACTCATATTTTCTCGTTGGAATAAGTTGCTTGATTTTAATTCATTTATTTAATATTTAATTTTAATTATTATATTTCTATTTACACTTTCGATAATGAGGAATCCCACTTATTGTGGTTAATTACATTTAGGAACGGAAGTTGTTTTTCCTCTGTTTACACCGGAAATCGTTATAGAATGTTACGCACATTCCCACATTTAAGATGGCGTTTTTGTGCCATCCGCCCTAAACTGGTGGAACGCAAGGTGATTTCCGGTCCCGTCCTCAGTATGAGGTCTGGTTACGTTGCTTCAGTATATTAATGCGACACGTCAGTGCGTCGCCCGTGCCCCAGACGACGTCAGAGTGTGACGAAACGTACGTCGGGCGTGCTGACGTGCTGCATTTACCGTCTACAGTCTACAGGACGGGCGTTCGCTTTCTAGCCGGCCGGCTCTAATGTTTTATTGTTATCCTTTTACATGTAAGTGCATTTCTTTTTGATTTTATTAAAAGTGGAAGCAGGATTACGCTATGTTGCTTTCCTTTTTTCTCTGGTATACCTCCTTGGAGGTTTATCCCTAGCCTGGGGTCACATCTCCATTTAGAGTGGTAACTTGAAGAACAGTGTGCCTAATTCAAACCAAGTGGTGTGTCTCTCCTTGATGGTTCCACCTTGAAAGGCCCCGACCGGGTTAAGGTCGCAAGCTCTTCTAAGCTTGCCATTTGGTAAGCGCACAATTTTATTATCACAGTGGTGTGGTGAAGGACTCATTGATTCCCATATTCACGTCCCGTATTTACCATCAAGATTGGTTCTCAATAGGACAGTCCAGTTGTTTATATAATCTATGAACTTGGAGCCTATCCCAAATTTTTTTGGTTTTTTACCTATGTACTAATTCTGTTCATCACATGGAACATTTCTCACAGCGCTGCTCCTCTTTTACCTAATTTTGTTATGTGTGTATCTCACGTTTTAGCAGCTGCTTTATATATTTGATCACTTATTTGTCACATTAGATTGGGTTTAATTTACAATTTATTCTTTATTTGTCAATAGGTGGTTTTGCATTATTTAGTTTAATATAGCGCGGTGATTTGTCCTGTTTTTAGGGAATATGGAATACAAACTGGCCGCCTTTGCAGATGACATCCTGCTGTATATAACCCAGCCAAGGATATCCCTACCAAATATCATGGCTAACCTAGTAGAATACGGAAAGTTATCAAATTTCAAAGTAAACCCAACTAAATCTGAAGCACTTGAGATAAACCACTTCAAGGAGAGTGACCACTCCTACCAAAAACACTTCCCCTTTGTGTGGGGGAAAAAAGAACTGAATTACCTGGGGGTCAAAATCACTACATCAACCGAAACGCTATACCAAGCGAACTTTATAGCACTGTTAAACGAGGTAAAAGCTGAATTGAGCAGAATTCATCTGGGTCAACTGTCCTGGGCGGGAAGAATCAACATATATAAAATGGTTATACTGCCAAAAATAACTTATAAAATGCAAATGATACCAATAGCACTCCCACATACATACCTCAGAAGGCTACACTTTATGTTTTTAAAATTTATTTGGAGAGGAAAGTCACCTAGATTAAAATTCTCACAATTGATTAATACTAAAGGTAAAGGGGGATGGGGAGCACCAGATATAAGGAAATATTACGAAGCTATCGCTATAGCCAGAGTGATCGAATGGGTCAAAAACATAGAAAATAAAATTAGTGACACTAAACTGGATAAGATTATATGGATTTCGCCTCAACAGAGAAAGTACAGCACTGAAACGCATGCAATCACTAAACACGCACTTAAGATATGAGACACCCTTCACAGAAAGGAACACTGGGAGTATAACTCACCCTTAATGCCACTTAAAGATTTAGAACAGTTTGCACCAGGGAAAGAGGAATGGTTTGGTAAATGGTTACTAGAAGAAAATATACAACTAAAAGACATAATGCATAGGGGTCGAATATGCTCATTCCAAGAGATGCAGGACAAAAGAGATATGTTAGTCATTAACCCCTGGCGCTATAGCCAATTAAAACACTTTGTTGGTTCACTCCCACAGCCAATAAGATCGGTGGATAATTTAACACCACTAGAAAAAATATGCGTGGATAGAGAGGGGAGGGGGGGTTTCTCCCGGATATATAAAGTTCTAGTTGATTTAGAAAGGTTAGAAACCCCGGACTATATAGGGAAATGGGAAAAGGAGTTAGGGAGAAATCTTACAGATACAGAAGTCTCCCTGATCTTGAAAAGAGTCTCAGCTACTTCAGTTAATAGTAAACTCCTAGAATTAAATTTTAAATGCCTGACCAGAATGTACCTGACCCCCGATCGGGTGCATAAAATACATAGGGATAAGTCGCAATTTTGTTGGAGGGGCTGCTCAGAGATGGGGTCAATGGCCCATATCTGGTGGCGATGTCCGGAAATGAAAAGGTTTTGGGGCGAAGTAAGAAAATTTATCAAAGTGATCACAAACTTGGACGTCCCAAATGACCCCTGGATCTGTTTATTCCACATGAGTGATATGCCGACTAAAACATATCTCAGAACACTTTTACCACATCTTATTGATGCAGCTAAGAGCTTAATCCCTAAGTATTGGCAAAGGAAAGAGAGGCCAAAGATGAGGGAATGGTTTAATAAAATTAATGAGATTCAGTGCTTGGAGTACCTAAGATTTAGCGAAGGGACAAAAATGGGGGCCTTTGAAACAAAATGGAAAGACTGGGAAAAATTTAAAGAATCCCCAAATGCGGTTGAGATGTGGTCTACATAAGTAGAGGAATGCAGAGGACTGGATGGGTATGGTCTCGGGGAGGGGTAGGGGGTGGGAGGGGGGGGATGGGTAAGAGGGAAGCATTAGCTATTGTTGGGATAATTATGTATCCTCTTTTGTTTTGTAATATACTAAATTGGAGTATTAAGCAAATGTAAAGCCACGATGATGTGACGATAAGATGGGAAAGAAATTTGAATTTTAATGTTTGAAAAATCTTTTCCCGGGAGAAACTTTCAAGCTGAAGTGGCAAAAAAAAAAAAAAAAAAAAAAAGAAGCTAAGCAGGGTTGGGCCTGGTCAGTAGCTGGTTGGGGGACCACCTGGGAATACCAGGCGTAGTAGGCTGCAGATGGGTGACTTCCTCAATAACTCTAGGGTACAAACTTGAGTTCCGAAAGTCCCAGTCTCCTCGTTTTCTCAGATTCCAGAGGAAAAAAAGTCTCTCTTTCAAGCATTGGATCATGTTTTGTCTCAAAAAATTGATCTTAGTGGTTCCTATGCAAAAGCAGGGATTGGGGTTTTATTGAAACCCTTTCACGGTACCAAAACCAAATGGGTATGTCAGACCCATTCTAGATCTCAAAGATCTAAACCGGTTTCTGCATATCCACTCTTTTCGCATGGAGTCAATCCAATCAGTGGTCTCCGTCCTACAAGGTGGAGAACTTCTAGCGTCAATAGACATCAGGGAGGCATACCTCCATGTACCTATATTTCCCGCTCATCAGAGAGATCTACGTTTCAAGGTAGAAAAAAATCATTTTCAGTTTGTAGCTTTGCCTTTTGGTCTAGCTACTGCACCTCGAGTAGTACAAAGGTCCTGGCCCCTCCTGTAGCCGGATTAAGGGCCCAAGGTATAACGATTATAGCTTACCTAGACGATCTGCTCGATAGACCAGTCGGTAGCCCGCTTAGACCAAAGTACGATCTACAGTCAACTACCTGGAATAATGAAATTTTTCAAGGAGATTACAATACCTGGGTCTGATTATTGATACAGCCCAGAAAAGGGTATTCTTGCCCCAGGCAAAGATCAGGGCCATAAAGGGACTGATTCAGGTGGACAAGGCAAAGAAGAATCCTTCTATTTGACTTTGCATGAGGTGTTGGGAAAGATGGTGGCTTCAGTCGAGGCCATTCCTTATTCTCAGTTTCATTTGAGGCTGCTGCAAAACAGTATCTTTTTGGCTTGGAACAAGAAGATCCAAGCTCTAGATTTCCCAATGTATCTGCCTTCCAGGGTGCGCCGAAGCCTCAGTTGGCGGTTGATAACCAAGAATTTGCAGAAGGGAAAATCTTTCCTACCAGTTACCTGGAAGATGGTAACAACGACCTTGCCCATCAACATTCTAGAGACCTGGGCAGCACGCTTAGCCGCGAGGGCCTGGACGTTCAGGTTATGGTATTGTCCTGTCAGGATCTAATCCGACAATACCACAGTAGTGGCCTATATCAATCACCAAGGGGGGCACGAGAAGTCGTGCGGCCCAAAGAGAGATGAATCATATCTTAACGTGGGCAGAAAACAATGTACCTTGCCTATCGGCAGTCTTTATTCCGGGAATAGAAAATTGGCAGGCGGGCTACTTGAGTCGCCAGCAGTTGTTCCCGGGGAATATTCCCTTCACCCCGATATCTTCCTGGCAATGTGCCGAAGATGGGGGATCAAAGATGTAGATCTGTTTGCGTCCAGGTTCAACAAGAGCATCAACAACTGTGTCAAGAACAAGGGATCCGCTAGAATGCGAAACAGATGCCTTAATATTCCCGGGGAATTAGTTCTCACTGATTTATGCTTTTCCTCCTATTCTGCTGCTTCCACAACTGCTTCGCAGGATCAAGCAGGAAGGGAAATTCTTGTGGCCCAGAAGATCTTGGTATGCAGAGATCATAAAGATGGCAGTAGAGAACTCATGGACCAGACCTTCCATGACCTTCTTTCGCAAGGTCCGGTATTTCATCCTACCTTATAAATGCTAAATTTAACGGTTTGGCTATTGAGGCCCACATTCTGAAGAAGCGTGGGCTGTCAGGTCCAGTGGTATTTACCCTGGTTACTGCAGAGAAGCTGGCTTCCAGAATCATAGATTATAGAGTCTGGAAAGCATACGTCTCCTGCTGTGAATCCAGGGGTTGGCACCCTAGGAAGTATGTCATAGGTAGAATTCTTGACTTCTATAAATAGGGTTAGAAATTAAGCTGGCCTCGTGTACTATCAAAGGCCAGGTTTCGGCCTTATCGGTATTATTTCAACAACCATTTGCTTTGCATTCTTTGGTTTGTAGCTTATTCAGGGGGTAATGCGGCCTATCCCTCCAGTTAAGTCACTCCTGAACCCTTGAACTTGAATTTAGTTCCGTCGGCATTGCTGAAACAGCCTTTTTGAGCCAATACAGCATATTCCCTTGGTCCTTTTGACAAGGAAACTAATTTTCTGGTAGCCATATCTTCTGCAAGAAGGGTATCAGAGTTGGCTACTTTTTCTTGTAAATAGCCATATTTGATTATTCACAAGGATAAGGTAGTATTGCGTCCTCATCCTAACTTTCTACCTGAAGGTAGTGTCTAGTCTTTTTTTTATCCAAACCAGGATATTGTTTTACCTTCATTTTTCCCTGTTCTACGGAAGGGAAATTACTACATTCTTTTGATGTTTGGTGAGAGCACTCAAGGTCTACTTCAGGCATGTCCAAAGTCCGGCCCGCGTTCTGGTTTTGAATGACCCGCCTGCTTATCTGGACATGTATATCTTTTGTGGCCCCCAACGATCTCCCAGCGCCGGGGCCACAAAAGATATCTCTGCATTGGTGGGTGCTGCATTCCTGGCCATACTGGGTGCTGCATCCTTGGCCATGGTGGGTGCTGCATTCCTGGCCATACTGGGCGCTGCATTCCTGACCATACTGGGCGCTGCATTCCTGGCAATGGTGGAGCAGCAGATGGGCACTGACCCTTATTTTGCTTCATAGTTCTTTATTTAAAATTTAAGTTTTTTTCCTGAAACTTCCCTCTTAAAGTGAAGATGCGTGTTATACGCCAATTAATACGGTATTGCCAAATAACACGCCCAAGCTCATCTTTTTACTCACACACAGCCACAAAGGCAAGAGAATTTTTGTTGGGCAGTGTATTAGCGCTCGAACTAACACACAGACCGAATTTTAATGGTTCAAAGAATGTCAGGCAAAATGGTTGGCCCTCACGCATGTTCACTTCATCAAATCTGGCCCTCTTTGAAAAAAGTTTGGACACCCCTGGTCTACTTGAAAGCGACTGCTCAGATTCGAAAAACAGATGTTTTACCTGAAGGTCCTAGAAAAAGGACAGGCAGCATCGAAATCTACTATTTCTAAATGGATTCAGCAAGTAACTGTTCAGGCTTACGGTTTAAAAGAGGAGGATTCCATCCTCTCAAATCAAAAGCACACTCTACTAGGACTATTAGTGCTTTGTGGGAGTGCATCACCAAGCTTCCATGGTTCAAATCTGCAAGGCCTCAACTTGGTCTTCAGTCCATACCAGACTTTATCAGGTGGATGTAAAAAGGCATGAGGATATTGCCTTTGGGCGTAGTGTGCTGCAGGCAGCAATATAAGTCGTCCTCTAGTCCCATGTTGCCCTAATTCTGTTGCGTCTCCCTCCCCTCAGTTGGCATTGCTCTGGGAAATCTCACATAGTAATTACTATGGCTCTGTGTCCCGTGATGTATGATTAGGAAAATAGAATTTTTATAACAGCTTACCTGTAAAATCCTTTTCTTTGAAGTACATCACGGGACACAGAGGTCCCTCCCCTCTTTCTGGTATACACGTGTATTGCTTTGCTACAAAAACTGAGATACTCCCAGTAGTGGGAGGGGTTACATAGGGAGTGGACTTTCTGTCTTAGGGTATGCCAGTGTCCATCACCTGAAGGTAGCCTATAACCCACATAGTAATTTCTATGGCTCTGTGTCCCGTGATGTACTTCAAAGCAAAGGATTTTACAGGTAAGCCGTTATAAAAATCCTATTTTTATGTTCCTAGAACACCTGATTGTGCTCTCCCTGCATGTTGGACCTCTGTATGTGGCCAGGCTGTGTCTCACACATGTAATATTGCCACACTCAGGAGGAGCAGCAGAATGTATTTTGGGGTGTAATTTGTGTTATGCATAAAGCTGTGTGTGAGAAAAGCTGTTAATGACAATTTTGTGAAAAAGAAAAAAAAAATCTTCATTTTGCAAAGAATTGTGGGGGAAAAACAATTACAGCTTAAAAAAAAAAAAAAAAAACTCACCATGCTTCTTACTAAATACCTTGGAATGTCTACTTTCCAAAAAGGGGTCATTTGTCATTTGGGGGTGGGGGGGGGGGGTATTTGTCCTGGCTTGTTAGTCTCAAGAAATGAGATAGGCCATTAGTACATCAGGTGTGATTTTGTGAATTTTCTATGATCGGCACCATAGCTTGTAGACTAACTTTCACAACCAAATAATATACAGTGCCTTGCAAAAGTATTCACCCCCCTTGGATTTTTACCTATTTTGTTACATTACAGCCTTTAGTTCAATGTTTGTTTAATCTGAATTATATGTGATGGATCAGAACACAATAGTCTAAGTTAAATTAGAAAAATATATACATAAAACTATTTTTCAGAAATAAAAAACTGATAATTGCCATGTGCGTATGTATTCACCCCCTTTGTTGTGAAGCCCATAAAAAGCTCTGGTGCAACCAATTACCTTCAGAAGTCCCATAATTAGTGAAATGATGTCCACCTGTGTGCAATCTAAGTGTCATGTGATCTGTCATTACATAGACACACCTTTGTGAAAGGCCCCAGAGGCTTCAACACCTAAGCAAGAGGCACCACTAACCAAACACTGCCATGAAGACCAAGGAACTCTTCAAACAAGTAAGGGACAATGTTGTTGAGAAGTACAAGTCAGGGTTAGGTTATAAAAAAAAAAAAAAATATCCAAATCTTTGATGATCCCTAGGAGCACCATCAAATCTATCATAACCAAATGGAAAGAACATGGCACAACAGCAAACCTGCCAAGAGACGGCCGCACACCAAAACTCATGGACCGGGAAAGGAGGACATTAATCAGGGAGGCAGCACAGAGACCTAAGGTAACCCTGGTGGAGCTGCAGAGTTCCACAGCAGAGACTGTAGTATCTGTACATAGGACGACAATAAGCCGTACGCTCCATAGAGTTGGGCTTTATGGCAGAGTGGGCAGAAGAAAGCCATTACTTTCAGCAAAAAAAAAGGGACCTTTTGAGTTTGTGAAAAGGCATGTGGGAGACTCCCGAAATGTATGGAGGAAGGTGCTCTGGCCTGATGAGACTAAAATTTAACTTTTTGGCCATAAAAAAAAAAAAGCTATGTCTGGCGCAAACCCAACACATCACATCACCCAAAAGAACACCATCCCCACTGTGAAACATGGTGGTGGTAGCATCATGCTGTGGGGATGTTTTTCAGCAGTCGGGACTGGGAAACTGGTCAGAGTTGAGGGAAAGATGGATGGTGCTAAATACAGGGATGTTCTTGAGCAAAACCTGTACCACTCTGTGTGTGATTTGAGGCTAGGACGGAGGTTCACCTTCCAGCAGGACAATGACCCCAAACACACTGCTAAAGCAACACTTGAGTGGTTTAAGGGGAAACATGTAAATGTGTTGGAATGGCCTAGTCAAAGCCCAGACCTCAATCCAATAGAAAATCTGTGGTCAGATTTAAAGATTGCTGTTCACAAGCGCAAACCATCCAACTTGAAGGAGCTGGAGCTGTTTTAGGAATGGGCAAAAATCCCAGTGGTGAGAAGTGGCAAGCTCATAGGAGACTTTTCAAATCGACTTGGAGCTGCGATAGCTGCAAAAGGTGGCTCTACAAAGTATTGACTTTTTTTTTTTTAGGGGGGTGAATAGTTATGCACAGTTATGTTTGCTTCACAATAAAAAAAAAAAAAAAATCCATCTTCAAAGTTGTGGGCGTGTTCTGTAAATTAAATGATGCAAATAGGTGGTGGTGGTGGTGGGGGGGGGGGTTGGGGCAACACACTCGGAAACGCTCAGACACTCGGGAACTGAGAGTTTCCGAGGGTCTCCGGCGCCCCCCCGCATCTCTGGCCACATGCAGTACTGCACACACCAGAGGCTTAAATCCTGCTCGTCTTGCGAGTTAACACTCGCAAATCGAGTCAGGATTTAAAAAAAAAAAAAAAAAAAAAAAAAACACACAGCTCGTATTGCGAAATGCTCGTAAACCGCGTTACTTGCAATCCGAAGTTTTACTGTACACGGATTTGTGTTATTTTTACCAAAGATATGTAGCAGTTGAACTTTTGGCTAAAATTTATGAAGAAAAATTACTAATTTGCTACATTTTATAACAGAAACAGAAAAATGCATTTTTCTTTACAAAATTTTTGGACTTTCTTCATTTATAACGCAAAAAAATAAACAAGCCAGCAGTGATTAAATACCACCAAAAGAAAGCTCTATTTGTGTGGAAAAAATGGACAAAAATTTCATATGGGTACAGTGTCGCATGACTGAGAAATTGTCATTCAAAATGTGAGCACCAAAAGCTGAAAATTGGTCTGGTTAGGAAGGGGGTTTGAGTGCCCAGTGGGCAAGTGGTTAAAGAGGACCTGTTAACCCAATTAAGGCTTCTCTTTGTAAGCAAACTTTATTTTGCCTTTTAAGTCAGGACTCCGGTTCTCACATTCATTGCTATAGCACTTGGTGAGACAGTTTTGGCTATAGTTTGTCTTTAAAATGTGCAAACTCCAGGTTGCCATCCTTATCCCCGCTTCATTACCATAGAACAAGCATGCTAGGAGGACGTCTCTGGCTGTGTATACAGCATGGAAGAATGGGAGCAGACTCTTACCTCACCAAGGAGAAGATGCTGTCCAGAAGTTTGAGCACTTGCTCGCTGCAGGGGTTGCGGTAAATGGGGTTTCCATCCGAAGTGTAACCAACAACAAATCCGCCAGCTTTTGCTGCCTCTAGGTCACTGGGCCATCGGGCTCTTCGCAGCACCCCTTCGACCGCATACAAGCACAAACTCAGCTGTCAACACAAAATACACACACACAGATAGCAGATATGAGATTAGCACCGGGGGACATTATCAAGTTTATGAGTGCTGAGTCGTCATAAGCCCATCATTCTGAGCAGGAATCAGATAGATGTCAGTGCAGAGGTGGATAACAAGGATGAAGGGGACAAGGGCGTGGTGCAAAGAATCCAGAGGTGGAAAGGGAGGGCGGCGCCTACCGTGGATTGAGGAAATATACTGCAAAGGAAAAGATGATTTTTATACTTATATGCAATTCAAAAGCATGTATTAGAGTGCTTTTTTGGGGACAAGATAATACTCCATGCCAAGGTGGGCACCCAATACAGGGTCCAAAGGTTGAGGCAAAATTACAGACTGCTGTCTCCACAGACTGAGGTCCAGGTACAGTTTCCAAGGTCACACCATTATGGATGAACTGCTCCTATTTTTATAGTAGAAGGCAATGAAGAGTAGATTGAAGAAGTAATAAAATAAGCTGGGCAAAGTGATATGAAAGGTTGTATTTTTTTTTTTTTTTTAAACGTGTCCTGTGCAGCAGTGGCGGCCCGTGCATTGTGGGCACCCCCCCCTTATTCCTTCCGCGCCGGGGGTGGGGGAGAGATTGGGCAGGGCTCCAGTCCTATACAGTATGTATCTGTGATGCTGACTAATATACTCTGTCCTGGGATTCTGGGGCCGTATACTCTGTCCTGGGATTCTGGGGCCGTATACTCCTGACCCTATGGGTGGAAGCAAGTGGAATACAGGGGACAGAGTGGGTAGATTCTATAAGGGGTGGGGCTTATGAGAAGTGGGAGGGGTCAGAAAGGAAGGGTGAGTTTTAGCCCCCCCTCTCCCGCCCTACAAATTCACCATCCACCACTGCTGTGCAGTATAATGAAGATGAGCTGCAATTTATACTTCTATGCAACTCAAACCAGCTAGTTTGGGGTGCTTTTGGTGGACAAAAAAAAAAAAAATATCCATCTTAAAAATCAGCCTATAAATTGCCCTCATGCTGATCATACAAAGTGTGAATGGACAGTGTAAGTGGTAGTAAATCGGCAAAAAAAAAAAAAAAAGGTCCCCCACCTGTTTATCCCATATGCTAGTATGGGCCACATACTAGAACATTTTGACACACTTACCTGCACAACAACATGTTTAGGAGATACTCATTGTACCTACAGGTAAGCCTGATTGTAAGCTTACCTGCAAGTACAAGTTCCAAAAGAGTTTACTACCGCTCGGAGAGGTTTTTGGCCAATAGCAAGCAGACACTCACCTGAGAGGGAGTAAGGCGCTAGCCTGGCAGAAGGTACCCACCTGGGACATAGCGGACACTAGCCTAGAAGCAGGTCATAGTGGACATCAACCTGGCAGCATGTCATAGTAGAAATTAACCGGATAGTGGGCCATAGTAGTCAGTGGGTATCAACCTGGCAGCATGTCACAATGGACAGTGGGCATTAACATGGCAGCGGGTCATAGCAGACAGCGGGCACTCACCTGAGTGCGGTTGGCCTGGCAAGGACTCTCCCCTTCTTCCAGTCCTTTCAGGATTTCAGCTCCCACATAAGAAATGAATTCATCTGGGGAGGAGATGGCTCTGCAAAGACAGAATTTTAAATAATTAGGATCTTCCACCAGATATTATAAAGAACATTGTTTTTATACACAGAATTCTCTCACCTTTGCATTTCCTGGGATGACCAGACAGAGGTGGCCAGACTCAGTAGCTGCGCCAAGAAGTCTCGCTGCTTCTCGTAGCTGTTGAAGTGGTTGCTGATCATCACCTGGGCTTCCAGCATGGAATATTTCTCCTTCTGAGGGACATGCTCATCCCTCATTAGGAGCATGGCCTGTGAGCTCAGGAGGTCAAAGTGAGGCTGAAGGATGACAATACGGGAAGTTAGCAGAAAATGTCTTGAGCCCATGGCGTGCCACACCAGAAATGGGCCGCTAGAGGTTGCATCATATGATAAACCATGATACATGCCCATGCCACTCCTCTCCACATACTTATCAGACTTATCAGAGCTAGCGTGCTAAATGGGTTCTTGTCAGGTGTCAATACAGGTACATGGGTTTACAAAGCAGCGCCAATCACCCCCATACCCAGTCCACATGAACCACACCAACTTACCAGAACCAGTTCCGGGGTATCGCGGCAAATCTTGATAATGGCAGAGCAGGCATGGCGGCGGACGCCTTTTACTGAGCGGGTTTGGGGGCCCTAGGGGGCAAGGAGAGTTAAACGGACTACGTGAGAAGATTACAGAGACAAGATTACTTCAATTTAGATTGCGACTGACCCTTATAATCAAACATTTGATATTTTCTATATTGCCCTCGTGCAGCCCTCAAGCCCCCAAAATGCTTCTGTTAAACATAACTTAAAGTGGTTGTAAGCCTCAGACATGAAATATGAACAAAGCATATCCTTCTATAGGCATTGGTTGGCGCTGCTGTCAATCATAAACAGTAAGCCAATGAGAAGATGGGGCGGGGCCGAGTCAGGGCTCTGTATGTGAATGGACATGCAGAGCGAGCCTCCTGGGGTTCCCCTCCACAGAACTTGCCTTTAATGTCGCTTTAACCCTGCCAGGATTCACCAAAGCTTCTGAGACTATGCCAAACCAAGACTAACAAATGAAAACTGAAATTTTTTTTAAAACGTCACCTTGGACCTAGTACATGATCCACGCGCCGGGCTAGGGAGTGTGCCCCCCCCCAACCGCCTTAGCTGTGCTGTGATTGGCTGCAGCGTGAACCAATCAGCAGTTGCTGGCTGCCGATTGGTAACCAGCACCCGACGATTGGCTCCGGAAATTACCGAAGAGAGTCCCGGTGTAGGTAAACACAGGGCTCTCTTCTGAAAACAGCAATGTGATGTTTTTTTTTTCCTTCCTGCACAGCACATTGCTTAGTAAAACAGCACACACTTTACACAATAAAACATGCTGGCCACACATTTAACCCCTTGATTTCCCCTGATGTTAGCCCTTTCCCTGCCAGTGTCATTCGTACAGTGACAGTGCATATTAGCATGGATCACTGTACTGGTGTCACTGGTTCCCAAAAAAGTGTCAGGTGTCAGATTTGTCCGCCGCAATATTGCAGTCTTGCTATAATCGCTGATCGGAGGTCCTTCCCAAGGTCCGGTGGTTAAAGAAGAATTCCAGGTATGGATATTTTTACACAGTTATGATGGTCCAGCTTGCAGAAATGTAACTATGCATATACCATACCTGGTTGATCCTCTTAGAAGCTGAAAATCACTGAAGACACCATAACTACAGTGATCTGCACTAGTTCCTGGTCCTGTGCTAAGCGGCTGCCCTACTGCATTCTGACCACAGGAGGTCAGCTGCTCGGCACTCTCACCATTCAGAAAATGGCAGGTATGATACATACATTGTTACAATGCTCCACACTGGACCAATGTAACCATGTGCAAAATATCCATACTTGTGACTCATCTATAACCCCTTCAATACTGGGCACCTTTACCCTCTTCCTGCCCAGGCCAATCTTCAGTGCTGTCACACTTTGAATGACAATTGCGCAGTCACGCAGCACTGTACCCAAACAAAATTTTTATAATTTTTGTTCACACAACTAGAGCTTTATTTTGGTGGTATTTAATCACCACTGAGTTTTTTACTTTTTGCTAAATAAAGAAAAGATTTTTTTTTTTTTTTTTTTAAAACACGTTTTTCTTGGTTTCTGTTATAAATTTTTGCAAATAAATAAATGTTCATAAATTTAGGTCAAAGTGTATTCTGCTACATTTCCTTGGTGAAAATACCCCAAATCAGTGTATATTAGTCAAGTTAGAGTCCACAAAGTGTGAGATATAGATATATATATCTATATCCATCTCTCTATATAGATAGATCTATCTATATATACACATATATACAAATCTCTGAAAACAGCCGATCTCATTTCTTGAGGCCCGAAAATGCCAGGACAGTACAAATATCCCCAAATGACTCCTTTTTGGAAAGCATGGTCCTAGGTATTTAGTAAGAGGCATGGCAAGTTTTTTGAAGTTATAATTTTTTGTCGTACTTTTTTGGAAAAATTGACAGTTACCTACCGGTAACTGCTTTTCTGGGATATCTTCCAGGACGGCACACCTGAGAGATGACTGGTCCACCTGACAGGAAATACAATCAACACATGAGCTTAAAAGGCCCCTCCCTTCCCCTTGCACCTCAGTTCTCCCAATGTGATAGGTTATCCGGGTACCAGAGAGAAACTCTTCCTGTAGTTAGTACTTACATCAAACCAGGGGTGGGAAGTAGGCCTGCCGTCCTGGAAGATATCCCAAAAAAGCAGTTACCGGTAAGTAACTGTCAATTTTCTCTAGTCATCCTCCAGGACAGCACACCTGAGAGGATGGACAAGAAGTTCAAGGCCTACCTTAGGGTGGGACCACCGCTTGTAAGACCTTCCTTCCAGGGGGCGTTTCTGGACGCTGAGCGTCATGCGAAGCTGAGAACATGGTGCCGCAGCCCACCACGCATCCTCTTCCCCTCCTCTCGAGACTGCTCCGGATTCCTCCCGAGGACTCCACGATCTGCACCCTGGAGGGCGGGCCGCCCGCCAGCCACCCCGCTGCACAGTCCTTGGCTCCATCAACCTCGCACGCCCTGCCTCAGTCTCTCCATGACCAACCGCCGCCATCTTGCCGGGACACTCTCGGAGCGGCTCCACTGATCCCGCAGGTGAGTCCCTCTGCAACCCCCTCCCCTACAAAGGGCCCTGCTCTGGACTCCCTCTCCCTGTGGGGCACTCCGCTGGCGTTCCAGCACTGGGGACTCCTCCCCCCCCCCTTTCCCAATCCGGTCGCTCACAATCACTGCCGCGGTTGTGGCCTACCTCTCCTCCTTTCTAGGCCCTATCTGCTGCCCTGGGCTCTCCAAAGCCCCAGAGACCACCCCGTGACTCCAAATCTGCAGACCTCACAGCAGATCACCCGCCGCCCTCACCTTCCCTTGGTGTCTCACGGCACCCCACCTGCTCCCAAGAGCAGAGGGACTGGTTTGAACCATGGACCTCTCCCTCACAGGTTAAGGCCCATCATCAGCCTCTACCCAGAATACCATCCATCCTCACCGCTGATGAAATGGTCTCCTGGCGAGAACAACTCCACTCTACCCACCAAGGAAGATTTTAAGCTCCTAATCTCAGAGGTTAAAGAGGCCTGCCACAGTGAGATCAAAACGCTGCAAGCGGACTTTCACCACCTGGATACTCAGGTGGAGGGCCTGGAAGAAGACCTCCAAACTACTAAGCTTTCCATCCACCACGTTCAGTCTCAGACAGACGATCGCTTTATGCCTTGTGACATGCAACGCCATCTAGAGGACCTCGACAATTGCAACTGCCGCAATAATATCAGGGTTTGGGGCCTCCCAGAATTCAATGGCCCAGAGGATCTGAGAATGATCCTCCAGACTATTTTCAACAACCTACTGGGAGCCCCAGCCACTATGCATATGGAAATGGATAGGGCCCACAGAACCTTGAAGCCCAAAGATCAGGCATCCAAACCCAGAGATGTCATCTGGAGAGTGCACTCGTTCACTTTAAAAGAGGACATTATGCGCAAAGCACGGGTGATTAAACCGATTCTTGTCGATGGCATGCCAGTTCAACTATTTCCTGACCTATCCTGGATTATCCTCCAGAAGCGCTGACTGCTTCAACCGCTCCTCCACTCTCTGCAGGACAGCAACACCACCTACCGTTGGGGCTTCCCCTTTAGCCTGACGGGCACACATAATGGAAAAAGACAGCAACCCTTCGGGTCCCAGAGGATATCCGCTTCTTTTGTGAGACATTGAACATCCCCCATCCCAGACCTACCAGGTTGTGACATCATCACCCCACCCCCTCCTCCTCCGACCACAGGCTGGCAGAGGGTCCCTCTAAAGAAGAGGGGGCGGATCCCTGATTCCAAATTTCAGGTGACAGCTGGCATTGAGGAGCTTCAGAGCTTCAGGGGCAGAGGTAATATACATCCAAGAAACACACTTTGACAAAAGAGGCTTCCTGGTGTTTGCTTCTAGATTCTTCCCCACAGGGTATTTAGCATCAGGCATTAAAAAGAAAGCAGGGGTAGCTATTCACACCCATATCCTCCTACTGACTCCCAGGGGCGGTTCCTGATCCTCAGAGGCAAACGACAACAATCTGACGTGATCTTTTGTAACATCTATGCCCCGAATACGAAACAGTTGTCCTTTGTAACCAAGGTGTACAACCGTCTATTCCACACTAGCCACACCTTCTTGGTTGTAGGAGGGGACTTCAACCTCCCATTCTCCCTGGTATGGGACAGAACCTCACTCAATAGGAAAACCACCCCATCCCGCCTCTCCAGACAATCCCAACAGTTTCGTCAGGTGACCCGCAAATTTGCCTTCAATGCATGGCGGGTAGCCCACCCGACCGCCAATATTCCCATTACTCTCACCCATTCTGCACCTAGACTATTTCTTTCTAAACGCTCCCGCCCTGCGGGGGCTTGCAACGATAGACAGCTTACCAATGTTATGGTCGGACCACGCCCCGATACTTCTAAAGCTTAAACTAGATACCTCTAAGGTTAAACAATGCCACTGGCGACTTAATGACTTTCTCCTGAAAGACGACACAGCCAAGATGAACTTAGAAACTGCCCTAAAACTGTACTTTATCGAAAATAGTGCCCCAGAGGTTTCCACGGGAATCCTCTGGGAGGTAATACGCGGACACTGTATAGCCATCTCGACTGCTTGGAAAAAGAAAACCAAACAAATGAGACAACAGACTCCAAGACCTAGAATCGATACTTGCATCTTCATCCTCCATCCATCTCCTCAGAGAAATCATATGCCTACGGGCGGTCCTTAAGAGCATAGATATACGTAGGGTTGTAAAAGCCCTTCAAAAACGATGCCAGCATTATTACGATAAGGGCAAAAAAGCCCATACTCTTCTGGCCCGCAAACTCCGGGAGCAGACCCACATCGGCCCCTCAGGCCCTACGAGACTCTACAGGGACCCTCCATTACCACCCTGACCGTATAGCCCAATTACTCCGCGACTACTTCTCTGACCTCTACAACAACCCCTCCGTACTGCACATCCAAGTTCGAACCTACCTGACGAAAAGCAGAGTAGCCACCCTTCCTGCGGAAGCGTTATGCCCTGTACACAGGGTCGGAAATTGATCGGACATTCCAACAACAAAATCCATGGATTTTTTCCAACGGATGTTGGCTCAAACTTGTCTTGCATACAAAGTTGTCGGAAAATCTGATCGTTCTGAACGCGGTGACGTAAAACACATACGTCGGGACTATAAACGGTGCAGTAGCCAATAGCTTTCGTCTCTTAATTTATTCTGAGCATGCGTGGCACTTTGTGCGTCGGATTTGTGTACACACGATCGGAATTTCCAACAATGGATTTTGTTGTCGGGAAATTTTATAGCAAGCTCTCAAACTTTGTGTGTCAGAAATTCCGATGGAAAATGTGTGATGGAGCCCACACACGGTTGGAATTTCCGACAACAAAGTCCTATCACACATTTTCCGTCGGAAAATCCGACCGTGTGTAAAGGGCATTACAGTCCCTCAACTCCCCGATAACCAAGGAGATTTCCGAGACTCAAACTCCTACCAAAAAGGTAAGGCCCCAGGCCCTGACGGTCTTACTTACCAATATTATTAGACATTCCTACCCAACCTACTCCCACACATGACCCGCTTTTTTCATGGATTTTTGAGCAGACACGACATCCCAAGAGACATGCAGGCTTCCCATTTGACATTAATACCCAAATCTGATGAGGACCAGACACTGGCGTCACTTTGACTGCTTGCTGGTGTCTTTAGGTCCAGAAAAGAGCAGGTCACCCTTCTGTCCGCTCTTTCTCTTACCCCACCTTCTATTCGCATCCTTCTTGGCCTTGAATTGGCCCTGGTTGGGGGGGGGGGGCACGAAAAATAGGATTTTTTATTACAGCTTACCTGTAAAATCCTTTTCTTTCGACGGACATCACGGGACACAGAGCCACAGTAATTACTGATGGGTTATAGGGTATCACTAGGTATTGGACACTGGTCACACCCTAATCAGGAAGTTCAACCCCCTATATAACCCCTCCCCTTCCAGGGATACCTCAGTTTTGTAGCAAAGCAGTATAGGTGTATTAGAAGAGGGGCGGGACCTCTGTGTCCCGTGATGTCCGTCGAAAGAAAAGGATTTTACAGGTAAGCTGTAATAAAAAATCCTATTTTCTTTTCTCGGACATCACGGGACACAGAGCCACAGTAATTACTGATGGGATGTCCCAAAGCAATGCCAACTGAGGGGGGGGAATCACAACCAAGTAGGGTGCTATCAGACCTGAGGACCTTGTACCGCTGTCTGCAGCACACTACGCCCAAAGGCGATATCCTCATGCCTTCTCACATCCACCTGATAGAATCTGGTGAATGTATGAACTGAAGACCAGGTTGCGGCCTTGCAGATCTGAGCCATAGAGGCCCGGTGATGCACTGCCCAAGAAGCACCAATAGCCCTTGTGGAATGTGCCTTGATCTGAAACGGGGGAACCTTCCGTTTCAAACCGTAAGCTTGAATAATCAACTGTCGAATCCATTTAGAAATGGTCGCTTTTGACGCTGCCTGTCCTCTATTGGGACCCTCCGGCAGCACGAACAAGACATCCGTCTTGCGAATCTGAGCAGTTGCCTCCAGATAGGTCTTGACTGCTCTTACTACATCCAAAGAATGTAATGACCTTTCTTCCGAAGAACAAGGTTCTGGAAAAAAGGAAGGTAGCACAATGTCTTGGTTTAGATGAAAATCTGAAACCACCTTCGGTAAAAAAAACTAGGATGAGGGCGCAGTACCACTCTATCCTTGTGTATAATCAAGTAAGGCTCTTTACAGGGAAGAGCTGCTATTTCTGATACTCTTCTAGCAGAAGAGATAGCTACCAGGAAAATTAGTTTCCTCGTCAGTAAGACCAAAGGAATCTGACGTATTGGTTCAAAAGGTTGTTTCTGTAACACCGATAGAACCAAGTTCAAGTCCCAGGGGTTTAGGGGCGCCTTAACCGGAGGATTAAGACGCATCACCCCCTGTATAAAGTTTCGGATCAGAGAATGCGAAGCAAGCGGCCGTTGAAACAACACTGATAAGGCCGACACCTGGCCCTTGATGGTACTCAAGGCCAGCTTCATCTCTAATCCTAATTGTAGAAAATCCAGAATTCTACCTATGACATATTTCCTGGGATGCCAACCCCTGGATTCACACCAGGATACATAAGCTTTCCAGACACTATGATAAATCATTCTGGAAGCTGGCTTCCTTGCCTTGATCAAGGTAGATATGACAGGACCTGAAAGCCCACGATTTTTCAGAACGTGGGATTCAATAGCCCACCCGTCAAATCTAGCATTTGTGAGGCAGGCTGGAACACCGGACCTTGAGCTAACAGGTCTGGGTGTATCGGTAGGGTCCACCGGGAACCCACCATCATCCCTGCTATTTCTGCTTATCAGGTTCTTCTGGACCAAACGGGGGCCACCAGAAGTGCCGACTTCCCTTCTTGCCTGAGTCTGCGAAGGAGCCGTGGCAGTAGCAGAATGGGAAGGAATGCATAAATCGATGAGAGCCGATGCCACGGAATCACCAACGCATCCGTCCTGCCTGCAAGAGGATCCCAGGCAACCGGTAGGAAGGATTTCCCCTTCTGTAGGTTTTCGGGTATGAGCCATCAACTGAGGCTCTGACGCATCGCATGCGATAGGTGCATTGGAAAGTTTAATGCCTGCACCTTCCTGTTCTAGGTCAACAGAATACTGTGTTACAACAGTTCTGCTTGGAACTGCGCATAGGGAACTGCTTCGAATGAAGCCACCATCTTCCCCTGCAGCCTTATACAAAGGCGGACAGAAAGACCCTTCTTGGCCCTGACTGTCAGAATCAGCTCCCTTAGAGCAGTGATCTTTGCCTGCAGACACTTCAGTTAAGCAGGAAAACTGGGCACATATAGGCCTGCATCTCTGATGCCTATTGATATCAGAAATTCTCCTCCCTGCAGGACGGAGATTACTGTCTGAATTGATTCCAAACGAAAGGACTGCATCCTTGGGAATCGTTTCAGATCTCTCAAATCCAAAATGGGTCTGTCGTCCCCATTTGGTTTTCGGACCATAGAAAGATTGGAACAAAGTCTCAATCCTTGATCCTTTGTGGGAACCCCCACAATGACCTCTTGCGACAAAAGTCGCTTTATCGCTAGAAGGAGCGACTGCTTCTCTTCTGGCTTTCTGGGAACACCTGATCTGAGGAAACGAGGAGAGGGACATTCTTGGAACTCCAGTCTGTACCCTAAGGTTACCGTGGAGATCACCCATCTGTCCTGGAAGTCCTTCTGCCAGGGCCCTGAGAGCTGCAGCAGTCTTTCCCCCCACTCGAGCAAGCGGGGCGCCCCTTCATGAAGAGGTCTTAGTGTCTTGCTTAGAAGACCTTTTCCCCCAGGATTTCTTGTGTCCCTGGGGTTGACTCTTGTTTCTTGCCCCATACGGAGGAGACCCTCGTGACTGCCTGGAGGCTGATGCCCCTGGCGCTGGGGAAAGAGTCCGTTTAAAAGAGGGACGCTTACTCTTCTTCTTATCAGGTAAGAGATGCTTTTCCCACAGGAGATCATCTTGATATAATTATCCAAGTCCTCTCCAAACAACCTTTCACCACGGAAGGGAAACCCAGCCAGTAGCTTCTTACATGGTGCTTCGGCTGACCAGTTTTTCAACCATAAGATTCTACGTATATGCACCAACCCAAGCAAGAGGCGAGAGGTTTGCACGATAGAATCTCTAATGGCATCAACAGCATAACATAAAGCCGCAGGAAGGTTAGCAAACCCCTGGGCCTGCTGTTCAGGTAATACTTTGATGACCTGTTTAACATGGTCTCTTAAGTATTGACAGACTCCAATCGCTGCTACTGCAGGTTGGGCCACTGATCCTGCTAAAGAGAACACATCTTTCAATAAGAAGTCCATCTTTTTATCCACAGGATCTTTGAGCATCTGAGCGTTGTCTACAGGACAAGTCAGATTACTATTTACAGAGGAAATGGCCGCATCAATGGCCGGTATTCCCCACCTCTTAATAAACTTTTCTTCCATAGGATAAAGTGTAGAAAACTTTTTCGGCGGAAGAAATCGCTTATCTGGGTGATCCCACTCAGAATAAATCAGCTTTTCAAGTAAATTATGAACAGGAAAAGCATGTGCTGCTTGGAAAGGTTTCAGTGACCCCAAAGCAGAAGAGGTTTCTGTAGTAGTTTCAGGTAGGGACAACTTAAATGTGGAGCGGACCAAACCAGTGAGGATCTGCACTAAGACTTTCTCCTCTTGGAAAGTCGCAGAGGGTCGCTCTCCACCTGAATCCTCCGAAGAGGAATCATCTGTCCCATCCCGATCCTCTGAAAGGGATTCATCTCCTTTATCCCAGAGCTCCTCTGACTGAGGGTCTTGGGAAGCAGAGGAAGGCCTTGTGCGTTTTCTTTCACTGCGTGAAGATGTAATCGCGGCCATTAGCTTTTTCTCTAATCCAGAAATGGTTGAGGAAAAAACTTCTTGTGTAATGTACACAGGGGCTGAAGTGCCGGCAGCAGATGTAGCCCCTAACCCCAATGGCTCTCCCTGTCCAGCTGCCCCTGGTCCCTCAGGAGGGGATGGTGTAGCAGACAGGGGGTCCTCAGAACCTGAACGAGACCCCCTAGTGCCTCTGGTTCTTGGGGTGCTTGAACCTCTTCTACCCATAGTGCAAAGCAACAAGGTGTGAGGTATCAAAAGCGAACACTGACTGCTGAGCGATGTAGTCTGGCTAAAAGCCTTGCTACCAAATGCCCAGTCCGGTGTTCTTTAGTAAATGCAGCCTAGGGGAATGCCTGTGTCCCACCTTACATGCGACTGTCAGCTCTGTGTCTCTCCAAAGCTCAGAGCACCTGTACAGTGTGCTTTAAATGGCCATGCTTTCTGGCACTGTGGGCGTCTGGGCACGCTGACGCTGTGCTGACGCCCCGCCCCCCCTTCCCCCCCCCTCGTTTTTGAAAAACGAGCGCTTCCCGCGCGAGCCGACCCTTTCGGACAAGCCTGAAGGGAGGCTGGGGTTGGGGGAATAAGGAGGAGGCCGGCAGTGATGGGCCCTGCATCGCAATGCGGCTTCGGTGGCGGCGGCGGCAGCGGCTGTGACAGTGCGGTCTCACCCGCCTTACAGCATACCTGAGCCTTTCCCTAGCCTGGGGGGACCATCCCAGCAGAGAAAACCCCCCACCATCTACCTTTGGAGCTGGAGGAAGAGCTAATGCAGCGGACGCTGAGACAGATCAAACATGAAAAGGTTTGTGCTCTTGGCAGCCCCCGGTGGTCACAATAGGCACAGCATGCATTCACCTTAAAGGAGAAAAGCCACTAGAATTAAAATTCTGTGGAATCTCCTCTTACCTTATCCAGGCCGCAGGGTTCAGTTTACACAGACCCAGCCTTCGCCTCTCACGGTGGGCTCCGTTTGTGGAAAAACCGTCAGAGACTGGGGCCCCCATCAGTAGGGGGATCCTTCAGTTCTGGGCCTGTAAAGCACCTCGCCAGAAATTAGGAAGTTTAAAGCCATTTTCTGATCCGCGGGTCCAGCTCTCTAAAAAGAGAAGCGTTACAGGTAAAACCTCGTTTCTTCGGACACGAGGCCCGGGTACCATCCAATTCGGCCATGAAAAGACACTTTGAATGGATCCGGTCGCCTGGCTTGCCCCAGTATAGGATCTTAGAATATTCCTTTTGGAGCTTCAGCACAGGACATCTTTACACGTCCAACACCTAAGACACTGGTGTAAAAAAACTGAGGTATCCCTGGAAGGGGAGGGGTTATATAGGGGGTTGAACTTCCTGATTAGGGTGTGACCAGTGTCCAATACCTAGTGATACCCTATAACCCATCAGTAATTACTGTGGCTCTGTGTCCCGTGATGTCCGAGAAAAGAAAAACGTTCTGCCTTTCTCTCTCCTGGCTTTTACCGGGAACTTTTTCCCCTTTTCCGCTGATCGTGATAAGGCCTGATCCAAGCCAGGCCCAAATAGCTGGGAACCCTCAAAAGGGCAACCCGCAGAGCCGCGACCTAGACATATGGTCCCCTTCCCACGATTTAACCAATATGGCCCTCCTTGCGGAGTTAAGGAGGGCCGCTGATTTAGCCGTGGTCCTGACAGTTCACACTGCAGCATCTGTCAAGTATGCCACAGCCTTGCTAATTATCTCTAGAGAGTCTGTGACTTCTTTGGAATTACTCCCTCTAGCAACATGACCGGAGAGCCTGCCCAGCCAAGCATCCACATTCCTTACTACGCAGGCTGACGCCAAAGCAGGAGCGATGCCTGCCACATTGGCATCCCCCGCTCTTCGCAGTAGTGTTTCAGCCCTTCGGTCCATTTGGTCGTTACCCGAGTCCTCAAAAATCAGAGACAAATCAGATTTCTTAGAGACCTGTGACAGGGCTGCATCTAATTTGGGGGTCTTGAAGAACTTCTCTTCTTCCTCCCCAAAGGGAAACCTCCTCTATCAAGTTTTGAGCTTAAACCACTTGCCGACAAGCCGCCGCAGTTGTACTGCTGCAAAATGGCTCGGCTGGGCGAAACGACTTTATATAAACGTCGCTTCGCCCTGTGGCGACTAGGGGCGCGCGCCCCCTGCTCGCCCACGAAGCCTATGCGTGTGCCCAGCGGTTGCGATTACCGCCAGGCTCCCGCGATCGGTCGGGGCACACAGAGAACCGGCATCTGTGTGTGTAAACACATAGTTTCCGGTTCTCTGAGGGGACAAGTGACAGATTATGAACAGCGATCTATCTCTTCCCCTACACAGTCCCCTCCCCCCTTCAGTTAGAACACACACTAGGGAACACATTAACCCCTTGATCGCCCCCTATTGTTAACCCCTTCCCTGCCAGTGAAATTTTTTCAGTAATCAAAGCATTTTTATAGCACCAATCGCTGTAAAAAATGCCAATGGTCCCAAAAATGTGTCAAAATTGTCCGACGTGTCCGCCATAATGTCGAAGTCCCGATAAAAATCGCAGATCGCTGCCATTACTAGTAAAAAAAAAAAAAAAAATGAATAATAAAAATGCCATAAAACTATCCCCTATTTTGTAGACGCTATAACTTTTGCGCAAACCAATCAATATACGCTTATTGTGATTTTTTTTACCAAAAATATCTAGAATACATAATCGGTCTAAACTGAGGGAAAAAAAAAAATTTTTATATATATTTTTGGTGGATATTTATTATAGCAAAAAGTAAAAAATATTGCATTGTTTTCAAAATTGTCGCTCTTTTTTTGTTTATAAAGCAAAAAATAAAAACCGCAGAGATGATCAATTACCACCAAAAGAAAGCTCTATTTGTCGGGAAAAAAAGGACGTCAGTTTTGTTTGGGTACAACGTTGCACGTCCGCGCAATTGTCAGTTAAAGGGACACAGTGCCGAATTTCAAAAAGTCCTCTTGTTAGGAAGGGGGTAAAATCTTCCGGGGCTAAAGCGGTTTAGGACCTTTCTCTCCGGGTCCCTCCGCTCTCTCAAAATTACCTCTTTGAGAGTTTGATGAACTGGGAATACCTTGGACTGAGGTTTACCCAACCCCCGATACATCTTATCCCGGGCTGTCGCCTGAACTGGAGGTTCCGGGATATCCTCAGAGGCATAGATTGCCCTGAGTAACTGCCCCATGTTCTCCACGGGAAAAGGGTGTCCATTACATCTAGGACTATCACTATCCTGGCTCTCAGAGTCTGAGTTTTCCCCCTCCTCTAATGGGCTTTCATCTGACTCCTCCGGATCCTCAAACTCATCTACTCCCGAAGTGAAAGAGGAGGGAGGCCTCTGCGGGGTTTTCCCTCTTGAGGGGGAAGTACCTTCTCTAGAGAACAGATTTTCTCTGTCACTAGTGCTAGTTCCTTCTTTAGATGCTATAACTGTCTTCAGAGATTGGAGTGTAGAAAGCACCTCTGACTGTACTGTAAGGAAGTCCCTCATGACCTGTGCGGTTTTCTTTCCTGACAATTTATGTATGCATCTGTAACAAGAAAGGTTTTACATGATCTTGTGGGAGCTTTTCATTGCAATACCCACATCTTTTTGTTCTGGGGGAGGAGGGTTTTTGCCCTTAGCCTTGTGGGCCCCTTGAGCAAATCCACTGGGTTCTAAGGAGACAAAAGACAAGACAGAATTCATACTTTAACAGTCTGTACTCTCTCTCCTGCCCCCCCCCCCCCCAAGGGGTGTGGGTAAGACCCCTCTTAACCCACCACCTGCCAGACAGAGGAGGACTCTCCACCCGTGGCCTCCTCCTGGGTTGTAGGCACCGCTGTGTCCTCCTATTCCATTCCTGGCCCCCGCTGGTTCCGTTCCAAGGAGCCCTGCTGTGAGGATCCAGAAGGTGAGAGGGGCCTGTGGGACCTCCGCCTGGCTCCACCAGATTCTTATGGCCAGGACACCGCCGATCGGCGCCATTTTGCTGGAGTCCCGCTGTCGGAAGGAGCGTTTTGGCTTCTAGTGTCTCCGGATCCGCCATTTCGGCGTAGACTGGAAACGGAGGTGATGCCGCCCGGAAAAAGAAGCGGCGCCATCTTGCTCCACCCGGTCAGGACACTCACTCCCATCCCAGGAGTGTTTCCAGCGTTCACTATAGAACCACAGTTGCGGGAAACCGATGCCCTCCGCCCCTCCAGAGGCCTGGACTCCAGCTACCTGCCAGCTCCTTCAGATCCCATGCACCTGGTCTGGGGCAAGGGAGGAGGGTATGTGCCCACAGGAGCTCCGGGGGAGGCTCCGTGCCAGGGCCCCCCCCGGCCACTGGGGCCCCCTGGCTGGACCCGCAGCCCTCCCTGGCTCTGGCGTCCAGCTCCCAGAGTTGGATTGTCTGCAACCGACTTCTGGTCTGACAAAAAGAAACGTTTCATTGCCGGGAAGCACAATCAAGAACTGAGGTGCAGGGGGAAGGGAGGGGCCTTTCAACCTCATGTGTTGATTGTATTTCCTGTCAGGTGGACCAGTCATCTCTCAGGTGTGCCGTCCTGGAAGATGACTAGAGGAATTAGGAAATTTCATTTTTATTACATACGGTCACAAGTGCAGTACAGCGTCAGTCATATATAAGGGGTGTGGTGGTGGTGGTGGTGATCAGGGACCCTGGACTGGTGACCGCATGAGAAAAAAAAAAGTGGGGGAAGCGATCAGGATTTTTATTTACTTTTTCTACACATTATGATTGCTTACAGCACTGTATTACATTGCTATAAGCAAGTATTTTACTGAATGAAACTGATTCAGTTTGGTTTGTTTAGCTGTGTTTGGCTAGAGCTAAGCACATGGTACAGATGTGCTTTGATTGGCCCTGTCTGTACCATGTAACCACACTGACCAATCACAGCTAGCAACATAATTGTACACAATGGATGGAATGAAAGGAAGCCATCCATTGTTTACAACTGTCATGTGACCTGCTGTGATTGGTTACAGTAGTCACATGGTACCGGCAGTGAGACGGTACACTGATCAGTCCTTGGCTGTGTCTGGTGGACAAAGCCGGTGACAGATCGCGACGTCCACCCGGATCGACGAGAGGCCCGCCTAGCAGTCATTTTGTTACAGGCTGGGAGGGAATTGGTTAAATAAAATGTAATCTCTAGACTTTACAAAACTTGTCCAGGACTTTCCTCACCATAAACCACATTATGATGTGCAACTTTCTGACTCCCCTCATTACCTGTCCTTCTCTCACATGGATAGCAAGTGAGGTGGAATCTCCCTAACCGTAGTATTTACTCTTCCCATGTCTATCCAACATGATTTTTAAAAAATATATAAATACTGTATAATCTTGCATACAGTGAGGGAAAAAATATTTGATCCCCTGCTGATTTTGTACCTTTCCCCACTGACAAAGAAATGATCAGTCTATAATTTTAATGGTAGGTTTATTATAACAGTGAGAGACAGAACAAAAAAATCCATAAACATGCATTTCGAAGTTATAAATTGATTTGCATATTAATGAGTGAAATAATGATTTGACCCTTTTGCAAAACATGACTTCGTACTTGGTGGCAATCACAGAGGTCAGGCGATTCTTGTCGTTGGCCACCAAGTTTGCACACATCTCAGGAGGGATTTTGTCCCCCTTCTCTTTGCAGATCCTCTCCAAGTCATTAAGGTTTTGACACTGACGTTTGGTAACGTGAACCTTCAGCTCCCTCCACATATGTTCTATGGGATTACGGTCTGGAGACTGGCAAGTCCACTCCAGGACCTTAATGTGCTTCTTCTTGAGCTACTGCTTTGTTGCCTTGACGGTGTGTTTTGGGTCATTGTCATGCTGGAATACCCATCCACAACCCATTTTCAATGCCCTGGCTGAGGGAAGGAGGTTCTCACCCAAGATTTGATGATACATGGCCCTGTCCATCGTCCCTTTGATATGGTGAAGTTGTCCTGTCCCCTTAGCAGAAAAACACTCTCAAAGCATGTTTCCACCTCCATGTTTGACGGTGGGGATGGTGTTCTTGGTGTCATAGGCAGTATTCCTCCTCCTCCTCCAAACACAGCGAGTTGATGCCAAAAAGTTTGATTTTGGTCTCATCTGACCACAACACTTTCACTCAGTTCTCCTCTGAATCATTCAGATGTCCATTAGCAAACTTCAGATGGACCTGTACATGTGCTTTCTTGAGCAGAGGGGCCTTGCGAGCGCTGCAGGATTTCAGTCCTTCGCGTCGTAGTGTGCTACTAATTGTTTTCTTGGTGACTATGGTCCCAGCTGCCTTGAGATCATTGACAAGATTCTCCCATGTAGTTCTGGGCTGATTCCTCACCATTGTCATGATCATTGAAACTCCACGAGGTGAGATGTCGTATGGAGCCCCAGACCGAGGGAGATTGACAGGTATTTTGTGTTTCTTCCATTTGCGAATAATCTCACCAACTGTTGTCACCCTCTCACCAAGCTGATTGACGATGGTCAAGTCAGCCTTGTGTAAGTCTACAATTTTGTCCCTGACATCCTTGGACCGCTCTTTAGTCTTGGCCATGGTGGAGAGATTGGAATCTGACTAATTGTTTCTGTGGCCAGGTGTCTTTTATACAGGTAAAAAGCTGAGATTAGGAGCACTCCCTTTACAAGAGTGCTCCTAATCTCAGCTTGTTACCTCTATAGAAGACACCTGGGAGCCAGAAATCTTGCTAATTGATAGGAGATCAAATACTTATTTCACTCATTAAAATGCAAATCAATTTATAAAACTTTTTTGAAATGCATTTTTTCTGGATATTTTTGTTGTTGTTCTGTCTCTCACTGTTAAAATAAACCAACCATTAAAATTATAGGCTGGTCATTTCTTTGCCCACTAACATACAAAATCAGCAGGGGATCAAATACTAACTACATTACCTTGTGGAAATATTTAACAGTCATGGTCAGTCTGGATAATAACAAATCTCTATGCAGTTTCTAATGAGCTGAAATGTCTACAATGCTCCATGTAGCCTGAGACCACGAGAGCTTTACCTAGGGTTTTAGTCTCTTAAGGGAGCAGCAGTATGTTTATAGCAAATAACAACAACAACAACAACAATATCTGGCAGGACCCCTAATGTTTCTCGTGAAGTTTGAATTTTAATAAGAGGTCCATAAATCTGACCCATAAAAAAATGACCTGTTCATCTCTATCTGCAGACTGTATATAACATCAGAGCACAATATAAATCAGAATTTTAAAGAATTACCTTATTATTCAGCTGAAAGGTGACGGCAGAGAAAAGCTGTGAACATGAGAGAGGACGGGGTTAATCACAAGAATTTTAAAAAGAAATCCCTCCATTGATGAAGAAGTTTAATCTGCTTATATGTGTGTGTATTATGAATACAGAGGATGCGGGTGAATATTAGTTTGTAGCACAGAAGCAAAGTGCCATATAAACTTCCAGCTAGTCTGACTCTAGAGAGCTCCACCTTCTGCCTGCACCTGGGAAATATGAAATGCACACACATTTTAAAAGAAACCTGACATAAGAAAAAACAGATTGCTGAAATCTCCTTGTGAAAATGCAATTTGCCTGGCTGTCATATTAATATAACAGCTTCAATCACTTGAGTCTGAAAAAGGAATACAGATAAAGAGTTAGAACTTTATCCCAGCTTATATTTGCTGCACTCTGGTTCCAGGACTATGCAGCCAGGCAAACAGCATTGTGAAAATTAGCCAGGGCCTTGGGGGGAGATGAATTGCAGTTCAGAAAAGGTGGGGAGAGTCATATGACAAGAATGCACTCACCTTGGTCAGAATGCTAGGCATGAAATCGTTCATATAGCGCATGAAGGGGAAGAGTAAGGTGAGGTTGTCGAGGAGGCAGGTCAGGATCAGGGGGTCCCTGGTCTCATAGCTGAGCACAATTTGGAGAAGCTCCACACCCTGAGTGACAGGCAGATCCTGGGAGAGAAGATGGAACAGAGGATAGAAAACCAAAAGTCAGAGCTTCAGCTTTTTTTGCTATTTACCTCTCCAGCCTCAGGGTCTGCTGCTAACATATCAAGGGATGCAATCTTTGGCTTACACGGACAGGTCACAGGGACAAGAATACCCAGAATTCCCCTGGATAGCTCTATTCTATCTGAACACTATGCAACGCAGGTTCTCCATGTACCCAAGATTAAGGACTGGGTCACTGAGTTATGTCTATAAATGATGATGGAGAACCTGATGGCCATCCATGGATTCTTTTTATGAAACAATAAAAAAAAAAAAAAAATTGTGTCAGCCTTTAAATACTGTAAAATCAATACACACTCCTGTATCAGCGCAAAGCTCTGCAGAAAGCAATGGCTGCTACCCAGTAGTGTATTTAGGTTTTGTACTGCCCTAGGCCTGACTAAACTTGTGCACAACCTAATTTAAATATGACCCACCCGTTCCCGTCAAGGCCACACCCCTTGCTGTTTAAGACCCGCCCTGAATTTTTTCAGTAGGGACACTAGTTTTGTTTGGCTCTCACCTCCTGTTTGGCTATGGGGCAGGAAGTAAAGGGACAGAGTTATAAACCCTCCCTTACTCTATCCAAAATGAAAAAAAAAAAAAAAAAAAAAAAAAAAGCGTTGCGTATACTTCTGCTTTAACCACTTCAATACCAGGCACTTACGCCCCTTCCTGCCCAGGACAATTTTCAGCTTTCAGCGCTGTCATACAACACTGTACCCAAACTAAATTTTTATCATTTTCTTCCCACAAATAGAGCTTTCTTTTGGTGGTATTTGATCACCTCTGCAGTTTTTATTTTTTTCTAAACAAACTAAAAAAGACCAAAATTTTTGAAAAAAAAAAGATTTTTCATAAAATTTTGTTTTCCCTTTCACTGACAGGCACTGATGAGGCAGAACTGATGAGTTGGCACTGATAAAGTGGCACTGATGAGGAGGCACTGATATGCACCAATAGCCAGCACTGATATGCGGCACTGACAGGCGGCAATGATGATTAGGTACTGAAAAGTACTGACAGGTGTTACTGGTGGGCAGTGATTGGCACTCTTTATTGTTGTGGCACTTCTGGGCACTGATTGGCAGATGATTGTTACATTTGAGGGGTCTGTGCTGATAATCAATGTGCTGATTATCAGCACAGACCCCCCCCCCCGACAGGAGAGCCGGCGAACGGCTCTCCCTGTCAGCGCGAACCGAGGAATGCCGTTTACCGGCACTTCCTGGTTCACACGATGATCAGCTGTGATTGGTCGCAGCTGATCACGTGGTAAGAAGCCTCTGACAGAGGCTTCTTATCACGATCGGAGATGCAGGGTGTCAGACTGACACGCCGCGCGCGCCAGGATGTTATCCTGCTGGACGTCATATGACGCCCAGTCAGGATAACAAAACCACTTCCCGGCCGTCAATCTGCTATAGGCCAGGAAGTGGTTAAGCACAAATTTCTGATAATTTTATGGAGAGGACTAAGACGATATAACCATGCCAATGGTGCAGCAGACAACATATAGCACAGTGAGGAAGGTTTGTGGTCCAGAATGAGAGGACAGTCAAAAATTAGAAGCGCCCACACACACACACACACACAGTTGCGGCATGCCAGCCACCCGCATACCGGAAGCAGTGAGGCCGCTTTATGGGGGCGCTAGACTAATTTGCCTCTCAGCCCAGTCCGCCCCATAAGACTGGTGCTACACTAACAGTTTAGCACAAGCCGGCGGGGACTCTTTCCGTGCTGCCCCCCTGCAAAGTGCTGCCCTAGGCCTGGGCCTTCTCAGCCTAGGCCAGGATACAGCGTTGCTGCTACCGCACACAAGAGGCTTTTTGGAGCTCCTTTCTCTGGAGGTGGGCTAAGGAAAGACTCAGAAGTTGACTAGGGGGCATTAGAGTCTGCTACTCTCTGCAGAGCCTTGCATTGAGGCTAACAGCTGTACATGCATGCAAACAGCTGCAATTAATATTTTGTTATCAGGCTGGCATGACGGTTTCAGAGTCTGTCTGCAGCCAGAAGGGCCACATGATGACAAAACTAATTACAGCTGTCTACAAACATGTTCCACCTTCATCCACAGTTCTTTGGGGCGGCCAGCATACAGCTGGATCCATCACAGACCAATGCACATATTGGCCAGCACACCATGGACCATCAAATGTCGTCCGAAGCTTTTATTGCAGAAAGATCACATCACAAAGGACCAAGTGCAATGTTTTGGAGCCGCACAGGACCCCTTCATCAGGCATGTGATGAGGAATGTATGCTGGCGATTGTGTGCATTGGTTTGTGATGATTCCAGCTTCCGGCTGGTAGTTGCTGCAGCAACCATGGAGCCCATTTTCAGGAACGTTTGCGATGGGAATATTGACAATATAGTTGGATCTGACACTCCCAGTAGTGTCAGATTCCAACTAATTTTGCTGCACTCCTAATGCCGCGTACACACGGGCAGACTTTGGCGGACTAGGTCTGGCGGACTTTCCGAATGGACGGACTTGCCTACACACGATCAACCAATGTCCGACGGATTCGTATGGGATGACGTACGACCGGACTAAAACAAGGAAGTTCATAGCCAGTAGCCAATAGCTTCCCTAGTGACGTTTTTTGTCCGTCAGACTAGAAAAGTCCGCTCGTCTGTATGCGACCAGACTCGACTCCGTCGGAAAGATTTGAAATATGTTTCATTTCTAGGTCCGTCAAACTTTTGGGGAAAAAAAAGTCCGCTGGAGCCCACACACAATCGAATTATCCGACGGACTCCGGTCCGCCGGACCAAGTCTGCTGTAAAGTCCGCTCGTGTGTACGCGGCATAAGGAAGAAATTTACAAAAAGAAACGAATGAACTTGTATGAATTTTATTTTTACAATAGTCGGTAAAAGATTTGAAGATGCACCCCTAACCTAAACCCAAATAGGGAAAAAAACGGTCACACCACGGCCAACACCCTGAGCAGGAATGTGAGACATACTCCATGAACTGTAAGCTGCGTACAAGGACCCGACAGTAATCTCACCTCTTTCCGGAGCACTCGTACAACCTGGTTGATGACACACTCGCAGAAAAACGTCATGGCTTCCCACTGAATGTATGAGGGTGACAAGAGGGTGCACAGTTCTTCCCCAGCCGCTGCAATACAAAAACACAAAATGTCACCATCCACAGCTGGCGAGATGTAAGGGATCACAGAGCACATTGGATCCACACATGGCTCACACAGAGTGACCATCAAACAAACACACCCCCCAGTGTTTACTACTTACAGCTATTTGGTCCTGGATCCAGCGGAGCGGAGAGCTGGAAGTGAAGCCATTCGGCAGCCATGTGAAAGCTGGTGTGAGGATTCAAACGACACGCCTGTCTTATCACATCCCTCATCACTGCTCTGAAATCTGAGTCACAAAACAGGGAAAACTACAGCTAAATCCAAGAAGGAGACAAGAAACTTTATGAACTATGGAAATCCCCCCCAAAACAACATCTCACTATCCCCAACCCACTCACTGACCAGCCACTATTCCCCCTCTACTAACTGGAGCAGAAAGGACAATTTCCCCCACCCTTCCTATACGGGGCAGAATGGATACCCACTATCCCCCCTACAGTCCTGAGGACAAACAAAATCCCACTATTCCCACTACTTCACCCTCTCTCTCTCCTAATGATGGGGGGGGGGGCACCCCCTCTACAAACTTGGGAGCAGCCCTATTCCCTCTATTGACAGGTGCAGAAAGGACACCCCACTAACCCACCTTTACTGACTGGTGCAGAAAGGACACCCCACTAACCCACCTTTACTGACTGGTGCAGAAAGGACACCCCACTAACCCACCTTCTGACGGGAGCAGAAAGGACACCCCACCTTTACGGACTGAAGCAGAAAGGAAACCTCACTAACCCAAGACAGAGTGGTAACATATTTCACTCACCATGGAAGAAAGTTACAAAGTCGTCGTCACTATCAAAGTCGAGTCGGGAATATTCACAGCTGGGACTGTCGCTCTTGGAAGGGAGTCCCACCTGGAAAAGAGTGGAAATTGGGGGCTGTTAGAAAACACACAAACTAACCTCCACAACTGAAACACAGGGAAGAAACTGCTAAAAAAATAGGATTTTTAAAACAGCTTACCTGTAAAATCCTTTTCTTTGAAGTACATCACGGGACACAGAGCCATAGTAGTTACTATGTGGGTTATAGGCCACCTTCAGGTGATGGACACTGGCATGCCCCAAGATAAAAAGTGCACTCCCTATATAACCCCTCCCACTAGTGGGAGTATCTCAGTTTTGTAGCAAAGCAATACACATCTATACCAAATAAGGGAGGGACCTCTGTGTCCAGTGATGTACTTCAAAGAAAAGAATTTTACAGGTAAGCCGTTTTAAAAATCATTTTTTCTTATTGTACATCACGGGACACAGAGCCATAGTAGTTACTATGTGGGATGTCCCATAGCAATGCCAACTAAATGGAGGGAGACAACAAAAAGTAGGGAAATAAGAGACTAGAGGACTTATACTGCATCCTGCAGTACACTGCGCCCAAAGGCAATATCCTCATGACCATTTACAACTATTTGATATAATCTGGTAAATGTATAGACTGAAGACCAAGTTGGGGCCTAGCAGATTTGAGCCAAGGAGGCTTGGTGATGCACTGCCCAGGAAGCACTAACAGCCCTAGAGAAGTGCGTCTTGATTTGAAAGGGTGGAATCCACCTCTTTAAACCATAAGCTTGAACGATTACTTGTCGAATCTATTTAAAATAGTAGATTTCGATGCTGCCTATCCTCTTTTAGGACCTTCAGGCAACACGAACAAAAACATCCGTTTCCCGAATCTGAGCAATCGCCTTTAAAGTAGACATTGACTGCTCTCACCACATCAGAAAAATGTAGTGATTTTTCTTCCAAAGAAGAGGGTTCTGGAAAAAAAAAAAAAAAAAAAAAAAAAACGGTAGAACAATATCCTGGTTTAGATAAAAACCTGATATTACCTTCGGTAAAATGTTAGGATGAGGACGCAATACTACCTTATCCTTGTGCACAAGATATGGCTCTTTACAAAAAAGAGCAGCCAATACCCTTCTTGCAGCAGATATGGTTACCAGAAAAAATTGTTTCCTTGTCAAAAAAGGACCAAGGTAATATGTCGTATAGGCCCAAAAAAAGGCTGTTTTGTAATGCCAACAAAACTAAATTCAAGTCCCAAGGGTTCAGGGGTTACTTAACCGGAGATTTAACCATGTTACCCCCTGAATAAAGTTATGGACCAAAGAATGCGAAGCAAGTGGTCATTGAAATAATACCGATAAGGCCGAGACCTGTCCTTAGAAAGCACTCAAGCTTTATTTCTCAGCCCATCTGCAGAAAAATCAAGAACTCTACCTTGACTTATTTCCTGGGGTGCAGCTCCTGGTTTCACACCGGAAATATGGAGTCTGGGAAACATAATATATAACCATGGAGGCCGGCTCTGCATCAACCAAGGTAGAAAACTACCGAACCTGACATCCCACGCTTCTTCAGAGTGTGGGCCTCAATAGCCAAACCGTTAAATTTAGCGTTTGTAAAGTAGGATGGAACTCCGGACCTTGCGAGAGAAGGGCTGGCCGTGAAAGTAGGGTCCATGGGTTCCCTACTGCCATCTCTACGATCCTTATTGAGCAAGCGGGGGTACCTCCTCATAAGGAGGCTTCAGTATCTCGTAGGTTTCCTCCCCTAAGACCTCTTTTGTTCCTAGGGTTAACCCTGAACCTGACGGCTGAAGCCATCGCGACTGCCTGGAGGCTGAAGCCCCTGGCACAGAAGAAGGAGCTTTGAAAAAAAATACATTTACTCCTTTACTTAAATGACAAAAGGGGATATCTTTCTTAATTGAAATTCTTTGGATATATCTTTCAAAATATCCCCAGATAGCTGTTTCACCACAAAAAGGAAGACTAGCCAAGAGCTTCTTGCATGATGCTTAGCGAAGGACGCAAGGCCTAAAGGATAGAGTCTGTCACAGCAACTATTGCAAACATAAAGTTGCCTCCTGTACCTGCTGAGCAGGATAACCTTGAACACCTGTTTAAACTGGTTTCTCAATGATTAACCAATTACTGTCAGCGCAGGCTGAAACACAACCTGCCAGGGAAAAAGCTTTTAATAGGATTCCAACCTTTTATCCATTGGATCCCTAAGTATTTGAGTATTGTCTGCTACTCACAAAGGATGTAGTAGCATTAACTGCTGATATAACCCACTTAGTGAATTTTCTCTAACATAGGATAAAGTGTGAAAAACTTTTAGAAGGAAAATAATGGTCATCTTGGTAATCCTCCAGATACAAAAAAAAAAAAAACAAAACTTTTCCAGCAAAGAATGGACACGAAAAAGCATGCACAGCTTGAGGAGGCTTTAGCGAACCCAAACATTCAGTTAAGGGTACATAAATGTGGAGCGGATCATTCTGCACCATCAATCTTACAGATTTTGAAAGCTGACTCTACCGCATTTGACACCTCAAAAGAGGAATCATCAGCCTCACCACCGTCCCCTGAGGGAATCGTCTTCTCCTGCCCCAGTTCCTCAGTCTGAGGGTCCTAGGAAAATGGAAGAGAACCTGTCGCATCTTGACCACACTGGGATGCGATTAAATTTGCTAAACTTTTTTTTTTCTTAAACCTACCATGGCTGAGGAAAAAAAAAAAAAAAAAAAAAAAAAAAAAAAAAAAAAAAGAGTAAAAAGAACAGGAGCTGCAACATTAAAAACAGTTGCAAATATTTCATGGCCCCGATGCTCACTCTGACCAGCCACCCCTTCTCAAGGGAGGATGCCATTTGTAGAGTAGGTTTTCCAGAGCTTGAGGGAAACCCTTTTAGCTCCTTTTTTGGGAGTGTTTCAACCCCCATTTCTGAATATAGCCCGATGCACAAAACAGAGGTACTACCAGAAGAAATCGCATCCATTGCTTGAGCAATAGTCAAGCCATTGCTGCTGCTATTAATGCTCAGCCTGATGCAATAGTACATGTGTCAAAAGAATGCTTATGTCACCAACCGTTTTCAGGCCCCTCTACGCATCCCTCCACCGGCTTAAGCAGTAATAATGGTGCTTTAAAAAAAACACCCTCCCGTGCTAGACTTTGGAGGATGCCAACGCTGCGCTAAAAAAAAAAAAAAAAAAAAAAAAAAAAAAAAGAAAAAAAAAGAAGAAGGCTTACCGCGGAGCGCGGGCCTCTGATCCTACAGGACCCACATGCGAGGTGAAAAAACATGGGGAGGAGAAAGCCTGGAAGCTGCCGAGTAGCGGCGTGCTGAACGTTTTTTTTTTTTCTCATTCTTTCTCCCGACGCTCTTCCTCTTGAAGAGGTAGAGAATACAGCACAGGTGGGGGTGTCTGGTGTCTCTTGAGGAAGCATGAGAAGTTATGTGCTCCATACAGCCCCCAGTGGTGACACATAGGTAAGACAACATTTACTAAATAAGGAGACATTTCATAAGAAAATTCAAAAATTTCTTAGAAAACTCCACTTGCCTTTCCCGCCGCAGGGTTTTCTGTGGTAAAACCAACAGTCCCAATCTCCACCCTTCACGGTCTTCACGGCCTTAAAACCAAAAGTACTGGATCCCAGGGTCCAGCTCTCTAAAAAGAGAGCGTTTACAAGCAAAGACCTTGTTTCTTCGGACACGAGGCCCATGTACCAATCAATTCGGCCTAAAACACACCTTGAATGGATCCAGCTGTATAGCTAGCCCCAGCAAGGATTGCACCAGTGGAGCTCAGCACATCTTCACTCGTGACTAAGGATGGGCTCCTGCGTGTTCGCACACCCCACATGCAGAGTCAAGTCGGCACTGCGCTGATCACAGGCAGTGAGACATTGTCCCGATGCGTGGCTGCAAAGATCGGGAAATGTCTCACTGCCTGTGATTAGCGCAGCGCAGTGCTGACTTCCTGGCGGGCTCTGCACGTGGGCTGTGCGAACACGCCAGAGCTCATCCTTACTCATGACCAACACCTTAGACACTAGGCAAAAAACATATATAGGAAGTGCACTTTTTATCTTAGGGCGTGCCAGTGTCCATCACCTGAAGGTGGCCTATAACCCACATAGTAACTACTATGGCTCCGTGTCCTGTGATGCACGATAAGAAACCAAAATGTGTATTGAGGACAATAGAATGCTTTTTAAATCTGACTTTAGGTCACAGGAGATCGAAAGTAAGGGTTCTCCTGTGATCCCAAGTCATATTATAGCAGGCTATTGCACGGCTGAGAGTAGGAGACAGCTGCACCCATCTGTCCCCATTTCCAAGCCCAGCACTCCAGTAAGCTTGTGAGGAGCAGAGATGAGTGGTGACTGACGGTCACTGCTCTCCGCTTTAAGCGGACTAAATGCTGAGCAAACGGCAGTCATATGATACAGCTTTCTGCCCATACCTTCATAAGGGCAAGCAGTTCTGGAAGTCCAGGAAGATCAACAGCACCCTCGCAGTTCACTAAAAACTACAAGCTGCTGCAATGGCAGGCGGTACTTGCAGTCTAATGACGCGGACGCGTGGGTGGAGCCTTGCACGGCTGCACTGTATTTGAACTGTGACATTGGGTGCAGGTTGAGGATCCCCCACCAGCTGTCACAATGGGGGATTGGGACGGGGTGCCGGCAGGTGCTTTAGTAACATGTTACACCCTGAATATGGGGTGTAATATGCAACATGTTACTAAAAGGTGAACGTATCCTTCAATTTAACAGCTTGTCGACCAGTTGCCACAGTTGCACTGAGGCAGGTTGGCTTGGCTGCGCAAATCGTCGTCATTGTACGTCGGGCGCGTACACGGTGATCTGTGGGCGCGTGCCCATTCGCTAGCGCAGGAGCCAACCAGCGGGTCCAGAGGACTCTATGCCAGAGAGAAGCAGAACGGGGATCTGCCAGTGTAAACAAACAGATCCCCATTCTGTCAGTGGAGTAGAGTGAGATAGTCTGATTAGGAACAGCGGCCTCTCCTCCTCCAGTCAGCCCAGCCCCCATACAGTTAGAAACACCTCCCAGGGAACACATTTAACCCATTGATCACCACTAGTGTTAACCCCTTCCCAGCCCGTGCCATTTATACAGTAATCAGTGGCTATTTTATCTCTGTTCGCTGTATAAATGTCACTGTTCGCTGTATAAATGTAAAAAAATTAAAAAAAAAAAAAAAAAAAAAAATCGCTGATCGCCATTACTAGTAAAAAAAAAAAAAAAAAAAAAAAAAAAATTGCCATAAGTCTATCCCCCATTTTGTAGATGCAATAACTTTTGCGCAAACCAATCAATATACGCTAATTGGGATTTTTTTTACTAAAAATATGTAGAAGAATACATTGGCCTAAACTGATGAAGAAATTTGTTTTACTTTTTTGGATATTTACTATAGCAAAAAATAAATAGTTTTTTTTCCCAAAATCACCGCTTTTCTTTTTTGCTTATAGCGCAAAAAATAAAAACCGCAGGAGGTAATCATATACCACCAAAAGAAAGCTCTATTTGTGGGAAAAAAAGGACATCAATTGTTTGGGTGCAACATCCCATCCCGCGCAATTGTCAGTTAAAACGACGCAGTGCCGTATAGCAAAAAATGGCCAGGTCAGTAAATCCTTCCAGGGCTGAAGTGGTTAAAGATTAGGTTCCCCTCATAAAAAAATAGATTGATTAAAAAAAAAAAAAAAATCACCAGTGAAATACATATGTAACTATAGCAATCAAAATATTGGCATTCATTAAAAAAGGGATTAACTCAAGACATAAAGCGATAATTCTCCCACTGTACAAGACTCTGGTCCGGCCGCACCTGGAGTATGCTGTCCAGTTCTGGGCACCAGTCCTCAGGAAGGATGTACTGGAAATGGAGCGAGTACAAAGAAGGGCAACAAAGCTAATAAAGGGTCTGGAGGATATTAGTTATGAGGAAAGGTTGCAAACACTGAACTTATTCTCTCTGGAGAAGAGACGCTTGAGAGGGGATACGATTTAAAATTACAAATACTGTACTGGTGACCCCACAATAGGGATAAAACTTTTTCGCGGAAGGGAGTTTAACAAGACACGTGGCCACTCATTAAAATTAGAAGAAAAGAGGTTTAACCTTAAACTACGTAGAGGGTTCTTTACTGTAAGAGCGGCAAGGATGCAGAAGTCCCTTCCACAGGCGGTGGTCTCAGCGGGGGAGCATCGATAGTTTCAAAGAGAGCTCCGCTGTGATCCGAGGCTTCTCCTACCTTTCCTGGCACCTACAGACTCCGGATTGCAGCTGCAAACCCCTCCATGCGCCGCTGCTCCTACTGGACGCCGTGAGGACGGGGTAAGAAACTTGTTTTCCCCGTGACACTGGAGGATCCTACTCCAGCCTGTGCAGGCTGCGTGGAGGCCCGCGCCAAGCCCTCAGTTAACATGGCATCCCAGTGTCTCCAGAGCAGCCCCTGCAGTCACAGCCTAGCCTCACTGAGGTTTTAAATGCCATTGCCAAGTGCTATGAGTCTGTCACATCCCTCGCAACAAAAGTTGATGTGGTGCAGATTGATGTGGGACTCATTAGGCTAGATATGGACAAAAAGAGGTCCAGAATCTCCTCTGCTGAACAGCGGCTGAGCCACATGGAGGATATAGTGGGGGAGCACACTGCAGAAATACGCACGCTGCATACCAAGATCAGGGCACTAGAACACAAGGCAGAAGACGCCGAAAACCGTAATAGAAGGAACAACCTCCACATTATAGGCCTGGCAGAGGGTGTAGAGGGCCCTCACCCAACTGATTTTGTGGAGAAACTTCTGCGCACTCTTTTGCCTGCTGCCCAATTCTCGCCCTTCTATGCGGTTGAAAGGGCTCACCGTATCCCCCCTAAACCAGGCCCACCAGGATCACCCCCCCACACCTTCATACTTAGGTTCATGGACTTTAGAGACTGTGATGAGGTACTCAGAGCAGCAAGGGCACAGGGGAATCTGGATTATCAAAACAACAAAATCCTCATTTTCCCTGATTACTCTGTTGAAACACAGAAAATGAGGCCTTCATTTGATCATGTGAAGGCAGTGCTGCGGCTCAAAGGGATCAAATACAGCGTCCTATTCCCTGCACGCCTGCGGGTGCAGGATAGAGAGAGGACCAGGTTCTTTACCTCCCCCAGGGATGCATCTGCATGGCTGGATACTCTGCCCCCACACCGTTAAAGTTGCCGACTTAGCTGCCCTGCTGGCTTTTTGCAATATACCCGTTACCTGTCTGCCTGGCACCTCACAAGTAAATCTCTCCTTCTTCATTTCTGCCATGAGGCTGCTGGGGATCACTGGGGGGTAATTCCCCCTAACTGGAAAACTATTCCATGGTACCTATCTCACTGTTGCACCTGTTGTGCCAATCGGGACCTATTAGTTTGCAACGTTAAAGAAAAAATGAAGAAAAAGAAAAAAAAAAAAAAAAAACGTCTTTTGTGCCCCTGGTTACACCAGATCTATGGCTGCTGAGGTCATTCTGCTTTGCTTCAATAATCCCTGCACAATGTGCTGAGATCACCGTTGCATATAATTGCCCTATTGGAGTGACACTATCTAGCAAGCCCTACTGGGCAATTTACCATGCTCTTCAAATTCTAGTGCAATTACACTTTCAGAGATCCCATGGATTTTATCACTGACCCTGTGGCGGTCTCTAGTAGCCGTCTATGAAACAACGGGAATAACGCTTATTCAGGGCATGGTCTGTGGTTAAAGTGGAGTTCAACCCACTTTTACAACTCTTCAGCATCCCTCACTAAACTGTGCACTGTAAACGGATTGGATATTTTTAAATTTTTTTTCTCAGCACCCACTGTATATCTGCTGTATTCATTTTTCACTTCCTCCTCCCTGGCCGTGGCCCATCGCATCATTTCCTGTTTGCAATGCCTTCTGGGAAGGGGCGGCAACTTCCTCTGACACTGCCGTTGCTATGGAAACCTGACCTGAAACCTATTACACTGCTTGTGCTGCGCTGAGCATGTGTGAGATCTGCAAGGATGAGATCCAGGAAGAAATACAGCCTGGCTTCAGATGCCCACACTTAAGATGGCCACGGCCTGCTGTAAGTTTATAAAATAACAAACTACTGCTATAAACTAACAAAACAGACCTTAGTTTACAGCCTAACTTTACTAGAATACATTAAGCTTGTGTATTATAGGGGTATTTTTATTTAAAAAGTATAATTTCGGCCGGAACACCACTTTAAGTAACAATTTTTCCCCTGCAATTCTTACTTACTGCCCACACCTAAGAGCTGGTTTCTGGCCGCTCTGAGCCCCTCTGTGTATACTCCCTGTGGTCAAAGACCCCTTCTGTACTTTTCTTCTATATCCCAGATGGGCTGATTATATATTAGTCCTGTAGCCTTAACATGTATTTTCTTCATTTTTATTTTTTTCAAATAGCGGTGGAGCTTCTCACACATTTCACAGACGGTCCTAGCTCAGTGTGAGAATTCACCCACTAGTTCACGCCCCCTAGCATTGGGTGAATAATGTTTGGGGATTCAAGCATTCCTTGATGGGGGTGGGGGAAGGTAAGGGGTTTATTGGGTTTATTAATGTTTTTCTGTTGTAACAGGTGCTTTATATTGTTGATGCTTAACCAAGAGAGGTACCTACGGTTAAACGTACTGTGACAGAGGATGGGATGCTGCTCATGCGAATTCTCCCCTCCGCTCCATACTTATTACCTACGCCCCGATGCCTCAGGTTAATATAATTTCATGGAATGTTAGGGGCCTTGGCTCTGCAGTCAAGCGTTCCCTGGTATTTCGCTTCCTATATAAGCATAATCCACACATCTGTATCTTGCAGGAGACACACCTGCAGGGGAGCAAGACATTAAGTCTACAAAAACCTTGGGTTGGTCCAAATTACCACTCCACCTTTTCCCACCTATGCTCGTGGGGTCAGCATTCTGGTCCGGAAATCTTTACCTTTAAGCTCTTTTGATATTAAGACCAACAGGGAGGGCAGATACTGTATGTGGTTATCCATGCCTCAATCTATGACAGAAATGTGGTGCTGGTGGGACTTAACCTCCCACCCGCCAGCCTCAACTCAAATATTACACGACATTATGCAATTAGTGGTTCAAATGGACTCTAACCTTGTTTTTGTGTTGGGTGATTTTAATATGGTTCCACATGCGGATCGTGACAGGTTGTCTGCCTCGGGCAGGGATTCTCTGGATCTCCGGCACTGTGCTGACACTTTCGCCCTGACGGACGTCTGAAGATACATGCACCCGACACAGAGGGAATTCACTTGCCACTCTGCCACCTTTAACACCTTATCCAGAATTTATTTGATCTTTGCCTCGAGCCTAGCTCTGCTCTGTGTGCAGGATGTTTCAGTGCTTCCCAGAGGGATATCAGACCACGCACCATTATGCTTATCCCTGGCGCTAACTGCACCCCCTGAATCTCGCCTACGGAGGCTTTCCAAATATTGGGCATCAGAGGAACAGCTACAAGAGCCCATAACCGCCTCTATATGTAATTACTAGACTGATAATGCCACTTCTACTGACCCCAAGACTCTATGGGACTCTCTTAAATCCTGGTCTAGGGGGGGGAATATATCTCAAGGATTTCACGGATTAAGAGGGAGAGGGCAGAGGAGCTGGAGGAGAGGGCAACAAAGTTGGAGGCTGAGTTTGTGTCTGAATCAGATGACACCCATTATCAAACATGGCAACAGGCGCTTAATAGCCTCTTGGAGGCCAGAACAGCAGAAACGGATAGGGCCCGATAGGCTCCATTAGAGACAGCGGTTCCCATTTGCTTATGGCGAAATCCCACATTAATAACCGATTCAGGGAATTTTTTGAGGAACTTTATACCTCCAGGGTGAATTATTCGGACTCTGATCTATCCTCTTTTCTAAACTCAATACCCTTCCCGGCCCTGACCGAGGAAGTCAGGGAGGGACTGGAGGCTGATATCACCCTGGAGGAGGTACAAAACTGCTGTGGGGGGACTGAAAGGGGGGAAAGCCCCAGGGGTGGATGGTCTTCCATCCGAGTTCTACACCACTTTTTCGGAACTCCTGACCCCTAAACTAACGAAACTACTCGCTGACTTTGCTTCCCTAGAGTCCCTGCCAGACTCTATGAATGTTGGTCCCCAAACCGGGCAAAGATCCCCTGGACTGCTCTCGTCCTATAGACCGATTTCCCTACTGAATGTAGACGCCAAGATCTATGCCAAGATCATGGCAAACAGAATGACCCAAATGATTGAGGACCTGATGGATATAGACCAGACAGGTTTCATGCCGGGCAAAAGCACAGATATCAACATTAGACGACTTTTTCTAAATACCTCAGTGACGCATGACAACCCGGGAGTGATTGCCTCATTGGACGCCGAAAAGGCATTTGACTCTGTCGAAAGGACCTACTTGTGGGAAGTTTTGCGCCGTTTCGGACCTTAATTTTTTACATGGAATTCAACTCATATATCGTGCACCTAGAGCACGGGTCCGAACAAATAATTTCTTTCTGAGACATCTGACCTATTTCGGGGAACGAGACAGGGATGCCCGCTCTCCCCCAGTCTGTTCGCTCCCTGACTCTGGAACCCCTGGCAATTTTGATCAGGGGCGCTCCGGATGTCCAGGGTCTGTGGCTGGGTAAGCTGGAAGAGCGACTGTCCCTATACGCGAAGGACGCACTGTTATACCTCAACGATGCGGGGCCCTCGTTGCTTGCCGCATTAAGAATTTTTGACAATTTTGGTGGATTCTCAGGGGGTTAGGATCAACTGGTCCAAATCGGTCCTGTTTCCCTTGGATGCTGAAACGACGAATGGTTTGGACAAAAGTGTTTAGAATCATTAATTCCAGACTTCAACCGTCTCTGCCAATGAAACCAGAGCTGGCCCTACTGGGGGTACATAACGACGAGCAGTGTTCCCACTACTTAAAATTATTGATCTCGTACTTACTATTCTATGCAAAAAAAGAAATACTCCTAAAATGGATAGAACCAATCTCCCCGTCTATCTCTTCCTGGAAAGCACTGATTAAAGCAGCTTTGCCCATGTATAGAATTACATACAGTAACCGTGGATGTAATTGGAAATATGAGAAGGTATGGGCCAACCTGGACGTCCAGTTAAGGGGCTAAAGCACTTACCATGTTCAGACCGTACTGTTCACAAATGTATATTGTAATAGCTAGGAGACACCAGCCATAGGTATCTGATCATACGAATGTGTTCTATTACTATATGCAGTGTTGTACGCGACTATGCCATCTCTTCTGTACAATTGTGTAATTACATGCAATGTTCCGTACTATGCCAATGGATATTCTGTATACCTCCCTAAATGACAATAAAGCACCTTTGTTTTGTAAGAAAAAAAAAATAAAAAATACAGATTTTAGAGGAAGAAAGTTCCTGTCCAGAGCTCACCCTGGCTGCGATGCTCATAGAAACTCGCAGGAATTCTGGGACCATGGCCTGGAGAGCGTGGTCCTTCGATATTATATTGTGTCTGAAGAGAGAACCCCACGTCGTCATGGTGGAAGATTTCAGAAACTGAAAAAAAAAAAAAAAAAAAAAATTACCACCAAAGCCTTTCCAAATAGTGCACGGTTGAGAGACATTTGGCTAGAGCGGCTATTGCTCACCTGGCTGGGATGTGAAGTGAAATCCAGTAAAGATTTCAGGTATTTGTCGAAAGTCATCGGTATCTTGTTCTCAGGAGACTGGGAGGAAAGAGGATGAGGTGGAGGATTAGGAGGATTAGGAGGATCTGGGTTCAATAAGTGAAAAGTCACAAAGACAAATGTGCAATTCTTACCATCGTCAGGGCGCACAGCTGACTGCTCAGTGCGCACATCACTTGACAAAGCCTCTTCAGGAAAATGTAGCGCTTCTCCTGTAAGCCTTCCCCGTGGGCCTTCCTGGTGAGGAGACAGGGAAGGAAACATGTCAGAGCAGGAAAGGGGTGTGGCCTATATAAATGTGTTTTAAGGGGACATTTGGGATTGAGACTTTGGATTTACTTTATGCTGCCTTAAAGTGGTTGTATACCCCAATTTGTCATGTTTACCTACAGGTAAGCGCCTATAATAAGGCTTACCTGTAGGTAAAATTAATATCTCCTAAACCTGTACGGTTTAGGGGATATTCCTTTTGCATGGAGCCGCTGATGTCAGCGGCGCACGCGCTCTGAATGCCTGGCTGAAAGTCCAGCAGAGGCTGCCGGACCTTGCCGGGAAGAAAACTCCTGTGCGCATGCGCGGCGTCATCGCGGCTCCGGCCACTCACAGCCACGAACCCTGAAGAAACGCTGAGGGAAAGATGTCAGCTCCCTCGGCGTGGACTGGGCTGCAATACGGGGGCTTCGATCTAAGCTAAGTATTTCATAATAAGCTAGTATGCGGTGCATACTAGCTCATAATTCCTTTGCATTGCAGGGTTTGTTTTTTTTTTTTTTTTTTAAGATGTGTGGGTACACAACCTCTTTAACTGGTTCCTCCTTCCCCTCTCATCAACACGCTAACAACATTTTTTGAATATAACCCTGTTTTCATTAACCACTTCAGCTCCGGAAGATATACCCCCCTTCCTGACCAGGCCATTTTTTTGCGATACGGCACTGCGTTGCTTTACCTGACAATAGCACAACGCTGTACTCAAATAAAACGTATGTCCTCCCCCCCCCTCACAAAAAGAGCTTTCTTTTGGTGGTATTTGATCACCTCTGTGCTATAAACCAAAAAAGACCGACAATTACAAAAAAAAATGTCTTCATCAATTTAGGCCAATATGTATTCTGCTACACATTTAAATCTCAATAAACAGTGCTAAAAAGAAAAAAAAAATGCACTGTCACTGTTTAAATGACACTGGCAAGGAAGGGAGTTAACATCAGGGCCAATCAAAGGGTTAAATGTGTCCCTAGGGAGTGCATTCTAACTGTGGGGGAGGTGTTTTGACTAAAGGAAAACAGAGATCCGTGTTTCTGCTTAGCAGAAACATGAGATCTCCATTTTTCTCTCTCACAGAACAAAGGTCTGCCACTCTACGAAAGATCGTCGGGTTCCCGGCGGACATTGGGGTTGATTTACTAAAACTGGAGAGTGCAAAATCTGGTGCAGTTGTGTATGGTAGCCAATCAGCTTCTAACTTCAGCTTGTTTAATGACGTTTTGACGAAACAACCTGGATGCTGATTGGTTTCTAGGCAGAGCTGCACCAGATATCGCACTCTCCAGTTTTAGTAAATTAACCCCATTGTGTCCGCCGGACTGATTGGATTGGAGTGGGAGTCAATCACAGCGGGAGCGGGGGCCTCCAGGGGCATGCGCGCGCCCTAGAGCCGAAGATGATCACGTACAGGTACGTGATTATGCACTTAAGGGAAGCCCTGCTGCAGTACATGTATGTGGGGCATTCCTTAAGCGGTTAAATACCCACTTTCAGTGCTGGTTCACACTGATGCGGTATGGGAAACTCCATGTGATACAGACAGGAACTGCACCACATTCCTCTTTAAATCACATGCGATTCTTTCCAGTGTGATCTGAGCCCATTCATTTTGTATGATGTAGAAATAGCGTAGTGTGTGTAGTAGTAGCATAGTGTGTGTGTGTGTAGTAGTAGTAGTAGCATAGTGTGTGTGTGTGTGGGTGTGTGTTTAGTAGTAGCATAGTGTGTGTGTGTGTTTAGTAGTAGCATACTGTGTGTGTGTGTGTGTGTGTAGTAGTAGTAGCATAGTGTGTAGTAGTAGTAGCATAGTGTGTGTGTGTAGTAGTAGTAGCATAGTGTGTGTGTGTGTGTGTGTGTAGTAGCATAGTGTGATAGTGTGTGTGTGTGTGTAGTAGTAGCATAGTGTGATAGTGTGTGTGTGTGTGTGTGTGTAGTAGTAGCATAGTGTGATAGTGTGATAGTGTGTGTGTGTGTGTGTGTGTGTGTAGTAGTAGTAGTAGTAGTAGTAGCGATTGAGTTAATACTCACTTAGCAGCCGCCATGATACAGTGTATGGGACTGTCTGCAAACAGGTTGAGAAGAGGTGCTCGGTCCTCCAACTTGCCCTGTGTAAAGAACAATCACTCATTTTACTGTACAATTCTTTGTTCACAATAAATCACAGCCAGGAGCTCCAACACAGGACAGTCACTGGAAATCTGGTAGACCATTTTCTAACTTTTACCTTTTCCCTGCGGGAAGTATAATACCCAGCACCCCTCAGACTCTTTTCATGATGTATGATGGCAGGGGCATTGCTAGGTCTACAGAAGATCTGGGGCTAGAGCCCATAGCAGCGTAGTAAAGAAAGTCATATGCTTGGGCGGGCATACACATGTATATACAGCAATATACCTATGTGTGTGTGTATTTATCCCCAGAGAGCCCCCCCCCTTGCATCAGGGTCCCCAGAGAGCCCCCCATTTACATCAGGGTTTCCAGAGAGCCCCCTTACATTAGGGTCACCAGAGAGCCTCCACCTTAAATCAGGGTCCCCAGAGAGCCTCCCCCTTGCATCAGGTTCCCCAGAGAGCCTTCCCATTACATCAGGGTCTCCAGAAAGCCCCCCCACTTAAATCAGGGTCCCCAGAGAGCCTACCCTCCCCTTGGGGACCCCTGCAGAGACTCTGGGCTATGGGCTCCAGATTCGGGGCTATAGCCCCAAAAGCCACCCCCTAGCGACGCCACTGTATGATGGAATATCTGCACTCACTGTAAAGGGATAGGTCGTATAGAGTCCATAGCGGGCATGGAACATCCTCTTACCTTCCTGCTGACAGCGATGAGCAGACACTCTGCTGCCTCCACCTGCAGATCCTCCTCAGCCAGCAGCAGGCAAAACATCTGCAGCAGCTTACAGTCCTGTGCAGTAAGATAACTGAAAGACACCCAATCAATGTATCCTGCCAGCGTGTTCAGATTCGCCAACGCCACCCGACACAGTCCCTGGCACTGAAACAACACTGGACACATAAGAACAGCAATGGGGGAGGGAGGGCAGCAATAACAAAGGGGAGCAACACAGGAAAAAAAAGAAGGGGTTCAGAGATAGTAGGGAGGGTTGACAGGTGATGAAGGGGCAGGGCGATGAAAAGAGGGGGGACAAGGCGATGAGAGGGGGGCAAGGGGCAGGGCGATGAAAGGAGGGGGGGACAAGGGGCAGGGCGATGAAAGGAGAGTGGGGGACAAGGGGCAGGGCGATGAAAGGAGAGGTGGGGAGAAAGGCGAGGAGGCAGTGAAGAGATGAGGGCCGGTGATAGAAGGAACGTAGGAGGGCAGGTGATAGAATAGAGAGGGGCCAGAGGATGGAATGGAAGGGAGGAAAGGGAGACATCTGCGTGAAGTCAATCAGCTTGGATGGGCACACAGGTGATGGTATCCTTTGCAGGCTGTCCTCACCTTGTCCTTCTGTGTGGGGTCTCCTTTCTGCAATAAACACACAGAACATGAGAGATGAGGAAAAAATCTCATATTTTTATCTAAAATGGTTTAGTTTGCAGGTAAATCCTTCAATATAAAAATATGATATGTAAATTTCTAGCAAACATACCAGCTGCTGATAGTGATGCATGCTGTCTGCCAGGATTCCCAGCATGAAGGTGAAGAGCTTGTCCATGTTTTGTGTCATAGTAGTCTGGATGTCCCTCCGCCGCTGGGCGGGAAGAGTCTGAAAGGTCACCACGTCTTCTGCCAGTCGCAAGAGGATGAACATGACCAGCTCTTTTTGCACTTCCTGCAGAAATAATATGGGGGTGTCACACACAAAGGCCCATGTTTTCCAACCCCAGTCTTCCAATGGACAGAACTATGAGCACGTTAGGTATACAGAAGGGACTGAAGACACATTTTCACTCTTTACCCCATTCTTGGTGAGAGTGTCCAGCTCCTTCAGCATGTTTGGCCAGTGCTGAGGCCATTCCCGCTTTATCATCTCCACCACAATCCTGGCCAACACATTTTTGATGTGGCCTTCTTCCTCCAGGATAGGACGAATGCCCTGCAGATGATTTAAAAAGTGTCAAGCTCAGACTGAAACTGCTTTACTCGATACAAGTAAGGACTCTGTGCAGGCCAGTCAAGTTCCTCCACCCCAAACGTGCTCATCCATGTCTTTATGGACCTTGCTTTGTGCACTGGTGTGCAGTCATGTTGGAACAGGAAGGGGCCATCCCCAAACTGTTCCCACAAAGTTGGGAGCATGAAATTGTCTTGGTATGCTGACCCCTTAAGTGTTCCCTTCACAGATTATGGCTGGGAGAATGGGGTATTTCAAGTGTGAAACCTGTGTCATTATACTGTTCTTGATGTACATGTCCAAGGTTTGGTGTATATTGGTGCATTTCAAGTTAATAAAGTTGGTTTTCCCAATTAAAAAAAAAAAAAAAAAAATTCCCTTCACTGGAACTAAGGGGCCAAGCCCAACCACTGAAAAACAACCCCACATCATAATCCCCCCTCCACCAAATGATTTGGACCAGTGCACAAAGCAAGGTCCAAAAAGACATGGATAAGCACGTATTGGGGTGGAGGAACTTGACTGGCCTGCACAGAGTCCTGACCTCAACCCAATAGAACACATTTGAGATGAATTAGAGCGGAGACTGCGAGCCAGGCCTTCTCGTCCAACATCAGTGCCTGACCTCACAAATGCTCTTCTGGAAGAATGGTCAAACATTCCCATAGACACACTCCTAAGCCTTGTGGACAGCCTTCCCAGAAGAGTTGAAGCTGTTATAGCTGCAAAGGGTGGACCAACTCAATATTGAATATATAAAACCTTGTGAGCTGCTATGCAAATTCAGAAAAGCTCCCTGCACTACCCACACTAACTAAACATGTGAATGAACAAGATATATTAAAATAAGTGCAGCACTGAATAAAACATAAGAATATCCAATTAGAATATAAAAGTGCACAAATATAAATGAAAGTGCAATATGCAAAAATTCTCCACAAAGTGTTCTTATATGAATCAAGCAAAACGATTTGAAATAAAGATTGGAGACTGGAGTTCACGGGCAGCAATAAGGAGGCACTATATTAAAAGGTGATCAATGTAACCTGAGCTCATGGGCAGTGTATAAGGAGGAGGAATATCAGAAGGAGCATTGCAGAGGATTGGTTATTCTCAAAAGGCGCATTTACAAAGCCTACAAGGTGAGGGCACAAGCGGTGGAGAGAGCACAAGGATTCTGAGTATATACACACAGAGGTGGATGAGTGTGGAGAGACTTTTTTCATTTTATTGTTTCCATTATTCACAAAATGAACTGGCGCTTTGTCTTCACTATTGTTTCAAGGACACTTTGTGGAAAATGTTTGCATATTGCACATTAATTTATAATTGCTTATACCAGGGGTAGGCAACCTTTTGAGCACAGTGTGCCGAAAAATGTTTTTAAAGAAATTGAGCCTGCTGATTTTCACACTCTCAATCATGAAAAGGATTTTTATAAAGTAAAGTAAACACTGTAAACTACTTTGGTAGTAGTGAAAAATTAACACCCTGCACTCTCATGCCTTAGATCAGCCCCAATTCCTGCAACTCCACACTTCAGATCAGCTCCAATTCATGCACCTTCACACCTCAGATCACGGTCCCCCCTGCTCATCTGTCCCACCACTGCAACCCCCCACTCATCTGCCCCACCACTGTAACCCCCCTGCTCATTTGTCCCACCACTGTACCTCCCTGCACATCTGCTCCACCGCCGTACCCCCATGCTCTTCTGTATCACCGCTGAACCATCTTCTCCTCTGTCCTAACACTGAACTTGTAGTCAGAGTCCTCCTGGACCACCAAGTACTAACTTACTAAGACCTGCGGTGTGCCTTTGCCTGACTGGTCGGTATACCTGAAAAGAGGGCATACCCTGTATGGATGAAAGTATGTAAGTATAACAAAATGCCATTCCAGTCCCGCAGGAAATGGTCTCACATGACCAAGTCAGCGTGTGCGTCAGCTTGCAAGCTGACACACGCGTCAACATCCTGAAAAAGAGGCAAAGGGGCCAATAATCTGGAGACAAATGCCCTAACTTGTGGAATGATCCTCATCGCATGATTTAGCATGCCCAAGAGTGACTGCAACTCCCTCTTTGAGCAGACTGGGGACCAGACGAATGCATGGATTGTCAGATGAATTCTGTCCAACTTCTCCTTGGGCAAACTTGCAATCATACGATCAGAATCAAGCGTGATACCCAAAAAAATTTATTGGCAGGACCTTCCACTTTGTGAACAGCCAGTGGCACATTTAATTTGGCAAACAGTTCCGTGAGACACTGCAAATCCCTTGGAGTTTTCTACGAGCAAAAATTCATCAAGGTAGTGCACCACCCCAAGACAACCTTTGCAGTGACCCAAGATCCAATGGAGAGCCTGGGAAAAAAACGTCGAACAGGGACTGCTCTTTGACCCAAAGGTTAATTAGGTGGCAAAGTAGTAACGACCCCACCATATGATGATGTATTACATCCGCCCCTTTGAAAAAAGCATCCGCCCATTATAATAACCAGCCCCGAGCATCGTGTTGATTGTGTTCAATGTATAACCATACATCCGCCCCTTTGAGAAAAGCATCCGCCCCTTGCTGTCTTTATAACCATACATCCGCCCCTTTGAGAAAAGCATCCGCCCCTTGCTGTCTTTATAACCATACATCCGCCCCTTTGAGAAAAGCATCCGCCCCTTGCTGTCTTTATAACCATACATCCGCCCCTTTGAGAAAAGCATCCGCCCCTTGCTGTCTTTATAACCATACATCCGCCCCTTTGAGAAAAGCATCCGCCCCTTGCTGTCTTTATAACCATACATCCGCCCCTTTGAGAAAAGCATCCGCCCCTTGCTGTCTTTATAACCATACATCCGCCCCTTTGAGAAAAGCATCCGCCCCTTGCTGTATTAAATGAATAACCAGCCCCGAGCATCGGGAGCGAACCGCGTGTTGATTGCGCACGCGCCGTCTACAGCCGATTTTTCTTTTTTAAATTAGCCATTTTAAAGAATCGTGATCTTTATGCTAAGCAAAAGAATTGCGATTCTTCTTTTTCCCAGAATCGTGCAGCTCTCCTGGCAAGTGCTGCATACCGGGGACTTCTGGTTGGCAAAGTGCCTGCAGAAAAGTTCCATGTCCACATTACTCCAACACATAACCACCTGGAACTGATCCCAAGTGGCCGCCATTTTGGCCAAGAAAGACCGGTGATAATCATAGATTAGATCCGTACTTGTGCGCCAGATCCACCAGTTTGTGCAGATACAAATCTAACTCCACCCTCCTGTCTGGACAGACCGCACAAATTATATCAGGGAAGATGCCGAATCTAGCACGAATCCCGGCACAGTAAGCTTGCGGTTGAGCCTGGGATCTTTGGTCTTCAGCACAACCAACACTTCACCGCAAGCATAAGACTTATTTTCCGTGATATCTTGCAAAGCTATCAGCAGGGAGGCCAAATTCACGTCCTTCCCTTCCAATATGCAACATTACCTGCGGGAGCACTGGGAAGAACTGGAGCTGGGGGTGCAGGCGACACCTGCGCTCTGGCCGCATTTGCTTCCACCACGTCCATTCTGTTCTGCATCTGAGACATGGAAGTGGAAAGTGTATTTAACAAGGCATGGATCTGCGTAAGCGAATTGTGCACTGACACTCGACTCAAACTGGTAGAAGGGAGTGGCTGCGCCGGACTAGGGAACAATAACCTAAAAAGTTCCGCTTTCCTGGCCTTAGCCGGAAAAGAAATGCCCCTACGACGAAGCTCCGCCGTGAGCCTGGGCCACCTCTGAACACCCCTCCTGCTCATTTTCCCCACCACTGTACCCTCTTCTCATCTAGGAGATCCGTGATATGCAGAGTAGTGAAAGGAAGCAAGGATTAGACACATCTACCTGTCCTGGCACACTCATCCTGCTGATCCACCTCTCACATCCAGCCCACATGCTTGTATGGGATGTCACACACACAAGCATCTGGAATGGATGCGCAATGATGAGCTCGGGTCAGGGGCATTTTCTGAAAGCAGTGGGCCCCCGCAGCTGAGAAAGTGCGGCGCAGCAAAAGTTGGATTTGGTTTTCATTGCGCTGAATACTGGCTGTGGCTTAAAGGGACACAGAGTGCCGGGGTTCTGTAATATATGACGGAAAGGTTCAGGATTTCAACAAAGTTCCCAGAAGCTCAACAGTAATTCCACAAACTGTCACCTGATTGGGATTTTCTCAATCACAGTGAAATCCCTTCTATCAGAGGTTGGTAGTGGCAACCAAGCCAGGCATCTTCCTCCAGATGGTGGGCGGGGCTAGCAGGACTGTGAATGGCTTTAGCAGTGGCCAATGACAGTCCTCCTCCTCCTGGAAACAGGGACCGCCCCCCTACCCTAGCAGAACTGCCCCCAGTCTCTTCCCCATCACAAAAGCTGACGATTGCAGCTACAGCAAAGTTAGAGAACCTAACAATGTTTCCCATCTTTTACAATGTGTGGGGGGGGGGGGCGCAGTGCCTACCCCTAGTTTATACCATTGCACTTTATATCCCATTTGGATATTCTTGTGTTTTATTCAGCGCTGCACTTATATTGATATATCAACTCAATAGTGAACCCTACGGACTAAGACGCCATTAAATTTTGTGTGCGTGTAAAGGCAGGCATCCCAATACTTTTGGTAATATAGTGTAAAACACCCCAAATGCCTGCTATATGGGTGGGGAGACTCTGGTGGGTAATTGTGGTAAGGGCCTGGTAGTCATACAGCCAAGTCCATAATATGACAACAAACATATATGAGAACCTAAAATGCTTCACAATGTGGGCTGTATGGGGTCCACACTTCTCTAGTCACTGGCTGTATATGGCAGTAAACGGTGGAGAAGACTTACACCAGCGATGAGGCCCATCACACTGTCCTTCAGACACATCTTCTCTTTTCGCTCCATGGCATTCCAGCGGAACCTGCAATGAAGGAAGACACACAGTCATGAAGATTTCTGTGCTCTCTGGGTAGGAGAAGAAAATAAGAAGGTCATATAACAGGATACACCATTATAAATTCACCATACACAGCAGGAGGAGTGAAAATAGAACAAAGCTTCAATTTAAAATGCATGTACCCCCTCTAATGATGCATTCATCTTATTTGCTTCCTTTTGGTCTGTCAAATATCCCATTGGAAGCATTTTCTTTTATCGGTTTAAAAAGTAAAAAATAAATACCTGTTGATCCCGCCAGTCATTTTTTGGCTGCGATTGTCGTGTGACAAATCGCAACGTGAAGCTGTCACCCAAAAGAAGCTCATGTTCCTTTTTAAGCGACGATTTACCGCATGATAATCACGGCAAAATTGTGACGCGATTAGGATGCCATTAAAAAGTAATGGCATTGCAAACGCATTCCCGCGTTTTACGCCAGCAGTGTGTATGGAGCTTTGAGCTCACCCATTTGATCTGCAGAAAACAAATGAAACAGAGTAGATACAGAAGATACTCAATTTCCCATCTGAACTCTGCATCTCTCTGATCAATGTTAACCTCTTGCTTACCGGGCACTTAAACCCCCTTCCTGCCCAGATCAATTTTCAGCTTTCAGCGCTATTGCACTTTGAAGGACAATTGCGCGGTCATGCTACACTGTACTCAAATGAAATTTTTTATCATTTTTTTTTTTACACAAATAAAGGTTTCTTTGGGTGGTATTTAATCACCACTTGGGTTTTTATTTTTTGCTAAAAAAAAAAAAAAAACATGTTTCATAGTTTGTTATAAAATTTTGCAAACGGGTAATTTTTGTCCTTTATTGATATTCGCTGATGAGGCTGCACTGATGGGCACAGATAAGGCGACACTGATGGGTGGTATTGATAGGCAGCACTGGTGATGACGCACTGATTGGCGATTTATAGGCGACACTGTGGGCACCGATGGGTGGCGCTGGTGACTCTCCACGATCGGGACCAATGTCCCTTTCGCAGCCACTGGTGATCGGCTTTTTTCCTCCTCACGCTAGGTGAGGAGGAGAAATAGCCAATTACCGGCTCTATTTACAAAACAAGATCAGCTGTCATTGGCTGACAGCTGATCAAGTGGTAAGCGGTCGGGATCGACCCTTTACTCCGATCTGTGATCAGCTGAATCTCATAGACTCGCTGATCACAGAGCGAGGCGCACAGGTCGCTCAAGCACGGGAGGACGTCCATGGTCGCCCTCCCAGCAAATTAAGTCCGCGCTGCAGCTGTCTTTCAGCTATAGCGCGGACGGCAAGTGGTTAACGAACATGTTACTTTGTATCTTTCTATATCTGTCTGATTGTTTATAAACAATGTTACTTGTATATCTCTCTCTTTGAACAATGTTTACAAATAATGTTACTTTGTATCTCTCTATTGCCTGCCTGTTCAGAGGGAGATAGATACAAAGTAACATTGTTTATAAACATTTTATAAACCTTGAATAACGTTTATAAACAATGTTGTTATTTTGTATCTCTCGATTTCTAGCCCGAACAGGGATTATAAAAATGGTACCTTGCATCTCTCTATTACCTGTCTGATCAATCCTAAAGTGGTTGTAAACCCGTTACAACCACTTTTACCTACAGGTAAGCCTAGATTAAGTCTTACCTGTAGGTGCTCGAAATATCTCCCAAACCTCCACGGTTTAGGAGATATTTACAAAAAAGGCGATCGCCGTAGACAGCGGCGCAGGAGCACTTTAGACTCATTTAGAAACGGCGAGCATGCCGTTTCTAAAGGAGATCGTGCCGTGACTGGCAGCTCCCGTGCGCATGTGCGGGAGTGACGTAATCGCGGCTCCGGCCAATCACAGCGCTGGAGCCGCGATACCCTGAAGGAAGATGGACGCTTCGTGGAAGAGGGGACTGCTGTAATATCGCAGGCTTTGGTTTCAGGTAAGTGACACATAATGGGCTACGATGATTATGCTTTACCTTTGCAGGGAAACAAAGAGGAAGTAAAACCCATCAGGGTTTACTTCCTCTTTAATAAACAATGTTATTTTGTATCTCTCTATCGCTTGTCTGAACAAAGTTTATAAACAATGTTACTTTGTATCTCTCGATTTCCAGTCTGAACAATGTGTTTATTCTCTTTGCCAGCACCTGCTGCTACAGATACCGTATTTACACAGCGACTGCAATGGAAGACATAGAAGCAGGACAAATAGACTGGATGTTTTGTGTACGTTAAAGGAAGTTTTTGGGCATGTGTAGCATGTCGAGTGTCCTCAACTGGCTAAAGGGCTCTGTTTTTTTTATTAGGCCTCATTACCCACGCATGTGCATATGGTGCATCTCCCTGGACACAGCACTTTTTCATTTAGGAAAGAACTCACTTGCAGTAGTAAACGCCAATGCAGAAGCCATCAGCGTTTGCCCGAGCACAGCCAGTCGCTCATATCGGCGGCGGCATGCAGCACCCCGGGCACCAGAAAACATTGGGGGGGATTTTACACCTCAGCACACAGGAGCTGCTAAGCTCTTGTGCAGGAGTCCCCGTTTAGGAGTCCCTTCTGGCTGGAGTTCTGCTTCAAGGTTTTCAATCACTCAGTAATGAAAATGTATTTTATACTTCTATACACATCAGAAATGTAACACCAACGACATGGTGACTGTATGGACAGCAACCAATCTATCCCTTTTCTATTTTAACAAAAAAAAAATCATCAGCCAAAAAACTTAAGAGAAACCTTTTAGGAAGATTAGATGCGGGGTTTCCTGAGTAGGAGTCGTCCAGCCACGAATGACAAAATTAGCAGCATTGCTGCAAACCACAGACTCAGCGCTGTCTATTACACCGGCTGCTGACACCCGCTCTGCAACACTCCGCCACTCATGCAGAACCCGAGGTGAACGCAGAGCAGGTGCACAACCCAAATCCTCAACAGCATACACTGCGCACCTTCTGTACACAGACCGTACACCACACCATGAATGCAGAATCCTGGATGTCCCCACAAAACCCAATGCAGGAGATGTTCCTTACTTGACTACGTGCTCCAAAACCTGCAAACCAAAGTGCCTGATGACGGGTGGCTGAGTCTTCTCCGCCAGATGCAGACCGCAGGGCACACACATGGGGGAAGTCTCCTTGAAGTCATCACAGAACTGTATAGAGAAATACAAAATTTCAGGATGAGATTTCTACCCCGATTCATTTCCTGCTGCTCTACACCATCAACTGAACCTCTGTGCATAATACTGCAGACTCCGCCCTCTGCGGCCTTAACTTGTAACCCTAGAATCCCCTTCTTTATATACGATGTTCCCAGTATACCCCCCCCTCCACATTCTGTACTCCCCATTATCCCCCCTCCTCCACATTCTGCATCCCCATTATCCCCCCTCCTCCACTTTCTGTACTCCCTGAATCTGCCTCTCCTCCACACTTCCAATATCCCTCCCCCCTCTTCACACTCTGAACTCCCTAGCGTCTTCCCCCTCCACCTCCACACTCTGTACTCCCTGTATCCCCCCTCCTCCACACTCTGCGCTCCCAGTACCCCCCCCAACACTCTCTGCTCCCAGTATCCCCCCCTCCTCCACACTCTCTACTCCCAGTATCCCCCCCTCCTCCACACTCTCTACTCCCAGTATCCCCCCTCCTCCACACTCTCTACTCCCAGTATCCCCCCCCTCCTCCACACTCTCTACTCCCAGTATCCTCCCCTCCTCCACACTCTCTACTCCCAGTATCCTCCCCTCCTCCACACTCTCTACTCCCAGTATCCCCCCCCTCCTCCACACTCTCTACTCCCAGTATCCCCTCCTCCACACTCTCTACTCCCAGTATCCCCCCCCTCCTCCACACTCTCTACTCCCAGTATCCCCCCCTCCTCCACACTCTCTACTCCCAGTATCCCCCCCCTCCTCCACACTCTCTACTCCCAGTATCCCCCCCCTCCACACTCTCTACTCCCAGTATCCCCCCCCCCCTCCACACTCTCTACTCCCAGTATCCCCCCCCTCCACACTCTCTACTCCCAGTATCCCCCCCTCCTCCACACTCTCTACTCCCAGTATCCCCCCCTCCTCCACACTCTCTACTCCCAGTATCCCCCCCTCCTCCACACTCTCTACTCCCAGTATCCCCCCCTCCTCCACACTCTCTACTCCCAGTATCCCCCCCCTCCTCCACACTCTCTACTCCCAGTATCCCCCCCTCCTCCGCACTCTCTACTCCCAGTATCCCCCCCTCCACACTCTCTACTCCCAGTATCCCCCCCCTCCACACTCTCTACTCCCAGTATCCCCCTCTTTCCTCACCCTCAGGGCCTCCAGTCGGTGTTCCTGGGTGGAGCCGGGCTCCATGATGATGGTGACAGCCCTCACTAGCTGCTCGCACAAACCCTGCACCTGCTCAGCCATCTTCCCGGTGTGTCTCTTCACCGACTATCCAACGAGAAGAGCGATTAGCCGCGCAGTCGCGGAACACCGGTATGGAATAAACCGAGCATGCGCACTTCGGACCGGACCCTCTGCGCCTGCGCACTGAGAAGCTACAGTCGGAGGAGATTACGCATGCGCTGACTCCTCCTCCCCGTCCACTTGCTCAGCACAGTCTCCGCCCACTGGTGTGGCGTCATCGTTCTGGCAGGGCAGTGAGGGCAGTGGCGGGAAGGTGAGGAGATGTGGGAGTTCACCTACCTGAGGAGAGGGTGCACTTACCTACCTTGTATGTGAGGTGAGAGAGTCCACATACCTACCTAATCCCCTCTTCCTGGTAAGGTAACAACTACCTACCGAACTGCTAACCACTTACCTGATCCCCCTTTCACCTGAGAGGAGGTGTGAGAGTGTCAACCAACCTACCTTCCTTATATCCCTTCAGGCCACGAGAGAACCTACTGACCATCTGCTTACCTGACCTCCCTTATATCTGAGGAGAGGTGACAGAATGCTCACCTACCTACCAACTTACTACCTACCTGACCTCCCTTCTATCAACTTAATGAGAGGTGAGAGAGCACCTTCCAACCGTCTACCTACCTGACCTCCATCAGTAGTGACAGAGTGTCCACCTACCTACCAAACCCCTCATATTCATGAGGGAACGCCTATCTTCTAATCGACTTACTACCTACCTGAAGAGCGGTCAGAGACCAACTTCTGGCCAACTACCTACCTACTTGCCCCTTTACACTTGGCAAGAGAGTACCTACCTGACCACCCTTCCTTGCATCTGAGGTGAGACCTACATGATCCCCATTCCATCAGAGTAGAGGGGAGCCTAACTACCTACCTACTTTTCATTTGTGGCCAGTCGAGAGAGTGCTCATCTACCGAACCAACTAACTTACTACCTACCATCTTGCCACCTTTCCATCAGAGGAGAGTAAGAGCGTTCACCTACCTCTATCCTACTTTCATCTGAGGCGAGATGAGAGAGCGCCAACCCACTTATCAACCAACCAACTAACTTACTTCCTACCTGTTATCCCTTCAAACCATCACAGGAGAGTTGAGGTGACCTCCCAACCATCTACCTACCTGACCTCCCTTACATCGGAGGAGAGGTGACTGAATGCTCGCCTACCTACTAACGTACTACCTACCTGATCTCCCTTTCCATTTAATGAGAGGTGAGAGAGCGCCTTCCAATCATCTACCTACCTGACCGCCCTTTCACCAGAGGTGACAGAATGTCCACCTACCTACCAAACCCCTCTTATTCGTGGGAGAACTCCTCTCTTACAATCTTCTTACTACCTAACTGATTCCCCCCCCCCCTTCCACCTGAGGAGCAGTCGGAGACCAACTACCTACCTACTCCCTTTACATTTGAAGAGAGGCGAGAGAGTGCCCACCTACCAACCAATTTCCTATCTACCTGACCTCCCTTGCATCTGAGAGGTGAGAGAGTGCCCACCTACCGATCAACTACATACAGCAGGTAAAATAAGTATTGAACACGTCACCATTTTTCTAGGTAAATCTATTTCTAAAGGTGCTGTTGACATGAAATTTTCCCCACATATTGGTAACAACCCATGCAATCCATCCATACAAAGAAACCAAAACAAATACGTCCAGAAATGGGAGTTAGGTGTAATAAAATGGAATAGGAAAAAGTACTGAACACATGAAGAAAGGGAGGTGCAAAAGGGCACGGAAAGCCAAGACACCAGCTGAAATCTATCAGTAATTAGAAAGCAATCCTGCTCCTTGTCAGTGCAAATATCAGCTGGTTCAGGTTCAACTGATGGCCTATAAAAAGGTGTCTCATTACCAAGGTGTCACACAAGAAACATCTCATGATGAGTAAAAGCAAAAAGTAAGAGCTCTCTCAAGACCTTTGCAACCTCATTGTTGCAAAACACACCGATGGCATTGGTTACAGAAGGATTTCCAAACTTCTGACTGTTCCAGTGAGCACTGTTGGGGCCATAATCCGAAAGTGGAAAGTTGATCATGAAATGTTTAATATAAATTTTGTATGCACATTATTTAATGAGAAAGCGTTGCACTCTTTAGAAAACAATATAGTCTGGTCAGATGAGACTGAAATTGAACTCCTTGGATGCCATAATACACACCATGTTTGGTCACATGGCACATCACCCCAAAAACACCCCCATACCAGTGGTGGCTGGGGAAGTTTTAGGATAGGGAGGGGTGCCAGACCCCACCCTTCCTTTTTGACCCCTCCCACTTGGTGAAAATGGGCGTGGTTTCAGTGAAATAGTGGGCATGGCTTAAAGGGTGTGGCTCCAAGGGGGTGTGGTTAGCGTCTGAGATGAACGAGAGGGAGGGAAGGACAGCAGGCCCAGATCCTACACAACAATAGAAATATGTGTATTCTCCAAACACCTGGTGTTAGCACTTGAAATATCCCGGCACCATGGTTGTTATAGTGTCAGGATGACTAAAGCGCATTATTACATTGTAATATAAAATGAAACCATTCAACTCACCATAATGCAGAATCAGTGGGAGCCCTGAGCTTGTCGCCTGCCACCAGATGCCATCAGGTGTCCCCAGCGGAGTCCGTCTTTACATCAGGTGCCCCCAGCAGAGTCCCTCCTTACATCAGGTGTCCCCGGCAGCGGAGCCCCTCCTTACATTCGTGTCCCCGGCAGCGGAGCCCCTCCTTACATCCGTGTCCCCGGCAACAGAGCCCCTCCTTAAATCTGTGTCCCCGGCAGCGGAGCCCCTCCTTACATCTTTGTCCCCGGCAGCGGAGCCCCTCCTTACATCCGTGTCCCCAGCAGCGGAGCCCCTCCTTACATCTGTGTCCCCGGCAGCGGAGCCCCTCCTTACATCTGTGTCCCCGGCAGCGGAGCCCCTCCTTACATCTGTGTCCCTGGCAGCAGAGCAGAGTCCTCACATCTGTGTCCCCGGCAGCGGAGCCCTCCTACACGCCGCATCTGTCTCTCCCCTTCAGCGGCAGCTAGTTCCTGGCTTTCTCCGTGTGTTCAGTGGAGAGGGGAGGGGCCTCCACTGAACTCAAGGGATTAGTCCTCAAGGTGGCCATCTTTGTAGCCCGCTGGAAGTGAAACACTACGAGCACCGGGCGGATGCTGTTCGACGCAATGGATTGCGCCACAAAGCAGCTCCAAACCCCATCAATGAAGCGCCTCCTCTGCAATCTTGTGATTCCCATAGTGCACTGTGTCCGGCGCCCGAACACAGTGCACTTAAGGACTTTTTTTGCCCCATACCAACAGTGAGGTTTGGAGGTGGGAACATCATGGTGTGGGCGGGGCTGTTTTTCAGCATACGGTAGTGGCAAACTTCATATCATTGAAGGAAGGATGAATGGAAAAATGTACCAAGACATTCTTGGTAAAAATCTGCTGCCATCTACCAGGATGATGGAGATGAAACGAGGGAGGACATTTCAGCAAGACAATGATCCCAACACACAAAGCCAAGGAAACTCTCAAAGAAATGAAATAAAGCTGCTAGAATGGCCCAGCCAATATCCTGACTTGAATCCACTAGAAAATCTATGGAAAGAACTAAAGATCAGAGTTCATAGAAGAGGCCCACAGAACCTCCCAGATTTGTGAGGAAGAATGGGCCAAAATCACACCTGAGCAACGCATGCGACTAGTTTCTCTATACAGGAGCTGTCATTACCAACAAAGGATTTTATACCAAGTATTTAAATACATTTCAGTTAGCGTGTTTAATATGTTTTCTCTGTGTCCTTCCATTTTATTACACAGAACTTCATTTCTGAACTTATTTGTTTTGGTGTCTTTGTGCTTTGCATGGGTTGTTACCGACGTGGTGAAAATTTCATATCAATAGCACCTTTTTTAGAAATAGATTTACCTAAAAAAAAATGGTGACCTGTTCAATACTTATTTTATCCGCTGTATCCCTGTAAATGAGCACAGCAGAGACCTCTGTTCTCATTGTAAATGGTACGCCTCTATGACCGGTCCTGTTTGCTATGTAGACATGCATTTTCACCTAATAATAATAGTCTCCTCTCGCATTACTAACTGACATATCAACATGGATTTCACACCATTTTCTCCAACTCAAATCTTTCTAAAACTGAGCTCATAATTTTTCCTCCAGCCCATGCCCCTCCCCCTGACTTCTCCATCGGGATCAATAATACAACCATCGGTCCCTCCCCTCATGCCAAGGTACTAGGTGTAATCCTAGCCACTTCAGCCCTAGAAGGATTTACCCCCTTCCTGACCAGAGCACTTTTTGCGATTCGGCACTGCATCGCTTTAACTGACAATTGCGCGGTCATGCGACGTTGCACCCAAACAAAATTGACGTCCTTTTTTCCCCACAAATAGAGCTTTCTTTTGGTGGTATTCGATCACCTCTGCGGTTATTTTTTGCGCTATAAACGATAAAAAAAGAGCGACAATTTTGAAAAAAAAGCTATTTTTTACTTTTTGTAGAATATCCCCCCAAAAATATATTAAAAAAAAATGTTCTCAGTTTAGGCCGACATGTATTCTTCTACAAATTTTTGGTAAAAAAAACAAAAATCGCAATAAGCGTGTATTGATTGGTTTGCGCAAAGTTATAGCGTCTACAAAATAGGGGATAGATTTATGGCATTTTTATTATTTTTTTTACTTGGTATTGGCGGCGATCTGCGATTTTTATCATGACTGCGACATAATGACGGACACTTTTGGACCATTCTCATTTTTATACAGTGATCAGTGCTATAAAAAAAAGGACTGATTACTGTGTAAATGACACTGGCAGGAAAGGGGTTAAGTGTGTCCTAGGGAGTGATTCTAACTGTAGGGGGGATCGGCTCACCAGGACATGACAGAGATCACTGCTCCCGATGACAGGGAGCAGTAGATCCCTGTCATGTTGCTAGGCAGAACAGGGAAATGCCTTGTTTACATAGGCATCTCCGCGTTCTGCTGCTCCGTGTCACAATCGCGGACATAGAGTCCGCGGGCACGCTCACGGAGTATGCGGCGGGCCCGCCCACAATGCCACGTCCTAAAGGGGACGTACAGGTACGCCCATTAGCGCAGCTGTGCCATTGTGCCAGCGTACATCGTCGTGCGCTGGTCGGCAAGCCGCTAGACTCTGACCTGTCCTTTCAGCCCCAAATCCAATCGCTGTCCAAATCGTCCAGACTTCATCTCCAAAATATGCACCTTTCTAACCTTTGACACCACTAAGCAACTTATTCACTCCCTTGTTATCGCTTGCCTTGACTATTGTAACTCCCTCCTCATTGGCCTGCCTCTCCGCAAGCTATCACCTCTTCAGTCTATCATGAATGCCGCTGCCAGACTCATCCACCTTACCAACCGCTCAGTGTCTGCCAATCCCTCCACTGGCTTCCCATTGCCCAACAAATAAAATTCAAAAACACCAACCATAACATACAAAGCCAATCACAAATCTGCCCCGAGCTACATCACCAATCTTATCTCCAAATATCACCCAAACCGTCCTCTCTGCTCCTCCCAAGACATTCTGTTCTCTAGCTCCCATGCACGTCTCCAGAGCCTCTCCCATCCTCTGGAACTCGCTACCCCATTCTGTCTGGCTATCTCTTACTCTGTCCACTTTTAGGCGATCCCTGAAAACTCCTCTCTTCAGGGAGGCCTATCCTGTCTTCAGCTAACAACTGAATCTTCTACTCCCCCTTCATCAGTTCATCTCTCACAGTCCCTATCTTTTTGTTTCACCAGCCCCTCCCTCTTAGATTGTAAGCTTGCAGGAGCAGGGCCCTCCTAACCCTCTTGTTTTGAATTGTACTGCTGGTGTAGTGTCTCCCTACATTGTAAAGCGCTGTGAAAACTGTTGGAGCTATATAAATTCTGTATAATAATAATTGTGATCTGGTGTTCTCTTCTTCCCCCCCCCCCCCCTCAGACAATTGTGTGGACAGATCTGATAAGCCACCTTCTTGTTCCCCCGGCAGCGCTATGGATTCTGGTCAGGAGCGTGTTGTCGCTCTCATAGACATGTATTGTTTCTATGTCCAGGTGGAGCAGAGGTTGCGGCCGGAGCTAAAGAATAAGCCAGTGGTTGTGGTGCAGTACAAGACCTGGAAAGTGGTGGTCGTGTTCTGTTCTATGGGAGCAGATCACAATGTGTGTGTTTTGTCCGCCAGTAACAGCCCCTTCCTTTGGTTTTCCCGATGGAGCTCTGCCCGCGGCTAAACTTTACGGGGGAGTATTTTGGGTCTTCGTATAATACTGCCAACAGCCTTGTGGTCAGAATCACTGCCATACATGGAGCTTGTCTCCAACAGAAAATCTAACGTGGAAATGAATTGGAATGTCCCACCTCTGAGGATCACACACTGGCCACACCCTCTGTGCAGGGTGTACCACCCACAAGGGGAGGGGCCATTTTGCTTTTGCTAAGAGTCTGTTCTAGAGGTCTACTGTTTCCCCCCAATGAACATTTGAAGAAGCAATTTGTGTGTATATACCCAAGTTGGCACGTGAAGGCGTTGGCTGTAAATGATAAACACACAGTTTTTGTTTTATCCTGCTGTATTTACTACACATTTGTAATGCAAAATATAGCATCCAAGTGAAAGATATAACACCAACACGTCAGAAAAAAATAAAAAATTCAAAAACAGAATCACTGAGTTGGAAAAAGGATCACCCCCTTGTGTCACTGTTTTGTTGAACCACTTTTTGCTTTAAAGTGGTAGTAAAGGCTTTTATTTATACCTACAGATAAGTATACAACAAGGCTTACCTGTAGGTGCAGTAAATATCACCTAAAAGTTACAATGAGTAAATACAGCTGGATAAAACAAAAAATGTCTGTCTTCATTTCAGGCTGAAAAGCAACAAAATGTGATCGTTAACCACTTGACCTCTGGAAGATTTACTCCCTTAATGACCATTCTATTTTTATTTTTTGGCACTGCGTTCTTTAACCTGTTGCCGCCCGCCCACCATCATGGACTTTGAGTGGGTATATCTGAATGATGCCTGTACCTACTGACATTATTCAGATATTGCCGTTTTCAGCGATTCCCTACACCGTAAGAACGATCATAGCAGCTGTTCCGCTGCTTGATCGTTCTTACGGGAGGCGAGAGGGGACGCCCCTCCCGCCACCCTCTGGTGCTTGTACCGACTCACCGTTATGATCGGTGAGGCGGAGAGCGGATCCACCGGCCCCGGATGTTGATCATAGAGATTTCCGGCAGACCAGATGGTCGCCGGAGTCTCTATGATCATCGGAGGCCGGGCGCAATGTTATGAAAAAAAAAAAAAAAAAAAAAAAACGGCGCTGCTTCAGCTGGGAAGCGGTGATCGGTTTTTGTTTTTTTTTTATTTCAGGCTTCACAGCCTAGTGATGAGATGTGGGGTCTTATTGACCCCATATCTCACTATAAAGAGGACTTGTCATGTCATATTCCTATTACAAGGGATGTTTACATTCCTTGTAATAGGAATAAAAGTGATCAAAATGTTTTTTTTCAAAAAAGTGTCAAAATAAAAAAAAGAAAGTATAACAATAAAAAAAAATTTTAAAAGCGCCCCTGTCCCCGTGTGCTCGCATGCAGAAGCGAACGCATACGTAAGTCCCGCCCAGGTATCGACGCGAACGTTGGAGCGAAAGCAATAATTTTGTCCCTAGACCCCCTCTGCAACTCAAAACATGTAACCAGTAAAAAAATTTCAAGCGTTGCCTATGGGGATTTTTAAGTACTGAACTTTGGCGCCATTCCACGAGCGTGTGCAATTTTGAAGCATGACATGTTAGGTATCTATTTACTCGGCGTAATTTCATCTTTCACAATATGCAAAAACATTGGGCTAACTTTACTGTTTTGTTTTTTTTTTTTTTTTAAAGCACAAAACTGTTTTTTTTCCCAAAAAAAAAGCGTTCGAAAAATTGCTGCGCAAATACCGTGCGAGGTAAAAAGTTGCAACAACCGCCATTGTATTCTCTAGGGTCTTTGCTAAAAAACATATATAATATAATGTAATTTTCTAGCAAAAAATGATTTTTACATGTAGGAGAGAAATGTCAGAATTGGCCTGGGTGGCAAGTGGTTAAAGGGGTTGTAAAGTTGTTTTTTTTTTTTTTAAAATAACAAACATGTTATACTTACCTTCACTGTGAAGCTCGTTCTGCACAGAGTGGCCCCGAACCTGGTCTTCTGGGGTCCCTCGGCGGCTGTTTCAGCTCCTCCCCGCAAGCATTTACCACCTTCATGCGAGCTCCCTCGCACGGTGGTGAGTGCTTGCGGGCGCGCTCCCGTGATACAGCTGGCGGCTATAGCCGCTCGCTGTATCACTCGGCCCCGCCCCCCGGCGCGCCGCGTCATCGGATGTGATTGACAGCAGCGCGAGCCAATGGCTGCGCTGCTTTCAATCCATCCACTGCAGCCAATCAGCGACCAGGCTGAGCTGCAATGAAGCTGACGAGGACGAGGAGCGAAGATTCGAGGCGTCAGGTAAGTAAAACGGGGGGGCTGGGGGCGGCGGTACTGTCAAAAGTTTTTTCACCTTAATGCATAGAATGCATTAAGGTGAAAAAATTTTTACCTTTACAACCCCTTTAAACTGAAAATTGAACAGTCATGCAACACTGTACCCAAATTATATTTGTCTTTTTGTTTTTTCCCCCTCCAAAGTTTTTCTTTTGGTGGTATTTGATCACTGCTGCATAATTTTTTTTTTTGCACTATAAACAAAATAAGATGGACAATTTTGAAAAAAATCAATATATTTTTTACTTTAGGCTATAAAACATATCCATTTACAAAATCAAATCTGGTGCAGAAATGCATGTAAATCGCACACCATCCTGCATCTGCAGGATAACTGCTCTGCTATTTAAATTGGTCGTAAACGCCTTTTTTTTTTTTCCCCTACAGGTAAGCTTTCAATAAAGCTTACCCCTAGGTAAAATGAATATCTCCTAAACGTGCACCATTTAGGAGATATTCTAGTAAGCAGCAGCCGGTGACGTCACCGGTGCATGCGCTTTGAAGGAATGGCCAATGCTGTTCCTTAAAGCGGATCTCCACCCAAAAGAGGATACCACGCTTGTTTGCTTCCTTTCCTCCTCTTTCCCCTTTTGAAAGGTGCCGAATATGGCAGCCGAGGGGGGGGGAGCAGGTACCTGTTTTTGACAGGTACCCGTCCCCACTTCTGGGAGACCTCGCCGCATGAATTCCAGCCCCTCCTCTTTTTTCTGCCGCCCGGCCATTCATGCTTGGCAGTAGGGAATCCCTTACAAGGAATGGCGGCGGCAGCAACCCAAGAGCCGATGGAAGAAATAGGATTTTTATAACAGCTTACCTGTAAAATCCTTTTTTTTCAAGTACATCACAGGACACAGAGCCATAGTAGTTACTATGTGGGTTATAGGCCACCTTCAGGTGCTGGACACTGGCACACCCTAAACAGGAAGTTGCCTCCCTATATAACCCCTCTGTTAGAGAAATTAGATGCTTTTTTTATAAACATTTATGCATGCTTGCAAAAGATTGCTTAGAAGCAGAATAGATTCAAGTTACACAGAGTTGTTTCGAGTCCTTGAAATGCATATAAATCAGAGAGATAAGATGGTTCATTTTTAGTTCACGAATTATAAAATAAACTTTTGACAGCAGTTGAACTACAGCCTGATAAGATAACATCATCTTATACAGGTGGTTTAAAAATAATTATGGGGAATATGGGAAAGTTATGCACAGTACATTAAGTTTGACAGGGTCAAACAAAGGTCTGCTTGTGCCCTCATTAAAACTTAAAATACATTGAATAAAAAACACTGATGTGTATGTATATATTAATAATTAGACAATATTGAATAAAGTAGTTGGCTGTGTGTATGTATATGTGCATATATATAAAATATATGTGTGTGTGTATATATATGTATGTATGTGTGTGTGTGTGTGTATATATATGTATGTGTGTGTGTGTGTGTGTGTGTGTAAATGATACAGTACCTTTTTGTAGAACCAATATATGAGTACATACATATAGGATTTTATAGTGAGACATATAACACATAAGGTGGGGTTATTGAAAGTTCATTCTCCCAAAGTCGTAAATCTGTTATCCTTGAAGTTGGTGAAGTCTTATCAGGACGAGGAGGGTTTAATTTAACATGACTGGGTGCCATATTGTCTCTATACAAGTATTTTAATGGGTAAAGCCATAGACAAAAACAGTTATAAATCACTTTCATGAACATATAGGAATTCTGGGAGTAAATAAGTTTGTCTGGTTGTAGAACAGGTGTCAAATTTATGGTTAGTTACATTGATGTAGATCTTAGCAACCAATCATATCTAGGAGAAATGGCTAAGATAAGGCTTGTAAAGGTATATAATTGCAAGTTTTACAATTGTTAGACAGACAAGTCAGATAGGAGCCCATAAGGCTGAACTCTATGTATGCTGCCCTATTGCACGGGTCAGAGATCAGAACCAATGGGCAAATATCTGTCCTTTTTGTTGTAACTTGTCTGCTCGTACGAGTCAAATAAAGAAAACTTCTTAATTTGATCCAGAGTGTGGATCAAACACCCTCCCATACCGGGAGTACCTCTGTTTTGTAGCAAAGCAATACACTTGTATACCAGAAAGAGGGGCGGGACCTCTGTGTCCCGTGATGTACTTCAAAAGAAAAGGATTTTACAGGTAAGCTGTTATAAAAATCCTATTTTCTTTAATAGTACATCACAGGACACAGAGCCATAGTAGTTACTATGTGGGATGTCCCATAGCAATGCCAACTGAGGGGAGGGAGACACAACAGAATTAGGGCAACATGAGACTAGAGGAGTTATACTGTTGCCTGCAGTACACTATGCCCAAAGGCGATATCCTCATGCCTTTTTACATTTACCTGATAGAATCTGGTAAATGTATGGATTGAAGGCCAAGTTGTGGCCTTGCAGATTTGAGCCATGGAGGCTTAGTGATGCACTGCCCACCGAGCACTAACAGCCCTAGAGGAGTGCGTTTTGATTTGAGAAGTTGGAATCTACCTCTTTAAACCATAAGCTTGAACGATTACTTGTTGAATCCATTTAGAAATAGAATGTGGTGCTTTTTCTTCCATAGAACAGGGTTCTGGAAAAAATGAAGGTAAAAAGTTAGGACGAGGACGCAATACTACCTTATCCTCGTGAACCATAATAATATGGCTCTTTACAAAAAAGAGCAGCCAATTCTGATACGCTTCATGCAGCAGATATGGTTACCAGAAAAAATAGTTTCCTTGTCAAAAAGAACCAAGAGAATATGTCGTATTGGCTCAAAAAAAAGGCTTTTTTTGTAATGCCGACAAAACTAAATTCAAGTCCCAAGGGTTCAGGGGTAACCTAACCGGAGATTAAGCCGTGTTACCCCCTGAATAAAGTTACAAACCCATAAACGCGAAGCAAGTGGTCGTTGCAATACTGATAAGGCAGAGACCTGTCCTTAGAAAGTACTCAAGGCAAGCTTTATATTATACTCCATCTGCAGAAAGTCAAGGATTCTACCTATGACCTATTTCCTGGGGTGCCAACTCCTGGTTTCACACCAGGAGACATGCTTCTCCTTGCATTTAACCAAGGTAGATACCACTGGACCTGACAGCCCACGCTTCTTCAGAGTGTGGGCCTCAATAGCCAAACCGTTAAATTTAGCATTTGTAAGGTAAGATGGAATACCGGACCTTTGCAAGAGAAGGCCTGTACGTGGTGGTAGGGTCCGTGGGACCCCTACCACCATTATTATGATCTCTGCATACCAAGATCTTCTGGACCACACCAGGTCCACAAGAATTGCCAACTTCCCTTCCTGCTTGATCCTGCGAAGAAGTTGTGGATGCACGCAGAAAAGGAGGGAATGCATAAATCATTAAAACTGATTCCATGGAAACACCAAGGCACCTGTTCCGCATGCTAGCGGATCCTTTGTTCTTAACATAAAGATGTCGAACTCTCTGTTGAACCTGGATGCAAACAGATCTACGTCTGGGATCCCCCACCTTTGACCTATTGTCAGAAAGATATCGGGGTGAAGGAACCATTCTCCCGAGAACAACTGCTGGTGACTCAAAATAGACCGCCTGCCAAATTTCTATCCCTAGAATGAAAAACTACCGATAGGCAAGGTACATTGTTTTCTGCTCAAGATAGGATATGATTCATCTTTCTCTGGGCCGCACTTCTTGTGCCCCCTTGGCGATTAATATAGGCCACTGCTGTGACATTGTCGGATTAGATCCTGACAGGATTTCTCCTGTCACACTCTGACGATGTCAGAGTGTGACGAAACGTGCGTCGGGCGAGCTGACGTGCTGCATCTACCGTCTGCAGGACGGGTGTTCGTTTTTAGCCGGCCGGCTTCCTATGCCTATTTGTATCTGCTACACTGTAAGTGCTATTTTAATTCTTTTAATAAATCGTAAAACCAGGATTACGCTATGTTGTTCTCCTCTCTTTTCCCGGGGTACCCCTAAATGAGAACAAACCCCCAGTTAGGAGTCTCTATTAATCTTTATGATAAGAGGGATTACCCGTGACTTGGTGGACTAGCGGTATCATCACTCTTTGGTATATGAAGTGGTATGTCGTTTTCTACAAGCCCATCTAAGGAAAGGCCCTGACCGGGTTAAGGTCGCAAGCCCCCTTGTGCTTGCCGTTTGGTAAGCGCGTATTTTATTTCTAGATACCACAGTGGTGCGGTGAAGGAATAATTTTTTATCTACATTTCCTGCTTCAAAGACTGGGGTCTGAGCCCATGTCTTTTCACATTATCTATTTAGACTTTATCCACGGTGTTAGGACTGTTCATCAAACACTTATTGTTTTAGGTTTAAGAACTGTGTTAGTCATTGAAATTGGGTTCTATTAATTTGTCCCATTCAACACTGGCATTATTACTTATTTTTATTCACAGCGCTGCTATTTTTGTTATATTGTTGTATTAGTGTGTGTATCTCACTTAGAGCGGCTGCTTTTGTTATTATCTACCTTTTTTTCACTAAATCAATTTCATCATATTTGGTTATTCAATATTTTATGAAAGGTACCCTTTTGGGTGTACTACAGCGCGGTAGTTCTCTTACTATATTTATATACCAATTACTGTCAGCACAGGCCGAGACACTCAACCTGTCAGAAAAACAATATATGTTTTTTGTTTTTTTTAATAGGAATTCCAACTCTTTATCCGTTGGATCCCTAAGTATTTGAGCATTGTCTGCCAAACTTTTAATCAGAAGATATAGCAGCGTCAATTGCTGGTATCTTCCACCTTTATTAAGTTTTTTCCTCCATAGGATAAAGTGTGAAAAACTTTTTAGGAGGGAAAAAATGCTTATCTGGGTGATCGCACTCAGAATACATAAACTTTCCCAACAATGAATGGACAGGAAAGGCATACACAGCTTTAAGAAGGCTTTAGCAAACCCAAAACAAGAAGTGGACACTCAGTTAAGGGAAGCATAAAAAGTGGAGCGGACCAATTTCAGTTAGGAATTGCACCCACAATGTGAAGCTGATCCTTCCGCATATGACCCCTCAGAAGAGGAGCCTTCAGCCTGTTCACGGTCCCCTGAGAGAAAACATCTTCTCCCGCCCCCAGATCCTCAGTTTGAGGGTCCTTGGGTAATGGAATGGAACCTGTCGCATTTTATCCCAATCTGGTATGCGATTAAAACCACTAACCTTTTTCCCATGCTATCATGGCTGAGGAAAAAGACCTTTTTAGAAACATAGGCAGGGGCTGCAGTGTTGTAAACAGTTGAAAATATTTTATGGCCCCTGAAGGCTCACTCTGACCAGCCACCCCATCTCAGGGGAGGATGCCATTGTAGAGATGAGTTTTAGGCTTTCAGAGCTTGAGGGAGATCCCTTTAGCCCTCTTTTGAGGTGTTTCTACCCCCCCCCCCTTCTAACCATAGCCCGATGCATAAATGCAGAGGTGCTACCAGAATAATTGCATCCACTGCTTTGAGCAATAGTCCAGCCACTGCCGCTGCTATTAACGCTCAGCCTGATGCTAATAGTAAATGTGTCAATAGGAATGCCTGTGTCACCAAACCTTTTACATGCCCCTCTTTACTCTCCTATTCATCCGACAACTCTCAGCAGCAAAAATGAAGTTTTTATAACACACTCCCGTGCTGAACGTTGGAGGATGCCAAACACTGCGCTAAACCTTGCCCCCTCCATCGCATCCCCCTCTTACTTTCAAAAGAGTTTTTTTTTCTCACGCGGGCCTCTGATCCGACGGGATCGGCTTGTGTGTGAGGGATGGCAAGGAGGAGATCCAGACAAGCCGCTGTGCAGGGGCAGTAGGAAAAACGGAGCAGCATGCTAATCTTTTTTTTTTTAGCTTTTCCCTTTCCAGGCAGAGGGGGAGAATTTTGTCCAGGTGGGGGTGTCTGGTGGAGAAACCCCTCCCCCAACTTACCGGAGGTCTCCCTGCTAGCCGGAGGAAAAAAGTCTGCTGCTTCCTGACACAGCATGATCTCTGAGGAAAGCATGAGAAGGTACGTGCCCAATACAGCTCCCAGTGGTGACTCTTAGGCATGACATTTACTTTTTTCATTTTTTTTAAAGGAGACATTTCATAAGAAAATGTAAAAATTCCTTAGAAAAACTCCACTTATCTTTCCCGCCGCAGGGTTTTCTGTGGAAAAACAAATAGACCCAAGCTTCACCCTTCACGGTGGGTTCCGTTAACAAACCTTCAGGAACCGGGGACCCTCGGGGAATCCACACTCCTAGACCCATAATAGCACCCCGCCAGTAAAACTTTATGGCGGAAAATACCAAAGTACTGGATCCTGGGGTCCAGCTCTCTAAAAAGAGAAGCGTTACAGGCAAAACCTCGTTTCTTCGGACATGAGGCCCGGGTACCATTCAATTCGGCCTGAAAAGACACTTTGAATGGATCCAGCTGCATAGCTAGCCCCAGTAAGGATTGCTCCAGTGGAGCTCAGCACAGCACATCTTTACTCATGACCAATACCTTAGACACTGGCGAAAAAACTGAGGTACTCCCGGTATGGGAGGGGTTATATAGGGAGGCAACTTCCTGTTTAGGGTGTGCCAGTGTCCAACACCTGAAGGTGGCCTATAACCCACATAGTAACTATTATGGCTCTGTGTCCTGTGATGTACGATTAAAGAAATGGGCTGAGGTGCGGACATTGTGGGACCGCTGGACAGGTAAGTGTTGTAATATTAAAAGTCAGCAGCTACAGGATTTGTAGCTGCTGGCTTTTCATTTTTGGGGGGGGGGGGCGGCTGGATCTCCGCTTTAAGAGCTTTGGCTGTGGCTCATGTGCCTGGGAGTGATGTAGTCGCGGTTTGCCCATTTCAAGGGGCCGAGGCTCGCAAACACGGAAGGAAGACCAGGTGCAGATAGAAGCCTTTGCAGCGGTGACAGCGAGCCACTTTGTTTCAAGGCTTTGTTTCAAGGTAAGTCTGTCCTTTCTTAGGACACTCTGACAGAATAATTAATGCCGCGTACACACGAGCGGACTTTACAGCAGACTTTGCCCGGCGGACTGGATTTCGTCGGACAATTTGATCGTGTGTGGGCTCCAGCGGACTTTGTTTTCTCAAAAGTTGGACGGACTTAGATTTGAAACATGTTTTAAATCTATCCGTCGAACTCAAGTCCGGTCGAAAAGTCCACTCGTCTGTATGCTAGTTCGATGGACAAAAAGCCACGCTAGGGCAGCTATTGGCTACTGGCTATTAACTTCCTTGTTTTAGTCCGGTCGTACGTCATCGCGTACGAATTCGACGGACTTTGGTGGATTGTGTGTAGGCAAGTCCGTTCATTCCGAAAGTCCGTTGTAAAGTCCGTCAAAGTCTGCCGTAAAGTCCGCTCGTGTGTACGCGGCATAAGACATCAGTCTTTCGAATCTGAGCAGTTGTCTTTAACCACTTGACAACTGGGCACTTAAACCCCCTTTCTAACCAGACCAATTTTCAGCTTTCAGCGCTATCACACTTTGAATGAAAATTACTCAGTCATGCAACACTGTACCCATATGAAATTTTTGTCCTTTTTTCACACAAATAGAGCTTTCTTTTGGTGGCATTTAATCACCGCTGGGTTTTTTATTTTTTGCGCTATAAATGAAAGAAGACCAAAAATTCTGTAAAAAAAAAAAAATACATTTCTTTATTTCTCTTATAAAATTTTGCAAATGAAGAATTTTTCTTCATAAATTTGGGCCAAATTTTATACTGCTACATATCTTTGGTAAAAATAATCTAAATCTGTGTATATTATTTGGTCTGTGTGAAAGTTATAGAGTCCACAAGCTATGGTGCCAATCACTGAAAATTGATCACACCTGAAGTACTGACGGCCTAGCTCATTTCTTGAGACCCTAACAAGACAGGACAGTACAAATACCCCCCAAATGACCCCTTTTTGGAAATTAGACATTCCAAGGTATTTAGAAAGAGGCATGGTGAGTTTTTTTGAAGTTGTAATTTTTTTCCCACAATTCTTTGCAAAATTAAGATTTTTTTTTTCCCCCCCTAGTGTCATATTATCAGGTTATTTCTCACACACAGCATATGGATACCACAAATTACACCCCAAAACACATTCTACTATTCCTTGAGTATGGCGATACCACATGTGTGAGACTTTTACACAGGGTGGCCACACAAAGAGGCCCAAGATGCAGGGAGCACTTTCAGGCGTTTTAGGAGCATAATTTCTTGACTACCTCTTACACTTTTGAAGGTCCTGGAGCACCAGGACAATGGCAATGCCCAAAAAATGACCCCATTTTGGAAAGAAAAAACCCAACATATAATCTATGAGGCATATCGAGTCTTTTGAACCTGTCATTTTTACTTCAAGTTTTTAGAAAATGTTTAAAGAAAATGAAAACGCATTTTTTTTTTTTTTTTTACACAAAGTTGTCCATTTATACAATATTTCTAACACATAGCATGTACATACCAAAAATTACACCCCAAAATACATTCTCCTACACCTCCCGAGTACGGCGATACCACATGTGTTAGACTTTTACACAGCGTGGCCACATAGAGAGCCCAACATGCAGGGAGCAGCATCATAATTTGACTACCTATTTGAGGCACTGTAGTGGCATGGATGTGAACTAATGTGGCATGGATAAGCCGTGGATGGGGATGGCTGAGTATGGGTGGGTATGGCTGAGGATGGATGAGTATAGGTGGCTGAGCATGAATGGATTGATGAGTATTGCCGAGCATGGATGGATGAGTATTGCCGAGCATGGATGGATGAGTATTGCCGAGCATGGATGGATGAGTATTGCCGAGCATGGATGGATGAGTATTGCCGAGCATGGATGGATGAGTATTGCCGAGCATGGATGGATGAGTATTGCCGAGCATGGATGGATGAGTATTGCCGAGCATAGATGGATGAGTATTGCCGAGCATAGATGGATGAGTATTGCTGAGCATAGAAGGATGAGTATTGCTGAGTATGGATGGATGGATGAGTATTGCTGAGGATGGATGGATGAGTATTGCTGAGCATGGATGGATGGATGAGTATTGCTGAGCATGGATGGATGAGTATTTCTGAGCATGGATGAGTACTTCTGAGTATTGCTGAGTATGGATGGATGAGTATTGCTGAGTATGGATGGATGAGTATTGCTGAGTATGGATGGATGAGTATTGCTGAGCATAGATGGATGAGTATTGCTGAACATAGATGGATGAGTAATTGCTGAGCATAGATGGATGAGTATTGCTGAGCATTGCTGAGCATGGATGGATGAATATTTCTGAGCATGGATGAGATGGATGGATGAGTACTTCTGAGCATGGATGGATGAATACTTCTGAGCATGGATGGATGAGCACTTCTGAGCATGGATGAGTATGGATGGGATGGATGGATAAGTACTTCTGAGCATGGATGGGATGGATGCCTGGAATGGGCACAGAGCAGCGCTGTGGGCACTACACATCCAGCCCACAGCGCTGCAGCACTTGATCTCTCCCCTCACACTGTACCAATAGGTATGGGGAGGGGAGAGAGGAAGCGGACGTGACGCCGGTTTGTTTAGAAGTGATCGCTCCATCATTTGAGCGATCACGTGGTCAACGGCCACTGTCGGTGGCCATTTACCGTGATCCATGATGCGCCGGGTCCTCTGGACCCGGCGGTCACGGGTATTCCAGGGTGCGCGCCCCAGGGGGGCGCACGGGAGCGAGATTCTGCCTCCGACTTAGAGAAATGAATACGAAGTTTATTAGCAACAGATCGTCTAGGTACGCCAAACTGTTATGCCCTGTGCCCTTAACCTGGCTAGAGGTGGGGCCAGTACTTTTGTGAACACCCGGGGTGCTGTGGCTAGCCCGAAGTGCAAGGCTACAAACTGAAAGTGCTGCTGTTCTACTTCGAACCGCAGAAACCTTTGGTGAGCCGGAAATATAGGGATATGCATCCCTGATGTCGATAGACGCCAGAAGTTCTCCTTGTAGGATAGAAACTACTGACCTGATCGGCTCCATGGGAAAGGAGCAGATCTTTAGGAACCGATTTAGATTTTTTTAGATCTAGAATGGGTCTGACATCTCCATTCGGTTTTGGTACTGTAAAGAGGTTTGAATAAAACCCCAAACCTTGCTCTTCTGTAGGGATCTGTATGATCACCCCCTGAGCTAGTAATCGGTCTAATGCCTGAAACAGATTGTCTTTTCCCTGGATCTTTGGGAACGTTTGATCTCAGAAAACGAGACGGTGGAAACTCCCAAAATTCTGGTTTTTATACTAGAGACACCGTGGAGATGACCCATTTGTCCTGAATTTCCTCTTGCCAGACTTCTGAGTATTGCAGAAGTCTTCCCCTCACTCTGGCGAGGGGGGCGCCTCTTCATAATGAGGGTTTAGTATTCTGATTTGCAGATTTCCGGCCCCAGGTCTTAGCCCGGGTTCACACCTATGCGAATTAGATGCGGCTTACACCGCATCTAATTCGCAGGACATTTTAAAATACATTCATATGAATGCATCTGGTTCACATATGTGCGTTGCATTCGCACTGTGCATTGCACAAAAAACGTGTGCGTTTTTGGGCATTGCGGTGCGAACTACAAGCCTATTATCTCCTATAGGAACGCATCTGATTCGCAGATGCATTGCGTTCTGAACAAGGAATTTCTACTTCTCCTCACTACACCTCCCCCTCTCCCCCCCTCCTCCCTCCCCATCTCCCTGCTCTCTAATCCTGAGCAAAAACGCAATGAATCCTTTGAACAGGGGATTTTTATCTCACCAGTGAAACCTGAGCTTCAATTCGCACCGCACAAGTGTGAAACAGGGCTTAATCTCTGCCTTGGCTTGACCCTGAGGCTTTCCTCTAGAGTCTGACGGTGGAGGCCCTCGCCACTACCTAGAGGCGGATGCCCCTGGCGCAGGGGAAAGAGAGTTTAAATGAACAACGTTTTTACTTTCTTTTGACTGGCAAAAGAGTACCCTTCCCACTAGAAATGGTTTGGATGTATTTGTCCAAATCCTCCCCAAATAGTCGATCCCCATGAAAAGGGAAACTAGTCAGAAGCTTTTTGCAAGGTGCTTCGGCTGACCAATTTTTTTAACCACAGGGTCCTGTGTATTAGCACAAGCGAAAGGGGACGCCTGGAGAATAGAATCTTTCATGGCGTCTATGGCAAAACATAGCGCCTTTGGTAGTTCGGGCTAAATCGCGGGCCTGTTGTGCAGGGATCTCTTTAAGGGCCTGTCTAAACTGGTCCCTTAGGGACTGACAGATGCCTATTGCAGCGACTGAAAGGGTTAATCCTGTGTCTAGGGTGGTCCTTTAACCTCTCAGACATCAGATCGATGTACTATGTAATTTCAGATATATCCGGAGCCAAGTCCCAAAATACAAACGACATGCATACGACAATTATGTCTTGGGAATTGACTGCATTTGATTTTCATCCTAGCGTCTTTATAGCAAATTACAAGTCACACAGAAGACTTATAATAAGACATGCGTAGTAGATATTAATGCAGTTACAACTGGTCAAGACAAGTAGCCTTTGTTCTTTTGTTCCCAGCAGCTGAAGACAAGGGAGTCTGAGAAACCTTAGATAAGGAAACGTGTGAAATAGTTCATCTGCAAGAACTCATGCTGACATAGACTTTCTAGTCAAAGCTAAAGGGGTATTCAAACTGTACATATATTATTGAAATGGAAACTTGTGAATATTAAGATGGCTGACAGAACAAGATGGATGCCTAACATAACCTTTCAGTGACTGCAGGCTGAGTAACCGCACCTGCCAAAGAAAAAGGATTTTAACAGAAATTCCAATCTTTTATCAGTTGGATCTTTAAGCATTTGTGCATTGTCTACTGGACAAGTTAGACTATTATTCACACTGGAAATCGCAGCGTCAACTGCTGGTACATTCCATCTTTTGGAGAATTTCTCCACCATGGGCTAGAGTGCTGTGAATCTCTTTGGAGGGAGAAAATGCTTATCTGGGTGATGCCATTCAGTATAAATAAGCTTTTCTAATAATGCATGTATAGGAAAACGCATGAAAAGGCTGTGAAGGTTTTAAGGAACCTAAAGAAGAAACAAAACTATCAGCTGACTCTGCTAGAGGTAGTTTGAAAGAAGTATGAACCATCTCTGTAAGAGATTGTATCCGCAATTTCTCAGATTGCAAGGAAGAAAAAAGGCTTATCTACTGTTGTTTCCTCCACAGAGGAGTAATCGGTTTGCCTTTCTTTCTGATCCCCTGAGGGTAACACCTCATCCTGTACCCACTGTTCCCTTAGTAAGGGGTCTGAGGTGGGAGAGGGGGATCTAACACGCTTCCTATCCTTTTGGATAGCGGATGCGATTAAAGATGCTAATCTTCTTTCTAGGCCCTGCAGGGCGGAGGAAAACGCATTTTCAGTCACGTATACAGGGGCTGAAATGTGAGAAGCTCACCCTGGCTTGCCATATCTGGTATCTCAGGCGAGGATGACAGTGTGGAGACACGACTGGAGTTCCCAGCGCTCGGGGGTGGAATTTTTGGTACCTTTGGGGTGTCTTTTTTGGGAGCCATAGTGTTGAGCACAAAAAACAGGCACTAAGCAAATGCACAACTCGCTGAGCAAAATAGTTTTAGCAAAAGACAATGCTAATAAAGTTCAGCTTTAGTTGTTATCAATGTTGTTAGCTGTACTGGAAATGCCTGCATCCCTTACGTGCCCCCAGCGTCTGTCTCTGTCCCCAGCGCCTGCACCGTGTGCCCCTCGTGTACTTATGTCCTGCACACGGCGCTGCGCCTTAGCCATGCCCTCTCTGTCAATGTCCCCCCCTCTGTCTTTAATTAGCCCTTAGTCCGAGCGGACAGCTGACTCACTTCTAGCGCGAGAGGGGAGGCAAGGGAGAGCTGGGCAGCGGGAAGTTTTGAAAAAAAACTTTGTGGGGAAAATAGTATAAACTTTAATAAAAAAGCCACTGCCGCCGTACCCCCCTCGAGGGGGGGGGAATACAAACTTCCGTTGTAGCTCCCTCCCCCAGGGGGGAAATGTTCTGGATGAGGAATCCCCCCTGGCTTGCAGAGACCACACACCTGCTGTTTAGCTGGGACTTCTGAGCTGACTGAGAAGCAACGTACTATGGTATGCATTTACTCCCTCTAGTGGAGATTTTGGGCATGACAACATTTTACTTATGTAAGAAAAAAGCATAGGTGGACTTTCTTTTACAGTTCCTACAGTACTTCCCTTACAGTTACAGTTCTTACCTTTTCTTTGCTGCAGGATACTGCTGTAACAGATCCAAACTTCACCCATCACGGCAGGCTGCATTTAGCAAACCTTCAAGGACCAGGTCCCTAGTATAGGGGGTCCACTGCCTTGGACCTGTATAGCACCCTTCAGGTAAACTTTAGGTAATGTAGCATGACCAAAAAAGTCCAGGGGTACAGCCCTACAAAGAGAGGCGTTACAGACAAAACCTCGTTCTTCCTAAGCAAGGCCCAGGTACCATCCACCTTGGCCTTATGGCACTTTGGATGGATCCTGTCTATGGAGGCTGTTTAAATCCAGCATGGGATCCCTCCAGCTTGGAGCTCTTCAGAGCACATCTTCACTCGTGACCAACACCTTAGACACTGGCGAAAAAACTGAGGTACTCCTGGAAGGAGGAGGGGTTATATAGGGGAGTGAAATTCCTGTATTGGGTATACCAGTGTCCATCACCTGAAGGTGCCTATATACCCATTAAGTTAATACTTAGGCTCTGTGTCCCATGATGTACGATAAAGAAAAAAACTTTTTTCCCAAGAGCGCATAAAAGACGCTTCCCGTTCAATGAAGACCCAGAGGCAAAATTGGACTCCGCATTTTCCCAAGTTTCCAGATCGACTGACATGGCATTCAAAGACATGGGAATATTAAAAGATCCCATGGACAAAAGAATGGATCAACAGCTCAATAAGGATGTCAGCTAGATCCGCGGCCTTAACTAATTCAGCAAGGAGAGCCCTATGGCTGAAGACCTGGCCTGGAGACGCAGAGCTTAAAAGTAAAATGTGTGGAATCACACATTTTGTGTAAATTGTGTGGAATTCTGTCCTGATCTAGACTCAGTTTTAGATAGGACAGCTGATAAAAAGAAATATTTTCCTATTAAAAAGAAAAAGCAGCCAGTTAAGCGGCTTTTTCGACCTCAAAAAACCCAGGAACGGGGCAATAGGCCCCAAGAGAAGAGAAGGAATTGGTCGGCACAAAGGGGAAGGCAGAAGGAATGTCCTTTTCCATCCACCTGCGCCAACCAATAAATTGCAATGACTCATCGTTTCCAGTGGGAGGAAGGCTTCGGAAATCCCTTCCTCACTGGGCAAGCATGACAGAAAACCCATTTATTCTAGACATGCTGGCCCTGGGATACAAAATAGAGCTTTCGGACCTTCTTCCAGAAAGATACTTTGTAACAAACCTGCCAAGGGACATAACAAAGGCCCTAGCCATGAAGAACCTGTTAGGGGATCTGATGCAACAGGGAGTTGCGACTCAGGTATCTCCAGAGGAATGTTATCTGTGTTTTTATTCCCATATTTTCCTGATAAACAAACCGTCTGGAAGCTTTCATCTCATTCTCAACTTAAAACTTTTAAACAGGTCAGTCCGATACAGGAGATTCCGCATGGACTCCCATTTTTTCGGTCAGAAATCTTAGTCAAGGGATGCTCCATGCCATCAATCGACTTAAAAGATGCGTACCTTCATGTGCCTATCGCCTCTCAGTCTCAAAAGTACCTCAGGCTGGTAATAAATATGGGGAAGGAGGTGCTGCATCTACAATTCAAGGCCCTCCCCTTTTGGTCTTTTATCCGCCCCACAAATATTTACAAAAATAATGGCGGAAGCTCTTGCTCCTCTCCGTCTACAAGTAATTGCGGTAATCCCTTATCTGGACAACCTTCTCTTATTTGCCCTTGGGCTGGATTGTGAACCTTCAGAAATCAAATTTCAATCCAGCTCAAAGTTCAGTTTCTAGGTTGGCAAATAGATTCTGTAAAACAAAGGTTTTTTCTTTCAGAAGAAAAGTAAAACAAAGTTATGAGTAGTAGCCAGGCTATAAACAAACCAGGAGATATCAATCAGATTATGTCAGCCCTGGGAACCTTAACCACTTGCCGACCAGCTGCCGCAGTTTTACTGCGGCAGAATGGCACGGCTGCACGAAACGTTATGTTATGTCGCTTCGCCCTGTGGCCACTAGGGGTGCGCGCCTGCTGCTCGCCCCCAGAGCCGATGCAAGTGCCCGGCCGGCGCGATGACCGCCGGGCTCCCGCGATCGCTCGTGACACACCAGGTTCTGTGTGTGTAAACACACAGATCATGGTTCTCTGAGGGGAGAAGAGACTGATCGTGTGTTCAAAGTATGAACAGCGATCTGTCATCTCCACTAGACAGTCCCATCTCCCCCCTTCACTTAGAACACAGCTAACCCCTTGATCGCCACCTAGTGTTTAACCCCTTCCCTGCCAGTGACATTTTTACAGTAATCAGTGCATTTTATAGCACTGATCGCTGTATAAATGCCAATGGTCCCAAATATGTTTCAAAAGTGTCTGATGTGTCTGCCATAATGTCGCAGTCCCGATAAAAAAAAAAAAATTGCAGATTGCCGCCATTACTAGTAAAAAAAAATAAATAAATAAAAATGCTATAAATCTATCCCCTATTTTGTAGACGCTATAACTTTTGCGCAAACCAATCAATATACGCTTATTGCACTTTTTATTACCAAAAATATGTAGAAGAATACATATCAGCCTAATCTGAGAAAAAATTTGCTTTTTTTAAAAAAAAAAATGGGGATATTTATTATAGCAAAAAGTACAAAATATGTTTTTTTTTTTTTTCAAAATTGTCGCTTCTCTTGTTTATAGCGCAAAAAATAAAAGCCGCAGAGATGATCAAATACCACCCAAAGAAAGCTCTATTTGTGGGAAAAAAAAGGACGTCAATTTTGTTTGGGTGCAGCGCCGCACGACCGTGCACTTGTCAGTTAAAGCGACGCAGTGCCGAATCTAGGGCTGCAACTATCAATTAGTTGGCTGATTATTGTTTCGGTTAATAACCTTAAAAAAAAAAGTGGTGTATAATTTAGTTAATACGTAAAGTTTAAAAAAAAAGGCAATTTATTCTTAAATATCTCTATGCAGTGGTAAATATAAATAGCCAACTATATGGTTAGGGAGCAAAATCTCTAATCCACTCTGAGAATAAATGACAGAAGAGAAATACTGTATATACTATTAGAAGAGATATATACTATTAGAGGAGAGATATACTGTATATACAATTAAAGGGTGAATCTGGTAAATATCATTAGACTCAGATCAAATTTTTTTATTTAAAAAAAAAAAAAAACAAATGTCTTCCCTCAAAAAAAAATGTCATTTTAAGAACGTTCGTTCGATTTTCTAATCTTTAGTGGGGTCAAATCGACGTTCATTTTCAACCACAGTGACAGGAAAATTTGGAAATGGAAAACTTCTTGGTCAAAGGAATTTTCAGGCAGTGTATGTGGTTTTCGTTCAGAAATGACATTCATTTTAAAAACAGAATGTTAAAAACAAGTGAAAAATTCCAACAACATTCTTTCATTCAGCAAATGTACAAAGATTTTTCGTCTGAATATCCTCATCTGAAAATTGATCCGTGTGGCCAGCATAAGGCTCGGTACACACCTATGCAGTTTACGTTTGATCTGTTTCTGCAGTGCTTTTGCTGTGCGTTTTGATTTTCGCTAACGTGATTTTGCTGCGATTTGTGTTTTTGAATTTTTTTGGCCAATTTGTTGGGCAGATTAAAAAACACAAATTGCTGCAAAAACACATTGCATGCTTTTCTTCAGCTTCTCCATTGAAGTATATTGAACCAAAAAAGCACCGTTTTGTTAAAAAAAAAAAAAAAGGTCCCTGACCCTTTCCAAATACGCAGCGGCTGAAAAAAGCATAGATGTGAATGTGTCCCATAGGAAACCATGTAAATGAACTGTAGTGCGTTTCTGCAAAAAGCACCAAAAAAAACACATAGATGTGAACCTAAAATTAGCCTTTTATAGTACAAAATAGCAAATAATCACTACTGTAAGAGGTTCATTTTTTTAGTGTAGAACTGTGTACTATAGAGGGCTCATTTTAGTTTTTTTTAACCCCACTGTTACTGGCCGATGAATCGATTATGAAAATAGTAATCGATTAATTTTATAAATCGATTAGTTGCTTCAGCCCTAGCCGAATCACAAAAAATGGCCTGGTCATTCAGCAGCCAAATCTTCCAGGGCTGAAGCGGTTAACTTCGACAAAGCCGGTGTTCTGTCGGATAGTGCCCGCAATCGAGAAGTATGTACTGCGTCGTACAGAACAGCACAACAGCTAATTTTACGATCAGCTGTTGTGACAGCGCCTGCGCACAATAGCCAATGTAAGAAATTTTTTCTGTCAGATTGTGCCTGGCGCTGGCGAGGCGTGTTCATGTCAGCGAGGGGCGAATTTTTACGTCGGGGGGCGGATTTTGAAATGATGAGCAGTGCTGCAAAGATGGGAGTGGATTTTGCAAAGATGGCCACCAGACCACCAGAGTGGGGTTCCCTCCATAGACGCTCATTTAGAGACTGTACAGGAGGGACTTCCAAACAGGAGAGGCTTGAACCTGCTGGGGCGATGCGGTAAGAGGCTTGCGATAACCATCCGTCTTGTCAGGTGAGGATAAAAAAAAAAAAAGAGAATGGTGGGGGTCATCTCTCTTCAACTTTTATAGCTAGACCAATCCTGTCAGGTTGTGGAGGCGGAGTCACAACCCCAGTGTGTGTGCTGCCATGAAGGCGTCAGGAAACACATTTTTTTGCTATTTTTCCTGGACGCTTGCGGCCGGGGCGTGCCCATCTTTTTAAAAATCCGCATCCAACATGTACAAATCCGCCCTTCACTGACATGAGACATCATTGAAAAATCCGCCCCCATCTTTGCAGCACTGCCCATAATTTTACAATCCGCCCCAACATGTACAAATCCGGCCCTCACCGACATGAACACGCCTCGGCAGCACGAGGCACAATCTGACAGAAAAATTTCTTCTCTCGGCTATTGTGCGTAGGCGCTGTTCTGTCGGATAGTGCCCGCTATCGAGAAGTGCATGGGATGTACTACGCATTCGCTATACGGAACAGCACAACAGCTGAGAGTTTACGCTCAGCTGTTGTGTCGGTGAGACGGCGCCTGCGCACAATAGCCGACGGCAGAAATTTTTCTGTCAGATTGTGAGCGAGGTGTGTTCATGTCAGTGAGGGGCGGATTAGTACAAGATGGGGACGGATTGGACAGTGCTGCAAAACACATTTTTCAATCGCGACAAAAAGTGTGAAAGGGGTGTGAAAGGGGCCTTATGGAATCCTGACCCTTGCACTCTGTACATTACTCACTCCTGACTCTTGCACTCCCTGCATTAAGCACTTCTGACCCTCTGTGCGTTACCTAATCCTGGCTCCTTGCATACCTGCCCTTAATTTATCCATTGCTGTATATACTTCAATATGGAGACTTTCAAAGATAACCGCTTGCAGACCAGCCGTCGTCATTATACGGCGGCAGGTCGACTCTCCTGCGCAAATAGCCGTAGCTGTGCATATTCATTGTGAGGGGGTCTCTGTGAATACACCGAGACATCAATCCCTCCTTGGCCATGAGCGTCCGGGCGCTTGGCCGGATGCCCCCCATCGCGAGGGGCGCCCGCGTGGGTAAAGGGTGGCGGGGCCCTTGCAGTACATGGCTTGGCCTGCCGGCAGGCGGGTTCCCCTTCGGGCCCGAGGGGAGGGCCACCCGAAGCGGTCTAGCGCCAGAAATAAAGACCTTCTCTTCATTGGGTCTTTGGGGAGTAGCCTAGGTCTACCAACAGAAATTACCCATCCGTCAAGGATCTCTACTTGCCAAGCCCCTGAAAAACCACAGAAGTCTACCCCCCACCTTGATCGAGCGGGGGCGCCCCATCACAAGGAGGTCTTGGGACTGTGTTTTGTAGGCTTTTGCCCTTAGGCATGGCAAAATATGAAAAGTGGTGCGCTGTATCCCCGCATTCATATAGCACATGCCATGGAACAAGCATCATTGCAAAGCAAGCATGCGTTTATGAAACGTGTTATGCAACATTACGCAACACGTATCTATGCAGACATGCATTCCCATGTGATCATGAGGAATCATGTATATTTAAGTAAACCTGTATTAACATTATGCAACCATGCATCTCTAGGTGATCATGCAACTTTATGCGATCCAGCATCTTTATGCGATCAAGCCTCTCTGCGTGCTGAAGCAGGTTTATGTGATCAAGCATCCCTGTGCGATCAAGCACCCTTGTGCGATCAAACATCTTATGCGACAATATAAAAACCATGTATATCTATACAAACATGCATTTTGTACACCCATGATCATGTATTTTTACGCAAACATGTGAACTGGTAACAAGTTATCTTCAGCAACTATGCATTTCAGCATCTGTGCGTCTTAGCAACTGGGCAATTTTTAGCAACTTGGCATTTCAGCATCTGTGCGTTTTAGCAAGCACCTGCCCAACTGCAGTTAGTCCTATACTTAGACCTGCAGGATAGCAAACACATATGCACTATATTGGAGATACAACTCCCTAAATTGCACCCATGCTCATGTTTTTCAAACATGTACTTTAAAAACATGCAATTTAAGCAATAAATTTGCAAGTACGTATATAATGCTGTTCCTGCCTACAAGCAGATATCATCACTTTTAAAGTGAACTGCTAATCATCCAGGGCTGTATCTACTTACAGATGAACATGCCCCTCGGATAGGCAGAAAATATGCAGCATGTAATCATGACTTGTATGCACCAGTTCCCCCGAGAGAGTACTCACACACTCACGGGCCGCTGTTCTCTCCAAGGTCTATCCGACCTGTCACCACATGGCAATGACCGCCCTTCCTCTTCCTGCCTATATAAGAGCCCTTGCACACTGGGGCGGGGGGCGGCGTCGGCGGTAAAACGCCGCTATTATTAGCGGCGTTTTACCGTCGGTATGCGGCCGCTAGCGGGGCAGTTTTACCCCCCGCTAGCGGCCGAGAAAGGGTTAAATACCACCGCAAAGCGCCTCTGCAGAGGCGCATTGCCGGCGGTATAGCCGCGCCGTCCCATTGATTTCAATGGGCAGGAGCGGTAAAGGAGCGGTATACACACCGCTCCTTCACCGCTCCGAAGATGCTGCTGGCAGGACTTTTTTTACCGTCCTGCCAGCGCATCGCTCCAGTGTGCAAGCCCTCGGGGCTTGCACACTGGGATGACAGCAGCGGCACTTTCGGGGCGGTTTGCAGGCGCTATTATTAGCGCAATAGTGCCTGCAAACCGCCCCAGTGTGCAAGGGCTCTAAAAAATAGGCTAGACTTGAGCGAACCTCCGCCCTCTAGTGGCTGGGGAAAAAACAGCAGCCAGCAAAAGCACATAGCATAAATGAACAGCTCGGAAAACAAAGTCAGATCTTAAAGAAGCCCATAGGAGTTACCCCAGGATCTTCTTAACTTACCATTCCCGCCGCAGGGTACTTACTGGAATACTCACAGTGACCCAATCTTCACCCATCACGGCGGGTTGGAGTCATGCCAGACCTTAAAGGACGGGGTCCCGTTTGTATGCAGGGTCCACTGCCTTGGACCTGTATAGCGCCCCGCCAGAGCAAACCTGTGGTATAGGAATGTGACCAAGGTGCTGGATCCCAGGGCCCAGCTCTCCTAAGAGAAGCGTTACAGGCAAAACCTCGTTCTTCTGTACTGAGGCTCAGGTACCATCCACCTTAGCCCTTGTTTCTGGCTCTTTGAATGGATCTGATTGCATAGCCCCTCCTGATCTTTATCCAAGATCACCTGTGGAGCTCTTCTTAGCACTTCATTAACCGTAACCAACACCTTAGACACTGGTGAAAAAACTGAGGTACTCCCTGTGTGGGAGGGGTTATATAGGAAGGGGGACTTCCTGTCTGTAATTATGCCAGTGTCCATCACCTAAAGGTGGTGTATAACCCATACAGTTATTACTATGGTGCTCTGTGTCCCGTGATGTACGATAAAGAAACTTTTGTTTTGTTTGTGCTGTATGTTACTTCTGACTCCTGCAATGTGTATTATTTAATCTTACTCCTGCGCTCTGTGCATTACTTACTCCTGCATTAAAGTGATTGTAAAGGTTTTTAACATAACAAACATGTCATACTTAACTGCGGCCCCAGATCCTCCTTTTGAGGTCCCCTCCGGTGGCGCTCCTGGCTCCTCCTCATCAAGTACCCCCACGGAGAGCTGTTTTCCATAGGGGCACCCGTGCGGGCGCTCTCCCGAGTCCTGCGGCTGTGCCCATTGACAGACAGCAGGACTCGGCCCCGCCCCCGTGTCACTAGATTTTATTTACAGCAGCGGAAGCCAATGGCTCCTACTGCCATCAATCTATCCAATGAGGACCTGAGACACGGGCTGGAGCTGCTCGTTCTTGTCGCTGTAACGATCAGGTTTAGGTAAGAAAAAGGGGGGCAGCTACACCACAAGAGGTTTTTCACCTTAATGCATAATGGAATAAGGTGAAAAAGCACAAGACTTTACAACTCTTTAGTAATCCTGACCCTTGAATTCTGTGTGATATGCACTTCTGACCTCTGCACTGTTACTTCGTATGTCTGCACCCCTCCCACTATTTTGCAATTTAGTTAACCCACCATTCATTGTGCCTCTCCCTGTTCAGAAGGTATCATCATTCGTGTGTCAGGAGGAGGCCACAGACGTACATACAGTATCTCACAAAAGTGTCTGAGTGGAATCTGTCCTGTTAAACCGCTGTATGGTCTTGGTCACTGTGCTGCAGCTTAGTTTCAGGGTCTTGCGTGAGTGAGAGCGATAACACCAAATTTAACATACCTGCTCCCCATTCACACCTGAGACCTTGTAACACTAAAGAGTCACATGACACCTGGGAGAGAAAATGGCTATTTGGGCCCAATTTGGACATTTTCACTTAAGGGTGTACTCACTTTTGTTGCCAGCGGTTTAGGCATTAATGGCTGTGTTGAGTTATTTTGAGGGGACAGCAAATTTACACTGTTATACAAGCTGTACACTCACTACTTTACATTGTAGCAAAGTGTCATTTCTTCAGTGTTGTCACATGAAAAGATATGATAAAATATTTACAAAAATGTGAGGGGTTTATTTACTTTTGTGAGACACTGTATGCATATTAAGAGGTTTGCTGTCTGGATGTGAAGTGTCAATTTGGCTATCAAGTGGTGCATGTGCGGTGTACAATGAGTTACATCGGTAGACATAGCGATGTTCTCCAAGGTAGAGCGCATTGTGTGCCCTGACGCATGGCTGCACCTGGAGGCTTTTTTGTGTAGGAGGGGGTATGGGTTTCAACATCTTTTGTTACAGCTGGATGGTGGTCCCTCCTGGTTTGGGCACTAAGGGAATTTCCTGCCATCTTTCCATCATAAGGAAAGCTTTTATCATCGGTTTCTTTGTATAAAACACACCTGTTAAGTAGAGGGGGATTTCTTTTGCTTGCTTCTGATGATCTTGTGTCCCTTGTGAATGGCTAATATCTTGGATGGTGGAGGCAGAGCTCCACTTGAGTGTTACCACCTTCATGTCCAGGCAATTTTTTGCTGTTCAACACTGCACTACTACTAACTGGTAATTGAGCAGTCATGCAATGCTGTACACAAATGAAATTTATACAATTTTTTTCCACGCAAAAAGCGTTCTTTTGGTGGTATTTGATTTGATCACCACTGGTATTTTATTTTTTTTGCAATTACAAAAAAAGCCTAAAAAAAAATAAAAGTATATATATATATTTTACTTTCTGCTATAAAACATATCTAATGGGAAAAAAAAAAAAAGTAAAAATCTAATTTCTTCATGAATTTAGACCAAAATGTATTCGGTTACATGTCTTTAGGAAAAAAAATCCCAATAAGAGTAAATTGGTAAAAACGGGCAGAATGTCAGCGGGTATTTTTTGTACCGGCAAATGTCTCCCGACATTCTGCCAGTGTGTATAGGGCTTAACACTGTGTAATGCGTGTTGCTTTTCCCAAGCAATGTGGCGGGAGAATAAAAAAAAAAAAAAAAAAAAAGCCACATTACTGCTGTCTGTAGAGAGCACTGTCTTGTTTACATACACATGGCACTCAGCCAATCGGTGGGTTTCCGGCCTTAAATTATTGTCCAGGACCCCCCCACCCCCGTAAATGCCAAATCACGTACGTGTACGTGATTTGGCACAGTGGGGCCTCTCTGCTGCAGTATAAGTGTGGTGGGCGGTTCTGAAGTGATTATACCAGTCATACCAGATACAGAATACAAAGAAAACGCACACCGTGTACCAAACATCCATTTATTTTCATCCAAATACAAGATGGTGGTTCGGGGCTTCTGCTCATAATTACTTTAAAAAGATAAACTATCCACAAGAAAATACATAGAACGGTCATGATTGGGGATGCCAGAGTGACTCCACGAGAACTAAAAAAATAAAACTTAAGTCTGCCTGCTGCTCAACTGATGCGCCAGGTCAACGGCAAAGGATTATGGAAACCATAATTAGCAATGGTAGGAATTTCACCTTCATCTGAATTTAAAAAAGAAGTTTGGCTGTAAAAAAAATAGCTCTTTCCATTGTAAGATGCTGAACCACAGTGGTTTGGTTGGTAGTCGCAGAGATAGGCCCCTTTCACACACGCGGACCGTTCGTCCGGTTTTTCATCCATCCACAAATGGATGGAAACGGATATCAATGCATCTCTATGGGATAGCGGACGTTAGCGGATAATTATCCGCTAACGTCCGCTCACATCCATCTCCGCTAAGCTCCGTTTTTCATGACTGAAGAAAACCCTATTTTTTCTTCTGTACAAAAAACGGAACGAATGAAAAGCGGATGTTAGCGGACGATCCGTTTACATTCAATCCGCTGAAATCCGTTTTTAACCACAATCTGCCATCTTATAAAATATGAATATATTAAAAAAAAAAATCAACCTATGACCCAGGTAGTGGTCTTTAGGAAGTCACATGCAGCCTAGTGCTATAGGAGGGAGAGAAGAAAAAGACAGAGAGAAGACAAAAAGATTTGAGAAGACAAAAAGATTTGAGAAGACATGGCAAGAGATGTGTCACATGAACGCCTCATCAACCTGGTGCATGCCAGGCCAGCTTTATGGGACAAGAAATGTCTTGAATATGGTGATCGAATCACCAAAAGTAGGATGTGGGAAGGGATCTTTGTGGAGGCCACACCAAACTGGGCGTCACTCAGTGATAAACAGCGTTGGATACGTGGTAAGCAATTTGTGGGATGGGTTGGTATGGTTAACTTGTAGTACACCCATATTTCACTATTAGCATCCTGATACTTGTCCAGCTAAATCCCCTGGCAAATCCCAACACTCCTCTCAAGCATGTAAAGTCATCATATTTTTGCTAAAAAAATTACTTAGAACCCTCAAACATTATATACATTTTAACTTGGAGAAAAAAATGGCGGTCGTTAAAACTTTATATGTCACACGGTATTTGCGCATCAATTTTTCCAAAGCGATTTTTGTGGGAAAAAAAACAAAAAAAAAAACTCTTTCATAAAAAAGAAAAAAAAAACATTGGTATAATGTGACAGATGATAGGGCGAGTTTAAAATTGTGCACATATGTGGTATGGAGCCAAACGTCAGTAATTAAAAATCTCCATAGGTGACGCTTTAAATTTTTTTTCCAGGTTACATGTTTTGAGTTACAGGGGAAGTTTTTATTGGTAGAATTATTACTCTTGCTTTAATGTTCGCGGGGATACCTCAGATGCATGGTTTAAATGTTGTTTATATATGCAGACGTGACCTACATATGCGTTCGCTGCTGTGTGCGAGCATGCGGGGACGGGAGGTTTTTTTTTTTTCGGCTCTGTGACTGACCAGAGTCACGTGACATCACTCCCGCACCTGCGCGTGGGAGCCGTCAGTCATGACACTTGCTAGTGAAGAAATGGCATGGAGGGCCGTTTCTTCACAGCGCATGCAACGATGATATCATCGGCGCAGTCTACAGCAAATATCTCCTAAATAGCGCAGTTTTAGGAGATATTTGCAGTTCCTATAGGCAAGCCTTGTAGGCTTGCCTATAGGTACAAGTGACAAAAAGAGCGGTTTAAAACCACTTTAACATTCCAAGACATGTATTCCACATATGCGTTTCAAATAGTATACCTAATTGTCTTGTTGGAGTTCTATGTTAATTGTGTCTACTGTTCCTACACAGGCCAAAAAATTGTGACGCGGTGGACATCGCAAAGAGACCGGTATAGACGTGAATTTAAGGGTGAGGCTGAGGACAAAAGAAGTGGTGCAGGGGCGTCTAAAAAAAGAAGAAGCCCTTTCTTTGAAATGTTAGACTTCTTGAGAAATGTGATGGAATTAAGACAGTAAGTAAATACCTTTTTTCTCCCCTATATTACATAAATTGGCCAAGTAAACCAAATCATATACTCCTTTGCAACAGTAAAGACACACATGGATCTATGTATTGTAATAAATCTACTGTACTGATCCATCTATCAGCATATCTTTTACAGCACCATCACCAACATTTCAGAGATAGAAGAGAGGAGGGGGATTCAGGCTCAGAGGATACCGAGCAAGAGGAAGAGATGGGAGTTTAACAAACTGAGCAGGGTGCCGAACAACCTGCGTCTTACCAATTGTCGCCAAATCAAGAATCAGCAGCAACAAGAACCACGCAGGAAAGACGTGTGCCTGTAAGAATCCTAAACAAAATGCCCCATTTTAAAATGACAAATGTTCTAACAAATTTCCCACTCCATAGATTCGATCTGTTTGAGCCACCACGTCAATAAGCAGTCGACGACGCCAATCCCAACCCAAACCTGACATGGATGGAGCGATGTTGTCATTCATGGAGGAGATGAAGGCGATGAGAAGGGTTGATGCCAATGATCCATTTGCTGACCCCACCAATAAGGATGCAATCTTTGTTAAAAATCTATACCACCATCTTTGACAAGTACCCACTCAGCGAAAAATGGATGTGAAAATAGCTATCTTCAATTACGCTGGTGTGTGCATAAGGGCAGCAATGTCTGGTGATCAAATGCCGTCACTCATTACTCATCAACAATGTCCCTACCATAGTGCGCCTACTCCACTAAACCCATCCTCACAGCACATGTTTCAGCATCATTACCACCCAATCATTTTCCCCCATCACCAACGTACACCAGTCACCACTGCATAAAATGTATTACCCCCCCATCTCCAGTGGCACTTTCTAGCCAGCCACCCTCCATTTCCTACGAGTCCACCAGTTCCCAGGTCACTTCATATGGTAGTTCCTCCCAATCATCAAATCCCTATTCCAATTCCCCCAGTCCTTATAATCAGGATCTTTAAAGTATCCCCATTCATTAAAGGTTTAAGTTTCCCCGTTCTGGTAGTTGGTCACCATGTTTGCACACATCTCAGGAGGGATTTTGTCCCACTCATCTTTGCAGATCCTCTCCAAGTGATTAAGGTTTCGAGACTGACATTTGGTAACTCGAACCTTAAGCCCCCCCACGTTTTCTAAGGCAGGGATATGCAATTAGCGGATCTCCAGCTGTTGCATAACTACAAGTCCCATCATGCCTCTGGGTGTCATGCTTGTGGCTGTCAGTCTTGCTATGCCTCATGGGACTTGTAGTTCTGCAACAGCTGGAGGTCCGTTAATTGCATATCCCTGTTCTAAGGGATTAAGGTCTGGAGACTGGCTAGGCCACTCCAGGACCTTAATGTGCTTCTTCTGGAGCCACTCCTTTGTTGCTTTGGCCGTGTGGTTTGGGTCATTGTCATGCTAGAATACCCATCCACACCAGTTTAAATGCCCTGGCTGAGGGAAGTTCGCCTGTCCCCTACGTCCCGAAGCATAATGTTTCCACCTCCATGTATAAAGGGACTAACTTAGGGCGGGGGGCTCGTGGAACTCAGCTTAGAGCTCAGGAAACACATTTTCCAGCTTCCTCTGCCTCTCTTATTTGCAAGTCAACCTGTGTCTTAGGGTCACAGGGTGACTCGAGAACCCCAGTAGGAGTCTGTTCTGTGGTTCTCGATCACCCTGTGCCCCCAACAAACACAGGGTGACTTACACATAAGAGGCGCAGTGGAAGCTGGAAAATGGGATTCCAGAGTTCTAAGCTGGGTTCCACGAGCTCCCGAGAACTTCCCTCAGCCAGGGAATGCAACACCACACATTTTCAGAGCACTAGATGTGTTAGTTTGTATACATGTTATTTTTTTCTACAAAAATATGTTTGCACATATTATATTTTTGGGGATATATGTTGTGGTCAATTTTTTTCTGTGACATTAATAAAAAAAATTTGACTGCATGGAAAAGTGAATTTTTTTATTTAACTCTATATAAACCAAATATAACAGATAGAAAAGACGTGATGGTCATTGGGGTAGTGATGATCGATCTTGGCACTGCTTTGATATGTACAACAGCTTTTTTTAATCTATGCCATGAAGAATTAAGGCAGTTCTGAATGCAAAAGGGGGTCAAACATGGTACTAGCAAGGCGTACCTAACAAAGTGGCTGGTGAGTGTTTTTACACATGTTGATACTGTCATGGAAGCTCTCCTTCTGGGGAAATAAAATAGTTTGCATTTCACGCATAGTAATGTCTGAATTGTTGGGTCGCAGTCCAGTATACCGTACAGAGGGCAAATTGATCTCGTCCTCTTCTTCGACAGTAATTCCTTCTTTGTCACGTATAATGTTATGGAGAACACAGCATGCTTGTATAGCTAGTTCAGCATTCTCCAGGCTCAGTTGCATTGTAGTATGGAATATGCGCCACTTGCTTGTCAATAAGGCACCTTGCGCGACTCAGCTGATAGTTTAAAACATTTTTTTTTTTGGGGGGGGGTGCAGTTATATTGTGCCTGCCATAAGGCCTTAGGAGATGCCTAGAAAGTGCAAATGCCTCATCAGCTACAAGCACATGTGGAATATGCCCTGCAGTTCCTGGAAGAGGTTTGTCTGATGGCAAATGGAAGTGGCCCTCAAGTAGTCTTCTCCCCATTTCCGATGCTGTAAACACTCTTGAGTCTGCAGTACGTCCATACGCCTCAATATCTACAGCTACAAATATATAATTACTGTCACAGATTGCCACAAGCACAAGGGAGAAGCATTTCTTATAATTAAAAAAATTAAGAGCCAGATCCATTCGGCATCTGAATTTGGACGTGTTTCCCATCCAGGGCTCCAACACAATTAGGGAATGGTGTCTTTCTCCAAAAACATATTGTGATTTCCTGCCACATGGATTGCAGCATACGAAGCTCCTCCCATATTGCTTGACATGTGTCGCGCACAATTCCTGAAATTGTAGAGATTCCCAACAAAAAGTAGTGGTTTAGGGACTCATAGGATAGTCCAGATGCCAGAAACCTAGGAAGAGTAAGAGTAAAAGAAATGATAAAAGGAATCCTATGCTGGAAATAATCAAGCAGAAAAAAAGGCTAGCTTACCTCCTCTGGAGGCACACAACATCTCATATCCGTGTTCATTCTTTCCAGTCGTGGATGGAACTTTTCTAATAAAAATTTGAACGTTACGGACATTCTGGTGAAATTGAACAATTTTTGAGGAAAACATTGCAAATCTGCATAGTGCAGAGCAAAAAAGCCTTCAGTGGGCCTCTTGAGCAGCATGGGGGATGTGTCCAGTACCTGCGTCTTCTCGCAGAAATCTTTCTGCCGATTTTTCGTCTTCTCAAACACAACAACATGACAAATAATGTCACATGGTCAAAAAATCTGCCCAAATCCATTGGTCTGAAGCATGTAAACTACAGAAAGTTAACAGGAAGCAAAATGGAATAAAAGGTGAAACCACAAAGCAGCATGGGAAGCACAATGCATGCTGGGGAAAAGCAAAGAATCATGGGAAAATTCATGGAAAACTGATGAAAAGGGGATGAAAAGGGGATGAAAAGGGGATGAAAAAGGATGACAACGGATGACCAAACGGATGAACAAACGCGTGACAACGGATGAACAAACGCGTGACAACGGATGAACAAACGCGTGACAACGGATGAACAAACGCTTGACAACGGATGAACAAACGGATGACAACGGATGAACAAACGGATGACAACGCATGAACAAACGGATGACAATCAGAGATGAACGGAAATAAAAACAGATTTGACTGACGTCCGTTTTCATCAGTCTATGGATGGATGAAAAAACGGACGAACGGTCCACACGTGTGAAAGGGGCCATATTGTTTTATTTTTATCACTCCTCGTTTCTAAAAAAAACAAGATGCTGCTGCTGGCATCACAGTCTCAGCTCCGACGGATTCTCCTACATCGGTCTATCATCGCCGGAGTCTCAGATGAGGGAACTGACTAGCGCCGGGCAATGGGCGCTGGCAGGGAATGTCTATATAGTTCATTATACATCAGACCCCCATAGGGGGAGAAGAGATGACGAAGCTGCAGGCAGGTCGGAGACCAGCGTGCTCTTCTCTGTAGTGACCCCGTGTCCATAGACGCAGGAATGTGGTCGGAAGAATCCCTCCAGCAGGTCCAGGGAACCCGAGAGCCAGAGATCACTGTTGAAATAGTGCCGGAAGAGCTTCTGGACAGCCTTCGAGAATGGAATCTTCCAAGTCCGGGCTAGGTTTCTTCTGGAATAAGGAGGGAAGGTTCCGGATGTGAATGTCTTTCCGAAATTGCTCGCCAAGAGGTTTCTAAAATGAGAAGAGGAATGCTACTATTACACAAGGAGACGGGAACCGTGGGGGTTGAGATAGCCATTCACCAATCAGAAACACAATGGGTGGAGATATCAATTAACAGAAGTTTATGAACGTAGAATTACAGCCTAAAATTAATTAGTCTTAAAAATGTTTCATCCCAACACCTATGCTAGCCTGTGGCAGCTGCAGGGGAGAGGAGAGGGCGCCAACAACAGATAGACATGGAAACCTATGGATGATTACACTGCTCCTGGAATTATTAGCCATTATTGGGCGCTCTGTTCTCTCCCCTGCAGCTTTCACAGGGGATCATGTGACCGCACTGGAGATGGCTGAAAATAGTATATACATCACAGCACCCAGCCTCAGATTTATGAAAGAACACATGCCCAGTATCCCTCTAGACGTGTGCAATAGACATCTGCAATTCGTTTAGTTCCGAAATCGTTTAATGAATTTAGACAAATTCGTTAATTCGAAAATCCAAAAACCCGAAAATCTAAAATAACTAATAACTTATTACTAAATATTAAATTAGCGGTACTGGAATTTCCTTTCAAACTTGGCTGTTAGTGAACGCAACGAATACGAATTTATCCAAAGTTACGAATTATCCGTAATAACAAATGCCGCATCTATACAAATGGAATGGAACAAAATAATAATAATAATAAAAACGTATTTATGATTATTTTGTTACGTTCCATTTGTTTAGATACAGCATTCGTTTTTACGGATAACTCGTATCTAAATGAATGGAACGTAACAAATAATGGTGATAAAAAGGTATTATTTATTATTATTTTGTTCCGTTCCATTTGTTTAGATGCAGCATTTGTTATTTTGGATAATTCGTAACTTCAGATAAATTCGTATTTGTTACGTTTACTAACAGCTAAATTTGAAAGGAAATTCCAATACAATATTTAAGAGTTAGTAATAGTTTAAGTTATTATTTCGAATTTTTGGATTTTCGAATTTCCGAAAAAAACGAATGAAACGAAGACGAACAAATTTTTCGGCAGTGCACATATCTAGTGTGCAACCCTGCTAGCCACTGGGTCCTGCAGACTTTAGCTGTGCATTATATATGCACATAATGCTAAAGAACAACAGTACAGTGACTGGCACAGTGTTAGTTCACTTTTACATTTCTTTCTGTAAAGCTTCCCTTTAAAGTTCCACCCATTTTTTGAACCTGCAAGTATCCCCATCCACAATGCTATTGTAAATTTCTTTGTTTATTTCTTGCAGCCCTTCTGGTCCGGCTGCCTAGGCGATTCCCAATGACTGCTGGAATATCAGAGCCAGCTATCCCAGGAGTCCATGGGAATCACCTATTCCTGTAATCAGCGCCGCACAGTAACATTACTGCGCAGGCGCAAGGTCAAGAGGTGCATGCTGGGTAGCCAGCTGCACCAAAATCCTGGAAATCAAAGACTAGCGAGGGTGTAAAATGTTAGTTCACCTTTACATTTTTTCTGTATAGGTGATCTAACCTTTTAAGCTTATGCAAAAGGGTATCCCATATTCCCACCCCAGAACCTTCCTGATCTCTGCTTACCCCTATGCACCCAGAGATGAGCCGGCGGAATTGATCCTTCCTCATCTTCTTTGAAACTTTCTGTCCTGGGGACAGAAGTTCAGTATCAAACTGCTGCAAGGAGTCCAGTTGAACCTCTGGGACTTGTTCCATCACCAGCCGCAGCTCTGGGAACAGTGGACGCTAGTAAATAAAAAGAAAGTCTGCGTAAGTAATTACATATCACATCTAATAATTATATCTATACAGTAGAACCTTGAAATACGAGCATAATTCGTTCAAGAAGCATGCTTGTAATCCAAAGGACTTGTATATCAAAGTGTGTTTCCCCATAGGAATCAATGGAAACTCAGATAATTCGTTCCAGTGTCACTGCTAGTGTATGCAGTACCGTATGTGGCCAGAGGGGGGGGTTGCCAGAGACGCTCCGATTCTCTTGGGAACCGAGTGTCTCTGAGCTTCTCTGATGCTCCCACACCTCTGGCCACATGTGGTACTGCACACCCCAGGGGCTTGAATCCTGCTCGTCTTGCGAGACAACACTCGCAAATCGAGTCATTATTTAAACCTCGTTACTTGCAATCCGAGGTTTTACTGTATATATTTATAACACCTGTCTCCATGATTATAATTTATAGTTCCAATATTATGCTAGCATAGTACACGACTTCCTGGATGGTTCCTGGCAGTCGGAGGCGGAGACACTGATTCTTACCAGAGCTTCATACACCTGTAACGCCAGGTTCACCAGGGAGTGATTACAGGCTTCGTGCTGACCGTGTATCTGAAGACCGTGCAGAATATTTGTAAAGAAATAAAGAGCAGCTTCTGAGGGCAGAGAACCGGAAATCACCTACAGGAGACAGTGATCAATGTCAGCAACACATACTGTACTATGCAGCTCAGAGGAGCAAGAAGATGGATATAGAGAAGAGTAAGAAAAGCACACAAAAGAGGAAGAAGAAAAAGATGATAGATGGAGACTGCAATATCTTTATAATGAGTATAAATAGAAAGGAGGAACCCCAGAGTCAGACTAAAGACTCGGTCGTACACACTATAAGACAATCGGGCGAACATTTTCGTCCAAAGAATTTTCGTACGATTTTCGTATAGTGTGTATACAACTTTCGACAGCCGATTCCGAACCTTCACACGACAATTCCTGAAGGGACAAACGCCCAAATTTTTCTCATATGGTAACAGAATGAACGATCTTCATTTAATGTGTACCGTTTTCATACAAGAAAAATCAGAAAAGAAAGACTGCGCATGATCAGAAACAATTAGCAAAAAAAGCCTCTGTCGTGCGAGAATATTCGTAAGAATTTTCTTTCATCAGTTTCCGATTTGCTGTGAAACATCGAGAAAAAACAAGCACACGTTCACCCGATTTTCTGATAGTGTGTACCCCACTTAAGGACCCCAGACGAAGTCCTGTGTGATGAAACGCATCGGGAGGACTCCACTGCCGCCATTTTTAACACATACAAGCGCGCTTGATTACTTCTTAAATGTAAGTGTCTTTCTTTTTTTAATAAACTTATGTATCTTACGGAATTACACTATATGGCCCCTTTTTTCATCTTATGTGAGACATGTTTGAGGACGTTTTGTATGGAGAAGATACCCCGGTGAACTACCCCTAGGATCTTTCCTCCAGAGTGACATTAGGATCCCCTTCCCATTGCCAGTGGGCAGTTTTTAAGCCTGTTTGACTCATCCAGCGTATGCTGTTTTGGGTCCCAACCTTCGGGTAAGCCTCCATTCACACGGGTGGTGGTATTTACACATGTGTGGTTTTTTCACAATATATCCCTGAGAAGGCCTCCTGGACTGCTTCCAGCTTTATTGGATCTTCATCATCTATACCATTGCCATTGGGCAGTAAACGTTGTGTTGACCTATGTAGCATACGCTATTCTTAGGTCCAATATCCATGGTACGCCTTCATTACATAGGGGACTATCTGAGCACTATTATAATTATAGTCACGTGGTGATTTCATTTATTTCACAAAAGGATGGACTCTGATTCATCGGTAAATGGACATTTATAAGAATTTTATATGTTGATTTTCACATCCGTTCAACTCACTTTGATAACATTTTTTATATTTTTTATTATTTTTCTTAGCGCTGCACCTATTTTTCTACTCCATGGTTTACAGCAAAAAGTCTATTTGCAGTGTCAGCGGCTTATATGTTTGAGTTAGCGCAAAGTTATTTTGTTTTCTTTGTACCCCACTTAAGGGACCGTTAAAATTGGTTGTTGGGGGAGGTGCTGAGCCACATTTTCGCCCCCCCACCCCAGTGTAAGCAAAGAAAAAAAAAAAAAAACAGCTAGGGTGTACCCATGCCGCAGAGATGATGCTGTTTTGTGGACATGGCAGGAATTATAACCCTTGTCACATTTGGTAGGTACCACAGTCTGCTGAATACCACCCAGGCAAGTAAATGGAGCTGCATTGCAACCCCCCCACCCCCATAATTGAGTGCAATGCATGTGGTTGTAACACGGCGGTGCGGCATTTACAAGGTTGAAACAAGCGGTGAGGGTAAGTGGCAATCCTTGCAGCAAATAAAAAAAACAAGCCCTTAAAGTGATTGTTAACGCAGCCAATGAGGAGAGGAGAGAAAGGGGGCGGGCCACGGCTCCTTGTATAAATGGACATAGGGAGCTGTTGCTCGGCTTGGGTGCCCTCATAGCAAGCTGCTTGCTGTGGGGGACACTTAACAGAAGGGATGGGCCAGGAGAGCCGAAGAGGGACCTGAGAAGAGGAGGATCGGGGCTGCTCTGTGCAAAGCCAACTGCACAGTGCAGTGAAGTACAACACGTTTGTTATTTATAACATCACTTCAAAGAGCGTGTCGGAGTCCAGTAAATAAGCCACAACTTGGGAACAAGTCTCAAGGATCCTGGGGGCTCTCCATACCTGTTTTAGCAGGGGCCAGCACAGCTGATTAGCTGCTTTGCGACAGGCCGGTGTGTCCATCCAAACAAGTGGGCTGAAGGCACTGACCAGTAAAGGGGAGGACACCTCCTAAAAAACAAATTTCAACACAATTTATGAATGACATTTTGCTCCATTTCCTAGACCCAACCTTACATTTATGTATACACTTGAAGATTCATTCCTACTCTCCTGCAAACTTGAACAATCTCCTCAATATTCACTATTACCATCACCACCACCCAAAGCAAACCTTCTCTTCCAATCTCATCCAATCAGAGCACCCTCTGACAGCACCACACATCCAATCATCATCCAGTGACCGTGTACACCGATGTATGCTGGCCTGTTGTCACGCGCCATCTTTGTCCTATTAGACTGTTACAGATTCAGCTCGGGGTACCCAGAAATTAAACTGCCGTCTGCCCACCTGGATCAGCACTCACCTCACTTGACATAAGAAACATCCCAAGTTCGGTCAACTTCAGAGACCCCGGTAATGGTACTTCCAGGCTCATCATCTCCTCATCAGCTAGAGAGCCTAAAATAAAATATAAAAATTAAATAAATTTTTAGAAGAGCACCTAACAATGGGGTGAAAAAACAACCTCAGGTCATTGCTATAGTTTGCCCCAACCCCCGCTCAGGGCCACTTTTGTTGGATAGTTTGGTTGGCATGTGAAATAAGGAGGAGGAATTCTTATACTAAATTATATTAAAATTTATATATTGCGATTTACATCTACTTAAACCTACAATGGTATCATCTGTTTTTTAAACAAACATGTTTTGCACAGAGCAGCCTCGATCCTCCTCTTCTCTGGTCCCACGCCGGCACTCCTGGCTCCTCCCCTCCTGCCAGGTGCCCCCAGAGCAAGTTGCACTTAAGCAGGTGAGCTCCCGAGCCGCAGCTCGGCCCCACCCCCTCCTGATTGGCTCACTGGCTGTGCCAATGGCTCCGGCTGCTACCAAATGCCAATCAGGAGTGCAAGTCCCCGGAGAGGCAAGGCTGCCGGATCGCATTCAGGGGCCCCCGGTAGTGCCACCCCCCCATATTTCCCTGGTTTTCCTGTCCTTCCTACCTGTGAGTCCAGGAAATATGGGTCATAAAACCTTGCACGATTGTGGCAAAAACTCCAGCTGACAAAGAAGAAGGTCCGAAACACACAGAAGACAGGATATACTCCAAGATCACACAAGACCCACACCGGGGTAGGCTGCCAGCCCAACCTCGGGGCAGGCTGCCAGCCTGTGCCAGAAAGATTGAAAATGAGGAGGCAAAGGATAATGAAAAAAAAAAGGCATGCTAGTAGTGGAAGAAGTTATTCCGGGCTGGCCTACAGTTTTTTTTTCATTTGCTAGGAAAAAAAACAAAAGGTTTTAGACTGTCCCTTAATGGAACACAGAAAGAAAATGGTTTTGCGTCAATTTTATATTTTACTTTACTCTCATTTTAGGTTTTATACAAGTCTTTGTTTTAGAAAAAAAAAAAAAAAAAAACATTTAATATACGACGAGACTCCCGAAGCACTATGGGTTAGCTCACTGTTTCTCAACTTCAGTTCTCAAGGCGCCCCAACAGGTCATGTTTTAAGGCCATTATTTTGCACAGGTGATTTGATCAGTTTCACTGCCTTATTAATTACCACAGTTTTTTCATCTGAGGGGAAACCCTGAAAACATGATCTGTTGCGGCCCCTTGAGGACTGGAGTTGAGAAACACTGGATTAGCTAACGCAGCAACACTGCAGACACAAATTGCTATGAGGCTCCATTTGTCTGATTAAAATGTTGGACTCAATTAGCCTACTATCAGCACAGCTCAAACAGAATCATGCTAATGGCACGAGGAGGTCTAAACATCATCTGCTGGCTAGATAAAACACTACAAACACTAATTTTGTAATCCTGACCATAATAATGAAAGAACATATGTTTACAGTCACTATACAAGCGCTTCAGAAATAAATTGTGGTATTAATTCTGTGTTCTTACCCTCTGCTTCAGCCTGATTCACACCACGCAGTCCGTCCACCTCTGCTTTGTTGTTTGTGCTTTGCTCACTGGTCTTCTTGGCCACGCAGCAAGAAGCTGGAATCATACAGAAAACAGGGGAAGAGGAACTTGTTAATAAACAGTGTCCTACAGAGAACACTGGAGGAAAGACACTTTAACCACTTCCCCCGTGGGCGTGCAGCGTGGTGATCGGCAGCGCTGTGTGTCGCTCTGACACACCGCATCTCCGATCGCGGTAAAGAGCCTATGACATACTCTTAACCACATGATCAGCTGTGACCAATCACAGCGGTAACCAGGAAGTACCAATAAACGGCTTTCCTCGGTTCGCGCTGACAGGAAGAACCGGTCGGCGGCTCTCCTGATTGGGGGGGGGGGGGGTGTCTGTGCTGATAATCAGCACAGACCCCATCAGAGGTGCCCACCAAAATGCCAATCTGTGCCCATCAGTAACGACTGTCAGTGTCACCCATAAGTGCTGCATATGAATGTCTCCTCATCAATGCCCATGAGTACCCATCCGTGCAGGAGAAAACACATTTTTATTTTAATTTCGGTCTTTTTTGGTTTAACAAAAAATAAAAAACCCCACAAATCTCTATTTGTGGGAAGAAAATGATAAAAATTTAGTTTGGGTACAGTGTTGCATGACCGCCCAATTGGCATTCAAACTGTGACAGCGCTGAAAACTTGCCTGGCACGAAGTGGTGTCATACACACATGGAAAGAGAGAGATTTTAACAACTTTACTAGTTCTAATTCGGTTATAGGCAAGTATCTAAGAACTTACCAAGCAGATTCACCATCTCTCTTGTCAGCAGCCGTGCCAGCTCAATTTCCAGCATCTCTGATGATTCCGTGTTCACTTCTCCATAATCTTCTCTACTGCTCAAAGACAAACCATTACCCCCTCAGCTAAATATGATAACCGTTTCAGACAACATGCCCACTGCAACAGTTCACCTCGGCCTAAGCCAAGAATCTAGCACTAGCCCTGCAGAGGACTCCAGAGTCCAAATATCAGCTTCTACAGTTAGAGAAGTGAGCTGTAATACTGAGCTCCATAGGTCCTCCGTCCATTCTTCTCCATCCATTCATATCTCCCCTGCATCCGTTAGTCTCCATCTCTCTCCTTCATCCGTTAGTCTCCATCTCTCTCCTTCGTCTCCATCTCTCTCCTTCGTGCGTTCGTCTCCATCTCTCTCCTTCGTGCGTTAGTCTCCATCTCTCTCCTTCGTGCGTTAGTCTCCATCTCTCTCCTTCGTGCGTTAGTCTCCATCTCTCTCCTTCGTGCGTTAGTCTCCATCTCTCTCCTTCGTGCGTTAGTCTCCATCTCTCTCCTTCGTGCGTTAGTCTCCATCTCTCTCCTTCGTGCGTTAGTCTCCATCTCTCTCCTTCGTGCGTTAGTCTCCATCTCTCTCCTTCGTGCGTTAGTCTCCATCTCTCTCCTTCGTGCGTTAGTCTCCATCTCTCTCCTTCGTGCGTTAGTCTCCATCTCTCTCCTTCGTGCGTTAGTCTCCATCTCTCTCCTTCGTGCGTTAGTCTCCATCTCTCTCCTTCGTGCGTTAGTCTCCATCTCTCTCCTTCGTGCGTTAGTCTCCATCTCTCTCCTTCGTGCGTTAGTCTCCATCTCTCTCCTTCGTGCGTTAGTCTCCATCTCTCTCCTTCGTGCGTTAGTCTCCATCTCTCTCCTTCGTGCGTTAGTCTCCATCTCTCTCCTTCGTGCGTTAGTCTCCATCTCTCTCCTTCGTGCGTTAGTCTCCATCTCTCTCCTTCGTGCGTTAGTCTCCATCTCTCTCCTTCGTGCGTTAGTCTCCATCTCTCTCCTTCGTGCGTTAGTCTCCATCTCTCTCCTTCGTGCGTTAGTCTCCATCTCTCTCCTTCGTGCGTTAGTCTCCATCTCTCTCCTTCGTGCGTTAGTCTCCATCTCTCTCCTTCGTGCGTTAGTCTCCATCTCTCTCCTTCGTGCGTTAGTCTCCATCTCTCTCCTTCGTGCGTTAGTCTCCATCTCTCTCCTCCAGCCATTCGTCTCCATCTCCCTCCTCAAGCCATTCGTCTCCATCTCCCTCCTCCAGCCATTCGTCTCCATCTCCCTCCTCCAGCCATTCGTCTCCATCTCCCTCCTCCAGCCATTCGTCTCCATCTCCCTCCTCCAGCCCATTTTTCTATTCCAACCTTTCCTTCTTTTCAACCCTCACCTCAGTCTGCCTGTCCATCTTTTGCCTCCTTCCATCCTTTCTTTCCATCCATCCATTATATTCCATAGCCTGCCTTTCTCCATCACCAGTCCTTCAACAATCTTCATCCCTCCACACTTGTTCTCTCTATCCAGCCATCTTGCTCCACACATCCTTCTGTCCCTCTCACCGATACATTGATCTCTTCCTAGCATCCACCCCCCCTATCTTCCTCTCCCTCCATCATCCATCCATCTCCTACACTGTTCCATTAATCCTCCTCCCCCTGACCCATTCCCCTTCTATGTGTACTTACCTTGTCAACCATTTCTGTGACAATCTCTGGAAGAGACAAAGGAGACGATCATGAAAAACTAGCACACGTTTTTTTGGTCAATAAATTTACATTTTTTCAAGTTTACAAGCGATATTTTATATGAACTACATGTGGAAAAACATTTTTCAAAAATATTTATTAAAGAATCTAAGTCACTGTTTGCAAAGCATGCCGGACTTTCCTAGCTTCACAATGAGAGCCCAAGATGCCTGCGTAAGCTGCAAATCTCTGCAGTATTCATTGCTACTACAGTCACGCCAGAAGTTATCCGGGTCCTGTGCCGAGCGGCTGCCCTTCTACATATTAACCACAGTGGGTCGCTCTTTTGGCACCGCTTCTCTCTGTCCAATCAGGGAAGGTCTTGTATTCACTGAAAAAAAAAAGGTCTTGTATTCACTGAAAAAAAAAACCACAAGGCTTTCTCTGAATGGTGGCAGTGCTGAACAAGTTATATAATTGAAAAGTGTCCTTCGCCCTGGTGGATAATAAAAAGTGAAGTCGCCAAATGGTTATGTGTGTAGGTGATAATAGGTAAACAAGTGATAATATTGCAGCAAAATGGGGGTGTTCACACCAACACTTAGTAACATCAATAATTGAATTAATTTCGCACAATATTAGAAATAGAAAACGTGTGAGTAAATATATGTAGTGCGTATTATAATATAAGTGTGGGACACTGGTAGTAGTAACTGCTGCTATTAATGCTAGAATCACTGATCTCTGTTTTGCATTTTGATGATCGCTACTATTTACCAATATAGTGATGGTATTCAAATAATTGCAATTAAATACTAAAATAATATAAATACCACCCTGTAACCAACGTGAACAAATAACGTGCATAAAAAATTAGCGTGATGAATAACAATTCCTTGTGCATAAAAAACAATTAAATCTTCTAAAATAAATAATCAAAATGTGCAATCAATCATAAATAATGTCATAGAAAAGTACACATAAAAATAGTGATCATAAAAATATGTGATAATAGTCTATTTTGGTGCTATAATAAAGTGCAGGTGTTCAGATAAAAAAAAGTGCTTTAAAGGAGGTAGGTGGGTGCTGGCATATAAATAGTCTGTAAGTAATTCTTCTATTTAGTCTTGATAAATAAGATGTCATGAATGTGTATCCTTCTGCTGCTGGTGTCTCCTAGTGTGGTCTCACAGAACCCTCACCTTCAGTTAGTAGTAATAAGGCATTCAGTAGTATGTCTTTAAGGTGTGGGAGTGGTCTCTGGCAGCCTTTTCTTTCTTTGTTATTTTTTCTCCAACATTCCCTCTATGTAGCTCAACTCTGGTATACTCAGTATTGGGGGAGATAAATAAAGAGGGAGGGGGGAGAAAAGAGGCTCCACTAGTGCATTAAAGTTTTTAAAACCAAAGGGGGAATGTTTATTTAGGTAATGCTCTTACATTTCTACTGGTAAAAACAGGCAGAGTAAATGAAAAAACGGTCTGGCGTTCTCAGCGCCCTCTCACTTGTGCTTCAGATAGTGTGTACCGCTCCAGCCAATCCCTACGCGTTACGACACCGTCACGTGTCTTCATCTGGGGACTTATTATTGCTGAACAAGTGACCCCCCCATAGTTACTATGCAGGAGGGTGGCTGCTTGACACAGGACCCCAGAAAACCGATGCCATCACTGTAGTAGCTGTGACTACTCCAGCAATTTGCAGCTTACCTAGGCATCTGTTCAGAAATTCTTCAGTGGTGTTGACATGCTGAAGAGGTCACAGTGACAGGAAAGAAACCAAGGGAGTTTTCTTACCAGGTTCATGAAGGTCAGCAGTGGACCCATGATGGGACATAGAAGGCTCTCGTACCTCTCTGGAGGACAGGACAGGACAAACGGCCTCACAAACATACGTACAGATAAGGACATTAAGGAAAGATACAGTAGGTGACCGCGATACTGTGTCAATCTCGCCGCATTTCTCGGCGAAATTTGACACCTACGAGCCCCGTCGCGGGAGCCAGTGCCGAGATGGCTCACTCATCGGGAAAGGAAAACTTTTTTCCTTTCGCGATGAGTGACAGGCAGTGCTGACAGCTGTCTGGTATGAATCCTGAGGGGGGGAACGCCGCTCCAAATTTTAAATAAAAAAACGGCGTGGGTTCCCCCCCCCAGGGGCATACCAGGCCCTTAGGTCTGGTGTGGATTGTAAGGGGACCCCCCCACGCTGAAAAATCGGCGTGGGGAGTCGCCCCCAAAATCCATACCAGACCCTTATCTGAGCACACATCCCGGCCGGCCAGGAAAGCGCCCCCCCCCCCGAGTCGTACCAGGCCGCATGCCCTCAACATGGGGGGTGAGTGCCTTGGGGGAGGGGGGCGCCCTGCGGCCCCCCCACCCCAAAGCACCTTGTCCCTATGTTGATGAGGACAAGGGCCTCTTCCCGACAACCCTGGTCATTGGTTGTCGGGGTCTGCGGGAGGGGGCTTATTGGAATCCGGGAGCCCCCCTTTAAAAAGGGGGCCCCCAGATCCCGGCCCCCCACCCTATGTGAATGAGTATGGGGTACATGGTACCCCTACCAATTCACCTAGGGGAAAAAAAGTGTCAATAAAAAAAAAAAAAAAAAAACACAGTACACAGATTTTAAGAATAATTAGGCAGGGCGCAGGGACTCTGGCGTCATAAGGGGGCGTAACCCCAGAGTCCCTGCGCATGCTGGGACCATGACGTCACAAGGAGGTGGGGTCACCGCCTATATAAATGGCTCCGCAGCTCGCACACAGCATTCCAGCCGGAGAGAGCGTTGTGTCAACATCGGAAGAGAAGAAGCGGCAAGACAGCGGCAGCAGACCGGCCCCTCACTGGCAAAAGAGGCCGAACACCGGGAGTAGAGGCTGAACACCAGGAGAAGTCAGAAAAAGACCCCCCGAAGTCGGAAGAAGACCCCGGAGCTGCCTAATAAATTATTCTTAAAATCTGTGTACTGTGTTTTGGTTTTTTTTTACATTTTTTTCCCTAGGTGAATGGGTAGGGGTACCATGTACCCCATACTCATTCACATAGGGTTGGGGGCCGGGATCTGGGGGCCCCCTTATTAAAGGGGGGCTCCCGGATTCCGATAAGCCCCCCGCCCGCAGACCCCGACAACCAACGGCCAGGATTGTTGGGAAGAGGCCCTTGTCCTCATCAACATGAGGACAAGGTGCTTTGGGGTGACAAACAGCACTAATACTAATGCTTCTAAGTCATTCAGAGGCTACTCTCCCCACGCTGGCATTTTTTGTTGTGCCATCGCCCCCCCTCCTCTATAGACCTCCTCTTTCCCTCTGTGCTACCTATATTCACCCGTCTAAAAACCTCCTCCCCCTCTGTCTTCTACATCACCCCTCTTTATCATCTATATCACCCCTCTAAAAAACATTTAACCCCTCTTGTACCATCTATATTACCCCTCTATAATATTGAATCCCCTGGCGCTGCTGACATCACATCTAAGATGGAGGCACCCAGCGGAAGCTCAGGGCTTTTGGATGTCTATGCAAGGAAGGCTTTTACTGGTAAATAACATGCATACAATATGCTAAAATGCACATTATAATCTTATGGGAAGAGTGTTGTTGAAGTGAATGGTCTGGTGACAGTCTTAACACTTGACCTCTAGGCCTTTTTCTGACACTTTTGTTTTTTTTGGTGGGTTTCGCCATTTTATAAGACCACAAATCCCGCCCCTGTCCTTAAAAGCATTCAAAAACACCAAGATTGTTATTTTTTTAATGTTTTAGATTTTTTTAAATGGCGCCGTTTACATTTAGGTAAACTGGAAGTGATATGTCATCGCTTCCGGGTTACTATAGCGGAGAGCTGATCCCAGCTTTGTTTGGCTGTCTGGCCATCTGGTGGACTCGCCAAGCTGGCCGCTTGGGTCTCCCGATGGGACGGGAGAGCCCCAGCAAGCTGTGAAAGGCAGCGGGGGGCGCGGTGGGGGGGTTGGGTGACAAAATCCCCCCTCGCTGCTTGTAAAAGCAGTCCAGCAGCTAGTTAGCTGCTAGGATTGCTTTTACAAGAGAGCCAACCACCACCTCTAAAAATTTTTTACTGGGGTGATGACGGTACCAGGGTTATGGACCTTGCTTTGTGCACTGGTCCTAATCATTTGGTGGAGGGGGGGATTAGTTCCAGTGAAGGGAACTCTTAAGGCGTCAGCATACCAAGACATTTTGGACAATTTCATGCTCCCAACTTTGTGGGAACAGTTTGGGAATGGACCCTTCCTGTTCCAACATGACTGTGCACCAGTGCACAAAGCAAGATCCACAAAGACATGGATGAGCGAGTTTGGGGTGTAGGAACTTGACTGGTCTGCACAGAGTCCTGACCTCAACCCAATAGCACACCTCTGGGATGAATTAGAGCAGACATTGCGAACCAGGCTTTCTCAACCAACATCAGTGCCTGACCTCACAAATGCGCTTCCTACAATATAAGTGCTAATGCTTACATCCCTCCCCCATGCATCAGGACCAAATGCCATCCCCCATTCTCCCCAGCATTGAAGGATATGCAGCATGGCTCGCAGACGGTAGTCGGGAACATTGCTGAGATTGCAGAAGGCCGAATTAAGTAGGCGAGTGGCCAGGTCTGGAATAGAATAAAAGTCCTGCAACACGGCTGGTCCAAGCTTTCCCAAAATCTGCCAACTAGAATGAGAGATTAATGAGAACTCCGACATTAGGAACAGAACATGTAGCTGGGGTAGAGCAGTACTCACCAGCTGTCATACATGGAGCGGAAGAAGCTCTGCATATTCTCCTCTGCGCTTCGATACACGGGGACATCGTACGTGTCCACGACAGGCTGTATCAACCCTACAAGTGAAATACAACATCACGGAGTGGAAAGGCACAAATAAATCTATGCATATAACCATTATAGGCTCAAAACTTACCCAAGATGCACTTCTTCTCCGTCTCCATCATGTCCAAACACTTGCTATAGGATTCACCCATCTTCTGGACAACCTCTGGCAGGTACATATTGTTGAATGTCCTGAGGAGTAGAAGGGTCAGGGAATGAGGCTGGTCAGAGGTGAGGGACACTTTGGGTTGGGTAAAAATTTATACGAGGGAGGCACATGAGTAATAGACATTTAACCACTTACCGACCGGGCCATAGCCGAACTACGGCTACAGCGCAGTCGGATAATTAAAGGAGGGCCATACTATAACGTCCTCCCAGAATCGTGCTCCTGCGCGAATGTCCATTACCAGTAAAGGGCCAATGACAGCGACAAGTCAGGGCATGCCCGGTTCAGATCTTCCCCTCTCTGTACCGATCGCTACAGTGTGCGAGGAGAGGGGGGATTGAGTGCAGCAGCGCTGTGGGCTTGATCTGAAGTGCCCACAGTGCTGATCTGTGCCAATTCCTGCCTCATCCATCCTCATTCATGCTCGTCCATCCCCATCCATGGCTCATTTATGCCTCATTCTTGCTCATCTGTGCCACATCCGTGATCATCCGTGCCACATCCATGCCACTACAGTGCCTCACAAAAGTGTAATAGGTACTCAAATTAGATTTGAAATTTATGCCCTTAGAACACCCGATGGTGCTCCCTGCATGTTGGGCCTCTGTATGTGGCCAGGCTGTGTAAATGTCTCACACATGTGGTATCGCCATACTTGCGAGGAGTAGCAGAATGTATTTTGGGGTGTAATTTTTGCTATGTGTTAGAAAAATCGTATAAAATTAAAACTTTGTGGAAAAAAAAAAAAAAAAAAGCGTTTTCATTACACATTTTCCAAAAACTTGTAGAAAAAAAAAAAATGACTTGTCAAAAGAGACTCATTATGCCTCATAGATTATACATTGGGGTGTTTACTTTCCAAAATGGGGTCATTTTTGGGTCGTTTCCATTGTCATGGTGCGCCGGGGCCTTCAAAAGTGCAAGAGGTAGTCAAGAAATTAAATGTGTATTTTATGGGCGTGGCCTGAAGCTGCATGGTGTAAGGAGTGCAGAGTGAGAGCTCCGGCTGCCCATTCTCCTTAAAATTCATCCTATGGGGCTAAATCATCCTACTTTTTGGTACACAGCACCCGCTCTGCCTAGAGAACCCCCGGGACTCATGTCGCCACCGGAACGCGCGCTGGGAGCTCTGGCAAAGCTCGATCCATACCGTAATGACAGGCGAGACACAGCGGAGGAAGATGGCGCCGCGCCTGCCTCAGGGGAAGAAGGACCACCCTCCGGAGACACTGCCCGCATCCTCGATGCTGTATCCCTTTGCCAGACAACTCTCACGTCCAAAATAGGAGAAGGTTAAAGTGGACATTTCTCTCATCCGTCAGGACATCCATAAACTGAGGGAGAGGGTGAACAAAACGGAGTGTGGAAGATGACATTCTGCCACTACAGATCACCACCGAACGACTCCAGTACCGACTCAATGTTGTCCTCAGCAAACAGTACTACATGGAAAACAGACTCCATCGATGTAACCGCAGATTCGTGGGGCTACCGGAAAAGTCGGAGGGCTCGGACCCCCCACGTTCCTGGAAAACCTTCTCGTTACCAACTTTGGCAGGGAGGCCTTCTCCTCCACGTCCGTATTGGAACGCGTGCATCGGTTTGCTGTACAACCTCCGCCACCCAGAGCCCCCCGCGCACCTTCATTGTGAAGCTGCTAAACTACCAGGACACCATTCTCCGCCTCACCCGCGAAAAGGGCAACATTCCCTTCGGCAACATGCACATCGCAGTATACCCGGACTTCTCCGCGGAGGTCCAGAAAAAAAGGGCACAGTTTTCCAAAGCTAAGCGACAACTGCGCAACCAACACCTGGCTTATGCCATGTGGTTTCCAGAGCGTCTCCATGTGATCCGAGACGGTAAAGCACACTTGGACCCCTCCGCGTTCATTCCATGGTTGAAGAGGCGGGACGCAGCCGCCCCTGCGCCATCCTAATGCTCCAGTCACATCCAATCGCAGATATGCCCTGCCGCCCTGGACTCCTGAGCCACTCAATCCTATCACCCCCCTCTGAACCGTAAGTAGGCCTTGGCCTGTCCCACCGCAACATTTTTCTTCCCCCTTTTTATTTCTCCTTCCTTCCTCTTCTCCCTCAAATTTTTTTTCCTGGACATACTCAGGGCACACTGAGTAGTGCCACCGAATTAACCGAACTCCCCTCTCCCGCTCAGGCACTGGGCGGACGTGCCGCCATCTCCACTGTAGCTTCCCTGACACGCACTGTCCCCTGAACGTACCCATGCAGCCACTCTCGAACAATGTACCTGCACCCCCTTTGCATCTATATGCTATCCCGAATGTGAGCGCGCATCTGGACCCCTGTTCCTCAATCATCCTCATGCATTCCCCCATCAACAGAGATGCAACTCACTGCTACACCAAGTTTTGTTTCCCTGGCCAGCAGCAGCCCCCACAGCCGTGGAGGGCTGCCACGAGTTTGAAAAGCCGCGCTGGTTCAGAATAGGCGATGTTACTAACTTTTTAATTTTACTGCTTAATTGTATTATTTGACATATCATTTACTGCTACACAAGTCTGATTGTCTGCTGCCAGATTCCCCGGATTGCTTCCTCACCATTATGGTGTCCTGCTGGCTTGTCACGGCATTTGCGCCGCCCCATATGACTCACCCGCAGGACACCCCCTGTTGATCCAACTATACTCCTATTTAGTACCACCACGACTATGGCGTCCCTTAAGCTAGTGACATGGAACATGCGGGGTCTGAGAGCCAAGCCCAAGCGATTGGCTGTCCTCTCCCACCTCAAATCAATGCGTGCAGATGTCTCTGTTTTAGTAGAAACCCACATCACTGGCCAAATGCAAATGGAACTCAAGACACCCTGGGTGGGGGTGGGTTTATCAGGCCCCCTACACCAATGCCTCCAGAGGTGTGGCCATTCTCATAGCCAAGTGGACTCAATTCCAACTCCATAACCTACAGTCGGATCGACAGGGCCGGTTCCTCTTCCTCCGCGCCACCTTCGGTGGACTTGAGATTCTGCTCTTAGCAGTCTACATCCCCCCACCGTTCCAGTTCACTGTTCTGAGGGAGGGCGTGACATTTATGACCCAGCACCCTACAGTGCCTGCCATATGGTTAGGGGACTTTAACATGGTTATTAACCTCCTCCTCGATAGGCTCCACTCGCCCACATCATCAACCCAACCCACCTCCACTAGATTTGGCAGGTTCCTCCTTGAATTCGCCATGACAGATACCTGGAGACACAGGTACGCCAACACCACTCCTGCTTCACTCCCTCGCAAACTGCAATGTCCCGCATAGACATGATTATGCTTTCTCCCACCCTGATCCCGGACCTCCTTGATGTGCGGTTCGGTGTCCGAATCCTTTCCGAACACTCGCCATACTGGGCTACATACACCTGCCCTCCACTCCCCCGACCCGCATTTGGAGGTTGAACCCATTTTGGCTCACTGACCTCACGGATCTGGAAAGTATCCAGCGAGAATTGATCAATTATTTTCAATCCAACACGGGGTCAACTTCGGTGGGGATGGTGTGGGAGGCATTTAAACTGCATGCCCCTATGACACTCACCACACGCATAAACAGACACAAGTCCTCCACCAAGCTTATCCTACAACAAGCTGAGGAAAAACTAAGCTCCCTTGAGCAAGTCTTCCTGGCAGACCCATCGGCCTCCAACTCAGCCCAGCTACGCTTACACTCTAGATTAACAGATCACCTACATTTTGAAAAAGCTAAACGGGGCATTTTTTTCGTAAACAAAAAATCTTCGAGCAAGGGGAACGGGTCTGTAAACTCTTGGCATACATGGCTCACTTGGATCATAGCCCCCAGTGGTGGTAAAGCTCCGCTCGGAGACTGGGGACATACTCACGGACCCTGCACAGGTGGCCCACGAGTTTAGACGATTCTACTCAGACCTATACACCTCAAAGGCTGACCGCCCCCACACTGACCTACAACTACTCCTGCAGAACATTGATTTCCCTTCACTCACTGACTCCCAAATAGAAATCCTTGAGGCACCTATTACTGAGGAATGCAAAGCGGAGGCAATAGCAAACCTAACAACATCCAAAGCCCCGGATCTGAGGGCCTCCCCCTGGAATTCTACTCCCAATTCCAAGAAGTCCTCCTCCCCAAGCTACAAACACTCTACTCACATATATATGAGACTGACACACTCCCACACACCATGGGTGAAGCCCTCATAGTCCTCATCCCGAAACCGGGAAAAGACCCCCTTTACCCTGAATCGTACAGCCCTATCTCTCTCTTGCAATTAGATGTTAAAATACTAGCCAAGATACTTGCCCTAAGACCAACAAAGTGATACTCAGCCTCATACATGCCGACCAAACCGCAGTCATACCAAACAAAAACACTGCATTTAACCTTTGGAGGCTCTTTATTAATCCACAGGCCACCCATGACAACGTTGGATCCCGGGTGGTGGTCAGCCTGGATGCTGCCAAGGCGTTCGATTCAGTCGAATGGAGCTACCTGTGGGAATGCCTTTGCAGATTTGGCTTAGGCCCCAGATTCATCAAATGGCTCCAGCTCCTATACCAGGCTCCCACCGCCCGGATCCAAGTCAACGGCAAGATATCAGACCCCTTCCCTTTGTCCCGAGGCACCCGTCAGGGATGTCCCATATCCCCCTTGCTATACGCACTGGCTGTCGAACCCCTGGCCATTGCCATTAGGGCACACCCTGACATCAAGGGACTCCGCATGGGGCGAGTGATCGAGGTCCTCAGTCTCTATGCGGATATGCTTCTATACTTAGAGGACGCTGGCCCCTCACTAACAGCGGCTATACAGTTAATTCAACAATTTGGCACCTTCTCGGGACTACAGATTAACTGGTCCAAATCCCAAATTCTCTCCATGGATGTCACGGGCCCACAGCCACCCAGGCGGCCCTCCCGCTAATAAGGACAAACCAATTTAAATACCTTGGCGTACAGTGCTCACGGTCCCTTAAAGTCTACATGCATCTCAATTTAGAACCCTTGTACGATCTCCTCAAAAGTAAGACCCAAGTCTGGGCCAGGCTTCCCCTCATGGGTCGCATTAACCTGGTTAAGATGAGCCTCCTCCCCAAGTTGCTTTACCTATTCTGGCATGCCCCCCTTTACATCCCAGCCCACGTCTTTAGATCTCTGGAATCCATACTCAATACGTTCGTATGGGGCTCCTCTAGACACAAGTTGTCATAAAAGACACTAAAACGCCCTGTTCATCTTGGTGGCACGGCCCTCCCTGACCTTACACTATATTACATAGCCTCCCAGCTGTCACACTTTTTTTTACTTCAAACACCAAGATAGACTTCGCTACTCCAACATGGTGTGTACGTCTGTCGCCTGAGTGGTGGCCCACCCTTTTCAGATACTTTTCTGTAACCATCGGGGTCTCCCCCGCCTTGGGGACAGGCGATGCATGCTGTCTCATCTAGAGGTCGACCGATATGGGTTTTTCTCTGGCCGATGCCGATATTTAGAAATCGCGGCAGCCGATATACGATACCGATTTCTTTGGGCCGATCTGTTAGGCCGATTTTTTTTTCCTTCATCTCATAAAATCTAAGGGCCCTTTCACACTGTGGCACAAGGAGGGGTTTGGTGCTGGGTTGGTCTAAGGAGTAGGATGAACCTACATCCCAGGTTAAACTAGCTAAATGGAAATTGATCCTCTTGCGGGACTTTAAAGGGAACACCTACTCATGGGTCATAAAGAATATGGAGGATATAGAGATTGTATGATAAAGTGTTTATTAATAGTATAGATCTTTAAATGGATCTGTGGTACAAGGGGTAAATATGCAGCGTACGTGATACATACAAAAAGATAGCAATACAAAGTGCAAACAATTCACAATCATAGAACTCCAATACACATAGAACACATATGCGGGGAGTACCCGACGCGTTTCGAGATATACTCTTCCTCAGGGGTATCAGATTGGAATCAGCAAGCAAAGGGTATGTCTATAAATTAAGAAAACAGTTATAAACCAATTGTAAAGTTATTGTAATCAAAATATATAAACATAAAGAAGGTATTGGTTGGAGTACAAGTATACAATATATATGGAGAAAAACAGTAAATTACTGACCATAAAGTATTGCTTGGAGGGCATGTGTCTGATGCTGCATTCATATAAAAAAGGAGGGAAGATAAGGGGGTCTAAAAGGGACGTAACACCACTGAACGTAAAGGTGTGTCCTGGTCCTGGTCCACAGCCCGCAAGGCTTGTGTGCTTACCACGGCGCGGCCGCCAGGAAAGGATTCCCCAACAGAGGGCGTCAAAAAAGGCCACCAGTGGTAGGAATGATCCTGGGAAGCTCCAGTCTGTAGGGAGCAAGAGATGAAAAGAGACGGTTGGGAAATGGAGGGGCAAGGAGGTGTACATAGATATTATTGATATTACAAGGAGACCCCAGGGGCATGGCAACCCAGTGAAAGGTAGTGACAATAAAAAGTACCTGGGTCAGCCCGTCAGTAGTATATTGGCGGGAGGCTGGGAGAGGTGTAAACAGTTGTACGTCTAGGCCTGGGTCAGCGTGGGGATCAGCGTGCTGTTGACCGAGGACGCCGTGGGATTGTGGAGGATTGAGAGCCCGTTCATATGGCGAGGACGTGCCCGTGATTGGTCGTGGGCGCGGACAATAGGTGGGAAGGTAGACGCCCCCCGAGCCTGGGGCGCACGCGCCGGCCCCATTAGACACCGCCACCCGGACTGCGCATGAGCCGCCAAGTGCGGTGACGTATATCCCCCGGCGTGATGACGTGCGCCGCACGGGGCGGGACCGAGACCTGCGCCAAAGGCCTGCGGCGCGGGAGTCGGGAGAGGCCGGATCGGGTTGCGATCCAGCATTTCCTGCTTACAAGAACGCCACCCGCAGCAACATAGCTGCGTCAGGTGGCCCCCCGCGCCGAGTGGGGAAAGAGATCCGGCGGCACGCGCCGGAGTGGGACGGCCCCGCGGCGTGGAGAGGAGGGACAGGACAGACCAAGCAGTGGGTGGGATGTCAGGAGCTACAAACAGGAATGCACACAGGGGAAGAAGAAACAGAGGGAACAATTGGCCAGGAAATAGAAAGGAGAGATGTAAAAGAAAAGAAAGAAAAAAAAGTAAAGATAAAGTAAAAATAAATAAATAAATGGAGAAATGTAGGTAGGAAAGGGTGAGGATGGTAGATAATAGAGAGCCAATAAATACATAAAATACAATATATACTAGAATACAATATACAGTATATCCTTGTGGCTATAAGTCCGAGGGGCAGGGACATGTGCTATATACAAAATATACAATATACAACTGTGTACAAAAGGGATAAGTGCACAATGAGTGAGTGTGATTGTGGTAAAAAAAAAAAAAAAATATATGTATATATATATATCTATATATATATATATATAGATATAGATATATCTATATATATATATATATATATATATATATATATATATATATATATATATATATATATAAGGAATGTATACCAAAAAATTTTTTAGGGGGGGATCTCATCGGTTTCCCATTCAGAGCCCCCTGATGAAAAGCCCTCCAAGAATGGTCTGAAGGATATGCATGTATTTAACCCTGGGGGTTGGGTGGCTCTGAGTCTGAAGATCCACCTCTGTTCTAATTGCAAAAGTGTTTTGTTCATATCGCCTCCCCGTATACCGGTGTGTACACGATCAAGGATGATGAACCAGAATTTAGGGCAAATGCCCTCGTGTATGTTTGTGACGTGGCAACCCAAAGGTAGGTTGGGATTGAAGGTTTGCATGGCTGTGATGTGTCTGTAAGCCCTACGCCAGAATTCTTGAATGGTTTTCCCTATGTAGAAACATGTGCATTCACATGTGAGCAGATAAACTACCCCACATGTTTTGCAATTGGCATAGTGTCTGGGTTTGAAAATTTCGCTCTTGGGCAGGGTGATGTGTTTGGAAGTGTCAAGAAACCTGCAATAGCTGCATCCGCCACAAGTGAAGGTACCTTTGTTTTTGCATGGGTCGTGTTTACCCCTGCCTTTGAACTCACTACAAACCAGTTGGTCTCGAAGAGAACCAGCTCGCCTGTAAGTAAATACCGGTGTTGGGGGTACGAAGGGGCCAATGGACGGATCCATGGTGAGCATGTGCCAATACTTGGATATGACTTTCTTGATGGCCATGTGTTGGTTGGAGAACCTTGTGATGATGGAGATAGGTTGGGATTTGGGATTTTTGGTTGAGGGATTATATAATATGTCATTGCGTGTTCTGGCACAAACCCTCCTATACGCTTTTTTGAGGCAGGAATTGGAATAACCTCTGGCGCATAATCGTGATTTTGGCTTCTTTGATGAAAGTTGTGTCATCGGTGCAGTTTCTTCTGGTGCGGAGGTACTGACTATATGGAATGGAAGCAATGAGTGGCTGAGGGTGAAAACTGCTGGCATGAAGTATGGAGTTACCTGCAGAGGTTTTTCTGAAAAGGCTGGTGCTTAGGGAGCCCTCACTATCCTTGTGGATGGTGACATCAAGGAATGTGATTGACTTATGGTCCCAGGTCATGGTGAATGATAGGTTAAAGTCATTGTTGTTGAGTGACTGAAGGAATGCAGGTAGTAGAGATGTGGACCCGTTCCACACTAGGAGAACATCGTCAATGTAGCGGCACCACATGATGACATTCTCCATGTACAGGGCGAAGTGCACAGATTCCTGTACCATGTGCTCCCACTCCCCCAGGTACAGGTTGGCGTACGACGGGGCACATGAGGTCCCCATCGCAACGCCCTGCACCTGGAGGTAGTGGGAGCCATTGAATGTGAAAAAATTGTGAGTGAGAGTGAATTCGAGTGCTGCTAGTAAGAACTCGTTAATCTTGTGGTTGTACTGGCTGTTGAGTGAGAGAATATGTCGTATGCAGGAAAGGCCTTTGTTATGTGGTATAGAACTGTAGAGGGCCTACACATCCACTGCCACGAGTACTGACTCGGGAGGGACGCAGAGGCCATCAATGTTTTGTAGGAGATGTGGAGTGTCCCGAATGTAGCTGGGGAGTTTTAGGACATGGGGGCGTAGGTATCCATCTATGAATTGGCTGAGTCGTTCAGTGAGGGAGCCGTTGCCCGAAATGATGGGTCTCCCGGGTGGGCATGTGAGACTTTTATGTACCTTAGGTAGAGCATAAAATGTGGGGGTACGTGGGTGTGGGGTGCGTAAGAAGTCCCATTCAGCTTTGTTGATAACGCCTTCACTGTTTTGATAGCCGGTATCTTGCAATACCAGTCATGGTTGTCAAGTATTTGAGTGCACATGTTGATGTACAGCTCGTTGTCCATGACCACGATGTTCCCTCCTTTGTCGGAGGGTTTAATGGTTATTGTGGGGTGGTCCTTGAGTAAGCGGAGGGCCTCACGCTCGGGTCTCATCAAGTTGTCCTTTCTAGAGTCTGGGGATTTGATTCTGCATATATCCCTGGTGGCGAGTTTGACAAAAGCGGCAACATTAGAGTTGGTATTGAGGCTGGGAAATTTGTCAGATTTGTTTTTAAGTGCACATGGTGGGGGAGGAGGGAGGTCCGATTGATCAAAGCGGCCAAGCAACTGTTCCAAATCAATACGGTCAATTAAATCTGGTGTGTCGTTCTCCTCAAGGAGTTCAACAAGGGTGTCAAGAGCTTTGAGTTCATGTTGCTCAAAGTTGGGTTTACTGGGTGTCTCTTTAGTGTACATTTGTTTAAGTATTAACTTTCTGGCGAAAAGTTGAATGTCTTTGATAACCTCAAATTGGTCTAAGTCCTGGTTGGGACAAAAGCTCAAACCTTTGGCTAGAACTTTTGTCTGTATGTCTGATAGAGGGTAAGATGACAAGTTAATGACATTGAGGTTGTCTGTGGTGGAGTCAGTGGTACGGGGGGATTCAGTCCTTACCTGATCCATGAGTCATAGTGGTTCAAAGTTCGGAGGAAGTCCACCGCTGCGATTATCAGGGTGGACTTGTAGTGGCGGTGCCTTGGTACCTAAAGATACAATCCTGGGAAACAGATTGGAGCTTCCCAGGATCATTCCTACCACTGGTGGCCTTTTTTGACGCCCTCTGTTGGGGAATCCTTTCCTGGCGGCCGCGCTGTGGTGGGCACACAAGCCTTGCGGGCTGTGGACCAGGACCAGGACACACCTTTACGTTCAGTGGTGTTACGTCCCTTTTAGACCCCCTTATCTTCCCTCCTTTTTTATATGGATGCAGCATCAGACACATGCCCTCCAAGCAATACTTTATGGTCAGTAATTTACCGGTTTTCTCCATATATATTGTATACTTGTACTCCAGCCAATACCTTCTTTATGTTTATATATTTTGATTACAATACCTTTACAACTGGTTTATAACTGTTTTCTTTGCTTGCTGATTCCAATCTGATACCCCTGAGGAAGAGTATATCTCGAAACGCGTCAGGTACTCCCCGCATATGTGTTCCATGTGTATTGGAGTTCTATGATTGTGAATTGTTTGCACTTTGTATTGCTATCTTTTTGTATGTATCACGTACGCTGCATATTTACCCCTTGTACCACAGATCCATTTAAAGATCTATACTATTAATAAACACTTTATCATACAATCTCTATATCCTCCATACTCTTTATGACCCATGAGTAGGAGTTCCCTTTAAAGTCCCGCAAGAGGATCAATTTCCATTTAGCTAGTTTCACACTGGGGCGGTGCAGGCGCTGGTGGTAAAATGGCGCTATTTTTAGTCGGTATTCGGCCGCTAGCAGGGGATGTTTTACCCCCCTTGCTAGCGGCCGAGAAAGTGTTAAAACCACCGCAAAGCGCCATGCCGGCGGTATTGCCGTGCTGCCCCATTCATTTCAATGGGCAGGAGTGGTGTAGGAACGGTATACACACTGCTCCTTCACTGCTCCAAAGATGCTGCTAGCAGGACCTTTTTTAGCGTCCTGCCAGCGCACCGCTCCAATGTGAAAGCCCTCGGGGCTTTCACACTGGAGACACATCAGTGGCTCTTTCAGGGCGCTTTGCAAATGCTATTTTTAGCGCTGTAGCGCCTGCAAAGCGCCCCAGTGTGAAAGGGGTATTCAGTTAGACCCCTTTCACACTGGGGCATTTTTCAGGTGCTTTTGGGCTAAAAATAGCGCCTGTAAAGTGCCTGCAAAACGGCACCCCTGCAGTCTCAGTGTGAAAGCCCAAATGCTTTCACACTGAGGCGATGCGCTGGCAGGATTTTAGAAAAAAAAAAGTCCTGCAAGCAGCATCTTTGGAGCGGTGTATACCGCTCCTCCACCACTCCTGCCCATTGAAATGAATGGGCAACGCTGCTGAAGCACCTGCAAAGCGCCTGCAAAGCGCTTCGGCAGCAGCGCTATACAGGCACATTTAACCCCTTCATCGGCCGCTAGCGGGGTCATACGCGTCCCGCTAGCAGCCGAATAGCGACGGTAAAGCGCCGCTAAAACTAGCAGCGTTTTACTGTCAACGCCTGCCCGCTCCAGTGTGAAAGCAGGCTTAAGTAATAAGTGATACAGAAAAGGTCTTACATTTAAACATTTATTAAACAAAATAAATACACAAAAAACAGGTAACCAAAACTTCTGGATGAAAAAAAAAAATGGGCTAGCTTTACGGTTTTATTTTTTTTATAATTCATTAGTGCATTTTTTCCAAAAAAATTGAAACTGAAAGACCGCTGCGCAAATGCCGTGTGACATAAAATATTGCAACAACTGCTATTTTATTCCCTAGGGTCTCTGCTTAAAAAATATGTATGTTTGGGGGTTCTAAGTGATTTTCTAGCAGAAAATACAGGATTTTTACTTGTAAGCATTAAGTGTCAGAAAAGATTTAGTCTTTAAATGGTTTAAACTGAGAACTCCTACACATGGAGTTCAGTCCATTGATAAGTATAAACATTGTATCTCTTTTTGGTTCTTTTCTCAGACTTGGCAGGCTGCCCAGAGAGGAGAAACAAGTTGCTCCATGGAAGACTTCAGGCAACTTGAATTGACTTCCAATAGGCCATTTTCACACTGAGGCGTTTTACAGGCTCTATTGCGCTAAAAATAGCACCTGCAAACTGCCGCTGCTTTGTCTACATTGTGAAACCCCCCGAAGGCTTTCACATTGGAGCGGTGCACTGGCAGGACGGTAAAAAAGTCCTGCTAGCAGCATCTTTGGAGCGGTGAAGGAGTGGTGTGTATACTGCTCCTGCCCATTGAAATCAATGGGACACCACGGCAATACCGCCGGCAAAGCGCCTCTGCAGAGGCCCTTTGCGGTGGTTTTTAACCCTTTCTCGGCCACTAGCAGGTGGTAAAACCGCCCCGCTAGCGGCCGAATACCGACAGTAAAGTGCGCTAACAATAGCGGCGTTTTACCGCCGGCGCTTCCCCAGTGTGAAAGGGGCCTTACAGAAGTCATTTGCAAGTCGCGCTGAAGTTTTAAATCGGCCTTTTTTTATCAGCACAATCGGCCAATGCACTTTAATTAAAAAATGCAAAATATCGGCCGATATATCGGTGGACCTCTAGTCTCATCACTGTAAAATATGGCAACTGGCGATGAATAATACTGAAGGCCCCCCTACGACGAGGAATGGGGGGAAATACTAGAGTTCTGTAAAAAAGTGTCCCCTAAATTATCAGACAGGCTTACACACCTCTACATCCTTCACAGGTCATATATTACCCCCTCACGCCTCTCAAAATACAAACCGGGCATTGGCTCAGCTTGTCCTAGGCGTGGCGACTCTGACACTTTTACCACCTGATATGGTCCTGCCCTCCCCTTCAGCAATACTGGACACAAATCGTAAAATTCCTTCATGATCGCATGGGCTCCCCCCTGTCACTCTGCCCACGCCAATGTTTACTCAGCCTCCTCTCCATTCCAGAGGAAGAGAAATACTTCACCACCTTTCTACAAGAAACCCTTTTCACGGCCCGTATGCAGATAGCCCAACTCTGGCTCAGAGCCACCTCCCCTACTATCCAGCAATGGAAAAGGGCAGTAAACATCACCGTTCCATATAAAAAGGTTCTATACCTCCACCGTGGTTGCCCAGGCAAATACAATAAAATCTGGGACAGATGGGCAGATGACTCCGCCACCTGTGAAGATTAGGAGGAGCTTCCTTTCCCTGCACTGGGCTTGGACCATACTAATTTGTCCCCAACCTTTCATTCCCCTCGGACAGTTGGATACACTGACTATACTAAACTACGCCGACTCCGTTCCCCGCCATCTCTGCACGGTGAGTTGTCACGCACAACTTCTACTTGTTGTAAACTTGAATTGCTATGGTTATAAGCAAATGACAATGACTGGGGTTATCTCAGCTGTAGATGTGATTTATCAGACATCTTAATCCTCTGTCAGGTACCTGTTGCACCCTATATAATGTATGTAAACTCCATATTGAATATTATGCTCAATAAACTTTATTTCTGAATTTAAAAAAAATTGTATTTTATGTTCCTAGAACACCTGATTGTGCGCTCCCTGCATGTTGGACCTCTGTATGTGGTCAGGCTGTGTCTCACACATGTAATATCGCCACACTCAGGAGGAGAAGCAGAATGTATTTTGGGGTGTAATTTATGGTATGCATATGCTGTGTGTGAGAAATAACCTGACAATTTTGTGAAAAAAAAAAAAACAATCTTCATTTTGCAAAGAAACGTGGGGGAAAAAAAATTACAACTACAAAAAAACTCACCATGCCTCTTACTAAATACCTTGGAATGTTTACTTTCCAAAAAGGGGTCATTTTGGGGGGGATATTTGTCCTGGCTTGTGTCTCAAGAAATGAGATTAGTACATCAGGTGTGATTTTGTGAATTTTCTATGATCGGCACCATAGCTTGTAGACTAACTTTCACGACCAAATAATATACAGTAGTACCTTGGATTATGAGAATAATTTGTTCCAGAAGCATGCTTGTAATCCAAAGCACTCATTCACCAAAGGTAGTTTCCTCATAGGAATCAATGGAAACTCAGATAATTCGTTCGTGTCACTGCTAGTGTATGCAGTACCGCATGTGGCCAGAGGTGAGGGGCGCCGGAGACACTCGGAAACGCTCAAAAAACACTTGGGAACTGAGAGTTTCCGAGGGTCTCCCGCGTCCGAGTCTGAGTCACTGGCGTCCCCCCGCATCTCTGGCCACATGCGGTGCTGCACACCCCAGAGGCTTAAATCCTGCTCGTCTTGCGAGATAACAACTTGAGTCAACTTGAACGAGATCGCAAATTGAGTCAGGATTTAAATAAAATTTTTTTTAAAAAAACAGCTTGTATTGCGAAACGCTCGTAAACCGCGTTACTTGCAATCCAAAGTATTACTGTACACTGATTTGTATTATTTTTACCAAAGATATGTAGCAGTGGAACTTTTGGCCAAAATTTATGAAGAAAAATTACTAATTTGCTAAATTTTATAACAAACAAAAAAATGCATTTTTCATTAGAAAATTTTTGGTCTTTCTTCATTTATAATGCAAAAAATAAAAAAGCCAGCAGTGATTAAATACCACCGAAAGAAAGCTCTATTTGTGTGGAAAAAATGGACAAACATTTCATATGGGTACAGTGTTGCATGACTGAGTAAATGTCATTCAAAATGTAAGCACCAAAAGCTGAAAATTGGTCTGGTTAGGAAGGGGGTTTGAGTGCCCAGTGGGCAAGTGGTTAAAGGACCTGTTAACCCAATTAAGGCTTCTTTTTGTACTCTCTGTTGCACCCTCTTTGTAAGCAAACTTCATTTTGCCTTTTAAGTCAGGACCCTGGTTCTCACATTCATTGCTAAAGCACTTGGTGAGACAGTTTTGGCTATAGTTTGTCATTAAAATGTGCAAACTCCAGGTTGCCATCCTTATCCCCACTTCATTACCATAGAACAAGCATGCTAGGAGGACGTCTCTGGCTGTGTATACAGCATGGAAGAATGGGAGCAGACTCTTACCGCACCAAGGAGAAGATGCTGTCCAGAAGTTTGAGCACTTGCTCGCTGCAGGGGTTGCGGTAAATGGGGTTTCCATCCGAAGTGAAACCAACAACAAATCCGCCAGCTTTTGCTGCCTCTAGGTCACTGGGCCATCGGGCTCTTCGCAGCACCCCTTTCACCGTATACAAGCACAAATTCAGCTGTCAACACAAAATACGCACACAGATAGCAGATGTGAGATTAGCACCGGTGGACACACACACACACACACACACACACACACACACACACACACATTATCAAGTTTATGAGTGCTGAGTCATCATAAGCCCATCATTCTGAGCAGGAATCAGAGAGATGTCAGTGCAGAGGTGGATAACAAGGATGGAGGGGACAAGGGCATGGTGCACAGAATCCAGAGGTGGAAAGGGAGGGCGGCGCCTACCATGGATTGAGGAAATATACTGCAAAGGAAAAGCTGATTTTTATACTTGTATGCAATTCAAAAGCATGTATTAGAGTCATTTTTGGGGACAAGATAATACTCCATGCCAAGGTGGGCACCAATACAGGGTCCAAAGGTTGAAGCTGTAAGTGCAGGAAGACCCGGGCGGGGCGGAAGATTGGGCAGTGCTGCAGTCCTATATGCCGTATCTGTGATGCTGGGGCCTGTATACGCTTGTCCTGGGATTCTGGGGCCTGTATACGCTTGTCCTGGGATTCTGGGGCCTGTATACGCTTGTCCTGGGATTCTGGGGCCTGTATACGCTTGTCCTGGGATTCTGGGGCCTGTATACGCTTGTCCTGGGATTCTGGGGCCTGTATACGCTTGTCCTGGGATTCTGGGGCCTGTATACTCTGTCCTGGGATTCTGGGGCCTGTATACTCTGTCCTGGGATTCTGGGGCCGTATACTCTGTCCTGGGATTCTGGGGTCGTATACTCCTGACACTATGGGTGGAAGCAAGTGGAATACAGGGGAGGGAGTGGGTGGATTCTATAAGGGATGGGGTCTAGTGCGCGACCCCCCCAGCCTAAAACTTCACCAGCCGCCCCTGCTGTGCAGTATAATGAAGATGAGCTGCAACTAGTTTGGGGTGCTTTTTGTGGACAAAAAAAAAAAAAATATATATATCTATTTTGAAAAGGGTCCCCCACCTGTTTATTACATATGCTAGTATGCGCCACATACTAGAACATTATGACACACTTACCTGCACAACAACCCTCCAGTGCAGCACTGTCATCGCTCCCCCGGCACGTCCATCTTCACCCGGTCGCAAACAACCATTTGAATGGGTGGCCCTGCAATGACATCAGTCCTGCACTCTGCATTAAACAGCATACTGTGTGCCCTGAATGCAGGGTGTCACTGCGCATGCGTGGCTGACGTCATCGGCTATTGCTTATGTGAATATCTTAGAAACATGCACGTTTAGGAGATATTCATTGTACCTACAGGTAAGCGTGACTGTAAGCCTACCTGAAGGTACAAGTTCTAAAAGAGTTTACTACCGCTTGGAGAGGTTTTCGGCCAATAGCAAGCAGACAGCAGGCACTCACCTGAGAGGGAGCAAAAGTGGGCAGTAGGCGCTAACCTGCCAGAAGGTACTCATCTGGGACATAGCGGACACTAGCCTGGAAGCAGGTCATAGTGGGCATCAACCTGCCAGCATGTCAGTGGAAATTAACCTGATAGTGGGTCATAGTAGTCCGTGGGTATCAACCTGGCAGCATGTCACAATAGACACTGGGCATTAACCTGATAGTGGGTCATAGTAATGAGTGGGCATCAACCTGGAAGCATGTCACAAAGGACACTGGGCATTAACATGGCAACGGGTCATAGCAAACAGAGGGCACTCACCTGAGAGCGGTTGGCCTGGCAAGGACTCTCCCCTTCTTCCAGTCCTTTCAGGATTTCAGCTCCCACATAAGAAATGAATTCATCTGGGGAGGAGATGGCTCTGTGAGGACAGAATTTTAAATAATTAGGATCTTCCACCAGATATTATAAAGAACATTGTTTTTGTACACAGAATTCTCTCACCTTTGCATTTCCTGGGATGACCAGACAGAGGTGGCCAGACTCAGCAGCTGCGCCAAAAAGTCTTGCTGCTTCTCGTAGCTGTTGAAGTGGTTGCTGATCATCACCTGGGCTTCCAGCATGTAATATTTCTCCATCTGAGGGACATGCTCATCCCTCATTAGGAGCATGGCCTGTGAGCTCAGGAGGTTAAAGTGAGGCTGAAGGATGACAATACAGGAAGTTAGCAGAAAATGTCTTGAGCCCATGGCGTGCCACATCCAGAAATGGGCCACTAGGGGTTCCATCATATGATAAACCATGATACATCCCCATGCCACCCCTCTCCACATAGCCACAGACTTATCAGAGCTAGCCTGCTAAATGGGTTCTTGTCACGTGCCAATACAGGTACATGGCTTACAAAGCAGCGCCAATCACCCCCATATCCAGTTCACATGAACCACACCAACTTACCAGAACCAGTTCTGGAGTATCGTGGCAAATCTTGATAATGGAAGTGCAGGCATGGTGGTGGAATCGGAAGCACTGTACTGAGCGGGTTTGGGGGTCCTAGGGGGCAAGGAGAGTTAAATGGACTACATGAGGAGATTACAGAGACAAGATTACTTCAATGTAATGGGATTGACCCTTATAATCAAACATTTGATATTTTCTATATTGCCCTCTTGCAGCCCTCAAGCCCCCGAAATGCTTCTGTTAAAAATAACTTAAAGTGGTTGTAAGCCTCAGACATGAAATATGAACAAAGCATATCCTTCTATAGCCATTGGTTGGCGCTGCTGTCAATCACAGACAGTAAGCCAATGAGAAGATGGGGCGGGGCCAAGTCGAGGCTCTGTATCTGAATGGACATGCAGAGCGAGCCTCCTGGGGTTCCCCCCCACAGCAAGCTGTTGGCCGGCGGGAGACCCGAGAGGAGGAGTACCTAGGATGCTCTGTGCAAAATCAATACACAGAGCAGGTAAGTATAACAAAAACTTGCCTTTAATGTCGCTTTAACCCTGCCAGGATTCACCAAAGCTTCTGAGATTATGCCAAACCAGGACTAATAAATAACAAATGAAAACTGAATTTTTTTTTAAAAACGTCACCTTGGACCTAGAACGTAATCCACGCGCCGGGCTAGGGAGTGTGCCACCCACCCCCCCCCCCCACCCCCGACAGTTCCTTACCCTTGGCTTCATCAACCCCGCACGGCCTGCCTCAGTCTCTCCACGTGGACCAACCGCCATCTTGACGGGACACTCTCGGAGCGGCTCCACTGATCCCGCAGGTGAGTCCCTCTCCAACCCCCTCCCCTACGAAGGGCCCTGCTCTGGACTCCCTCTCCCGGTGGGGCACTCCGCCGACGTTCCCCCCCACCACCCCCCTTCCCAATCTGGTCTCGCACAATCACTGCCGCGGTTGTGGCCTACCTTTCCTCCTCTCCAGGTCCTATCTGCTGCCCCGGGCTCTCCAAAGCCCCAGAGACCACCCAGTGACACCAGCTCTGCAGGCCTCACAGCAGACCACCCGCCGCCTTCACCTTCCCTTGGTGCCTCACAGGCACCCCACCTGCTCCCAGCACAGCTTACCCAAGAGCAGAGGGACTGGTTTGAACCTCGGACCTCTCCCTCACAGGTTAAGGCCCATCATCAGCCTCTACCCCAAATACCATTCATCCTCACCGCTGATGAAATGGTCTCCTGGCGAGAACAACTCCACCCTCTACCCACCAAGGAAGATTTTAAGCTCCTAATCTCAGAGGTTAAAGAGGCCTGCCGCAGTGAGCGCAAAACGCTGCAAGCAGACTTTCACCACCTGGCTACTCAGGTGGAGGACCTGGAAGAAGACCTCCAAACTACTAAGCTTGCCATCCACCGTGTTCAGTCTCAGACAGACGATCGCTTTATGCTCCGTGACATGCAACGCCATCTAGAGGACCTCGACAATCGCAACCGCCGCAACAATATCAGGGTTCGGGGCCTCCAGGAATCCAATGGCCCGGAGGATCTGAGAATGATCCTCCAGACGATTTTCAACAACCTACTGGGAGCCCCAGCCTCTACGCATATGGAAATGGATAGGGCCCACAGAGCCTTGAAGCCCAAAGATCAAGCATCCAAACCCAGAGATGTCATCTGCAGAGTGCACACGTTCACTTTAAAAGAGGACATCATGCGCAAAGCACGGGTGATTAAACAGATTATTGTCGATGGCACGCCAGTTCAACAATTTCCTGACCTATCCTGGATTACCCTCCAAAAGCGCAGACTGCTTCAACCGCTCCTCCACTCTCTGCAGGACAGCAACATCACCTACCGTTGGGGCTTCCCCTTTAGCCTGACGGCCACATAATGGAAAGACAGCAACCCTTCAGGTTCCCGAGGATATCCACTTCTTTTGTGAGACATTGAACATATCCATCCCAGACCTACTAGGTTGGGACATCATCCCCCCACCCCCTCCTCCTCTTCCAACCACAGGCTGGCAGAGGGTCCCTCTAAAGAAGAGGGGGCGGACCTCTGATTCCCCATGCAAGAATCCCAAGCACCAACCAGCCTGAGGAACTATCATGGCTGACGATGCCCTTTTAGCTTTTAACAGCCAACAGACCGAACTGTGGGAGAACGCTTTGCCCTTTACATTTGAACTAAAGTTGAAATTTCAGTTGCAGTTCTTAATGGTCAACATGTTTTCCCCTCCATGTTGTGGTTCTTCTCCCGCGGGGGCGAGACCTCGCCTCCCCCCCCCCCCGCGAGCGGCTGTTTTCTGGGGTTCCTGCCGCGGCCTGGCCCAGGTGATCACCCCCTGGTTGTCCACGCCGGACACGGGATCGCCCCCCTAGACTGTGGCATTTAGCCCACAAAGTTACAACTTATATATGTCCGTTTTGCACTTGACTAGTATTGTCCCCCAACCAGTTAACCTCTAACCAGTTTTTCTTTTTAGCAGGTCCTAGAGTTTAAATAGCAGTTGGCACTTGGTGTCTGACACTAACCCCCCTTAGTTTGTATTGTGATTTGACGTTCCTTATTTGATGTTTTTTTACCCCTAGACGCCCTTTCTGGACGATGGGGATAATACGGAACAGTTGGCCTTGAATTTTTTGTTCTAAGATATATGCGTTTTATTTCTCCTCGTTTCTCTTCTCTTTTCCCTTCCCTCCATGGCTCGTCATTCCTGGGTCCTTGACTCCACACACACGTGATGAATTTCACCTGTGGCACCGAGAACTACCTCTCCAGGCTCCTGGGCTAGATAAGTATGATGCGCCTCAACACATACCTACACAATATTACCCATTCACACCACGGCCCTCTCATGATACAGATTTACACACATAATGTTAATGACCTTAACTCAAATTTCAGACGACAGCTGGCATTGAGGAGCTTCAGAGATTCAGGGGCAGAGGTAATATTTGTCCAAGAAACACACTTTGACAGAAGAGGCTCCCTGGTGTTAGCGTCTAGATTCTTCCCCACAGGGTACTTAGCATCTGGCATTAAAAAGAAAGCAGGGGTAGCTATTTTGATCAAAAAGGGGCTCCCCAGTCACACCCATATCCTCCTACTCGGACCCCCTCAGGGGCGGTTCCTGATCCTCAGAGGCAAATGGCAACAATCTGACGTGACCTTTTGTAACATCTATGCCCCGAATGCGAAACAGATATCCTTTGTAACCAAGGTGTACAACCATCTATTCTGCACTAACCACACCTTCTTAGTTGTGGGAGGGGACTTCAACCTCCCATTCTCCCTGGTATGGGACAGGACCTCACAATACGAAAACCACCCCTTCCCGCCTCTCTAGACAATCCCAACAGTCTCGTCAGGTGACCCGCAAATTTGCCTTGTTTGATGCATGGCGGGTAGCCCACCCGACCGTCAATATTCCCATTACTCTCACCCATTCCGCACGCATGCGCGCCTAGACTATTTCTGTATAAAGGCTCCCGCCCTGCAGGAGCTTGCTACAATAGACGTCTTACCTATGTCATGGTCGGACCACGCCCCGATACTTCTAAAGCTTAGACTAGATACCTCTAAGGTTAAACGATGCCACTGGCGACTTAATGACTTTCTCCTGACAGACGACACAGCCAGGATGAACTTAGAAACTGCCCTAAAACTGTACTTTATTGAAAATAGTGCCCCAGAGATTTCCACGGGAATCCTCTGGGAGGCACATAAGACGGTAATACGCGGACACTGTATAGCCATCTCGACTGCTTGGAAAAAAAGAATACTAAACAAATGAGACAGCAGACTGTACACAGACTCCGAGATCTAGAATCGAGACTTGCATCTTCATCTTCCATCCGTCTCCTCAGAGAAATCATACGCCTACAGGTGGTCCTTAAGAGCACAGATATAGGTAGGGTCGAAAAAGCCCTTCAAAAATTACGCCAGCTTTATTACAATAAGGGCAACAAAGCCCATACTCTTCTGGCCCGCAAACTCCGGGAGCAGACCCACATATCAGCCCCTCAGGCCCTACGGGGACCCTCCATTACCACCCTTATTGTATAGCCCAATTACTCCGCGACTACTTCTCGGACCTCTACAACAACCCCTCCATACCGCACATCCCAACCCCAGGCAGCGTTACAGACCATGTTCGAACCTACCTGACGAAAAGCGGACTAGCCACCCTTCCAGCGGAAACCGTCAGGGCCTGGGGCCTTACCTTTTGGTGGGGGTTTCAGAGTCTCAGAAATCTCCTCCTCGGTTATCGGGGAGTTGAGGCACTGTAACGTTTCCGTTACACAGATACCCAGCAGAAGAGGGATCGGTCTGTAGAGGATAATCATTTTCCCAATAGAATTAATATCGGTCAATATATTTTTCCAAAAGTCCTCCACTTCAGAGCATGACCAGACCACATGGAAAAAGTCAGCATTATCAGAGCCGCATCTAGCGCATCTTGCCGACCTATCAGGGTAGATTCTAGCTAATCGTAGTGGAGAGTAGTATGCACGATGGATAAACTTCAATTGCATGAATCTATCTCTAGCCGAGATTGTAAGGGGTAAAAATTGCTTTATTCCCTCTTCCCAGTCCTCATCCGTCAGTTCTGGGACATCCCTCCGCCAGAACTCGCATAGCTGGGAGACTCTGGAGGTGTCAAGGGACGCAAATATATTGTAGAGTGTGGACGTTTTCCCTGTATCTGGGGATTTAAGCGAAACCTCCACTGATGACCCCTCCAGAGTCAGCGGGCCAGGGAATTGGGACCTCAAGGCATGGCGCACCTGAAGGAACCTAAAAAACATGGAGTTTGGTAGCTCCCTATCTCTTTTCAAGGCATCAAAGGTAATTAATTGTCCCTGAGATACTATATTGCCAAGGGTCGGGACCCCATATCTAGCTCACGCGATCGGATCGGGGATGGAGCGAAAATGAGGCAAACGAGGGTTGCCCCACAGGGGGGTTGCTGGGGACCAATCTCTGGCCACCATGAGCTGTTTTTGAACTGTATCCCATACCTTAAGGGTCCTTCTCATGGGGATTGGACCTAGGGCCTCTATACACCAGATTCCCCAGCTCCGCATATGAACCAATCAGTGCTGCCTCTGTAGTACAAGCGGGATTGGTCGGGTCCTCTGAGAACCACCATTTCACCGTTACTAAGACCGCCGCCCAGTAATATTTCAGGAAGCAGGGCAAGGCAAGTCCCCCCAATACCCCCGGTAGTTGCAAAGTTGATCTAGCTATTCTAGGGGCCTTCCCCTTCCAAATAAATGAGGTAATGATACTATCCAGGTGTTTTAAAGAAAGTTATCGGTATTGAGACCGGGGTTTGTCGGAACAAATAAGTAAATTTGGGTAGCACCGACATTTTAAATTAAATTAACTTGACCAACTGCCGTTAGGGGTAAAGACTTCCAGGTGGTGCATCTTTGGGATAGATGACTGACCACTGGGTTTAGGTTGAGTTTTATAAAATTTTTTAAATCACGATGGATTTCTACCCCCAAATATTTAAACTGGGGAACCCTACGGAGCTGGCCGTCCAGCTGCAAGGGGACGGATCTAGAGTGAAGAGGGAATAGGACCGACTTTCCCCAGTTTATACAAATGCCAGAGAATTTTCCGAGATAAAGACCGGACCGAACCCGAATCTGTGGAGGACCTCCCAAAGATAGCCCCACTCCACAGAGTCGCAGGCCTTCTCTGCATCCAGAGAGGCCACAATTTCGTCCTCATCATCCTCCCTCCCCGAGGCCAGGACCGCATACAGCCTGCGGATGTTTATATCCGCGCCCTTACCTGGCATAAAACCTGACTGATCTTCATGAATAAGGGTGAGTATTACTTCGTTTAGGCGCTTGGCGAGAATTTTGGTCAGTATTTTCGCATCCAAATTAAGCAGGGATATGGGTCGATATGAGGGGCACAATTGGGGATCCTTCCCTGCTTTAGGTATAACCACTATAATGGCTTGTGCGATGGACAGTGGGAGCTCCCCATTCTACAAGGTATCCGCAAGCATTGCATGCATCCTACTAGCTACCTCCCCCATATACTGTTTGTAGAATTCGGGAGGGAGACCATCCACACCTGGGGTCTTTCCCGTCTGCATGGAGCTCACTGCTCACTGAACCTCTTCCAGAGTTATTGGGGCCTCCAGGGCCTCCCTCGCCACGGGTTTAAGGACTGGGAACGTTACCCTGTCTAGAAAGTTTGAGAGCTCTTCAGGGGAGTATTGTGTTCTAGAGGAGTATAAAGTCGAGTAGTAGTCAGCAAAGCAAGCATTAATATTTACTGGGTCAGATACTAGAGTCCCATCACTTTTTTGGATGCGGGCTATGGTGGAGATCGGAGACTGCTCCTTGGCCAGCCAGGCGAGAAGCTTGCCCTTTTTATCCCCTTGCTCTAATATTCTCTGTGTTTGCGCTAGTTGGCGTTTATTCGCTTTGGCCACTCTAAGCAACATTACCTCCCTATAGGCTACCCTCATGTCTTGTGCTATAATAGGGTTAGAAGAGTAAATCGAGCCTCCAGGTCTCGCGCCCTAGCTTCCGCGTCCTCCAATAACAACTTATCATTTCTTTGTTCCTTGGCTATGGATGACATATAACAACCTCTGATGTAAGCTTTAAAGGTGTCCCATACAGTCCCTGGCGTGGAAGAGCCGGCATTAGATAACCAAAACTGCTTAATCTCCTTGACCATCTCAATTTCTATAGTAGGATGTTCAATCCAAAATCTAGACAGTCGCCATATTCTATCCGCTTGTGGGGTGATAGTTTGCAGCATTTACAGCAGCGGGGAATGGTCAGATATTCCCTTCGGAAGCATCTCAATACCTAAGATTTTGGGGAGCATGGGTAAACTGGCATACAGAAGGTCAATACGGGACAGTGTATTATAGGAGGAAGAATGGCAGGTGTACATGCGGTCGGATGGATGTTTCCAACGCCAAACATCCTCCAATCCCAGGGCCTGAGACCAACCAGATAGCGCCGAGTCAGTGGCAAGGTCTGGGGACAACTTATCTAGAGAAGGATTCGGGGGGATGTTAAAATCCCCCGTGATAATCACATTATCCGTGGGGAACTGAGCAATCAAAGTAATTATTTTCTGTAAAAGGGATATATTAGCTGGAGGTGGCAGATACACACCCACCAGAACCATGGTTATCGTGTCTATGACAGCGTGTATCAGTACATACCTGCCATCTGGGTCTATAAGAATATCAAGGAGTTCAAAGTTGAGCGACCTGTGGATCCATATGCTGAACCCTGGCATATCTAGTGTGCGTGGCATGATGATGATGTCCCACCCACGGCCTCTTCAGACCTAATATTCTACCTCCCACTAAATGTGTCTCCTGGAGAATGCAGATATGAGGCGTATATTTTTTAAGGTAATCGAAAACTAGAGAGCGCTTGATTTTGTGATTGAGCCCTCTGACGTTCCATGACAAGATTCTTATCGGGGCCATATCACAGAAGAGCTGATAAAATCAACGAAGAAGCATATACCACTAGGCCCCAAGTGTGACCGACCCCTACTCAACCCTCCACCCACCATAGGGCTCGCAAGGAACCCGCAGGAAAGGAGTAGATTGGGAGACCTCAGTATAACCCAGTCTATTGTTAGTGTAAAACCGTCTGCATTGAGATACATTCCAGTATGTAAGTGAAAAGAAAAAAAAACCCACCACCGTAACCGGACAGCACAAACCAAAAAAAAACAAAAAACAGAATTTCCCTCCCATCCCACACCCCATTAACTGAACTTTGAGGTGTTTGAGTACCCAAAACAAACATAAATCAACTCAAACATAGGAGAATCTCCTAGGGGGGCAGTGTGTATCAATTAACAAGCCTAGGACCTGATCTCCCTACTGGAGTTCAGGGGCTCCGCTGCACACACTACCTGCAGGCCATTGCTAATATAAAAATTATTATTTGAAAATAGGGGGGGACAGAACCACCCCTCAGCCATTAAAAGCTACTTACACTTAGATTGCTCTAAGGGTTCAAACTTAGTTACACAGCAACTATCTTAACCTGTAGGAATGAAACAGGGTTAGTCAGCAGATATTAAACTTTTATATTTATAATCAAGACCAAAGCAAGAGAGAAGGCATTCCACTCTCATCTTCTTCCCCCGGTCATCAGCTCTATAGGCGGAGCACAGTTCCAAGAAGGTTATTAGTGGCACTTATAGTCCCGGTTCACTGACAGCAGGGGTGTGAAAAAGGGTAAACTTCAGCCCGCAACAACCCACCATCCTTCACCTCCCTCCCACCTCAGGAGTATGAGTCAATATCCAGGGAAGTCATGGGGGGGAGATTGTAACCTCGGAGAGTTAGGCATCGCAGGGCGACCAAAAGACAGTGTGTCTTCCCCAATCCCTGATCACAGACCTACTCAGCAGAATAGTGTGCCAAATGCCACAATTATATCTATCAGTTTAGGAATATCACAACAAAAATCTTGTCACCAGGAATTTACAGTAAGCCGCCATCACTAGTTATTCGGTTGCAGAGAATGAGCGGGTTGTAAAGATAGAGAACTGTGTTTTTTACCGCCAGACAGTACGAGTGAAGTAAAGGGGGTATTTGTGCTGTTCTCCACTGGAGAAATCAATGGTTGCGTGGCAAGGACTCAAGCCACCTGGACGCATCCTCCGGGGAAATAAAGAATTTTGTAGTCTCACCGTCCACCACTCTAAGCCGCGCAGGGAATAGCATGTTGTATTTGAGCCCCCTGGTGCGCATTTGGGTCTTGACTTGGTCGAATGTCCTGCGTTGCCTCTGCGTTTCAACCGAGTAGTCAGGGAACAGCATGATCTTTGTATTTTCGGATCTCAGTTCCCCCACTTTTCTGGCTTCTTTGAGGATTAAGTCCCGATCTCTAAAGTTGAGCATGCGGAAAATAAAGGTACGTGGCGGTGCTCCAGGCGGGCCTCGAACCGATGGCATTCTGTGGGCGCGTTCCACCGCAAAGTGGGTAGAGAACTGTGCCTGAGGAAGGAGGGTGCGCAGTAGTTGCTCTGTGTAGGCCTCCGGATCTTGTCCCCCTGGAAGACCCACCAGGCGCAGGTTGTTTCTACGATTTCTATTCTCCTGGTCCTCAGCACGGGATTCCAGCATTTTCATTTTGACTTGCAGTATACGAAGAGAGGCACCGTGCTCCCGAATCGTATCTACAGTGTCCCCCACTCTACGTTCAGCTTCTGTCAGCCTATCTCTGTATTTGTCCATGTCTCGTCTTATAAGGCCCATTTCAGATTGCATCTGTTCTATTTTTGTAGTAAGGGTAGTCTGGCAGCCTGTGATTGCCTGCATTAGTGCTTGGAATTGGTCCGTTCCTAGCTGAGACGACTCTGCACATGGTTCTGTATGCTTCGTCTGGGACGCCATATTGGAACGCGTCACTGCACGTGTGTCTCGGGTCGGCAATGATGGTGTTTGGGGGGGCTGCAGTTTCCTCTGTGCACCGGAGTATCTTCCTCGCATACCCGGACTCAGTCCCAGCTTATCAGCTAGGGCAGTGTATTAATATGTCCCAGGGGACCGGATAGTGATGGCTATGAAGCGTGGAGCGCCTGTCTCTCACTACCTCAGGACGTTCCACGTGTGCACCGCCGTCAGCGGCGTTTATAATGCCAGTCACCGTTATCTCTGTACCGCAGGGTGGCTCACGTAGTTAGCTGGTCACAACTGCAGTATGGCAGGGCAGGCAGGTTGTCATATAAGGCCCTCAAAGGCAGATTCTGGAGCCCGTCTCGCAGAGGGGTTTGTAAAGCTTGGAGCGGCTGTCCCTTGCTGTCTATCAGGGCGCTCCACGTGAATAGTCAGGAGCGGCTCCCGCAGGGCCAGGTGCCACCAAATCTGTGCACCAGGGTGTCTTACGCACGTGTCCGGTCCCAGGCTTAATACAGCAAGACAGGCAGGGTGACTGTAGAGCCCTTAGAAGCGGGGGATGGAGCCTGTGAGATGTGGAGCTCCCGTCCCCCACAGGAGGCTGTGAAGTGTGGAGCGCCTGTCCCCCACTGCTCACCGGGACGCTCCATGTGGACACAGCCGGCAGCGGTTACAGAGTCCGATGTCGCTTCCCTCAGAAGAATCTGTGATGTGTGGAGCGCCTGTCCCGCACCGCTCACCAGAACGTTCCACTCGGATACAGCCAGTGGCGGTTACAGAGTCTGACGCCGCTCTCGGAGCCGCCATCCCCCAGAGGATACTGTGATGCTTGGAGAGCCTGTCCCTCACCACTCACCGGGATGCTCCACGCGGACACAGCCGGCGGCGGCCACAGAATCCGATGCCGCTCTCTCTGTGTCACAAAGTTTCAGTAATGTGGCCGAGCACTGTCGGAGTATCGTGAGCCAGGAAGGGTGACTGTAGGTCCCTTAAACATGAATACTTGGGCATGTCAGGTGCGGAGCTCCCTTCCCTCACGTCCTACTAGATCGCCATCTTGACCACGCCCCCCCATGACTTCGTACTTGGTGGCAATCACAGAGGTCAGGCGTTTCTTGTAGATGGCCACCAGGTTTGCAGACATCTCAGGAGGGATTTTGTCCCCCTCCTCTTTGCAGATCTTCTCCAAGTCATTAAAGGGGTTGTAAAGGTTCACGTTGTTTCACCTTAATGCATCCTATGCATTAAGGAGAAAAAACATCCGACAATGCCGCCCCCCTCCCGTTTTACTTACCTGACCCCTCGAAAGTCCTGCGCTCGCTCCCGACATCCTCTTCGCCGCTCAGCCTGGCCGTTGATTGGCTAGAGTGGATGGATTGAAAGCAGCGCAGCCATTGGCTCGCTCTGCTGTCAATCACATCCAATGATGCGGCCCGCCAAGGGGCGGGCCTGATGATACAGTCGGCGGCTGTTTCATGGGAGCGCGCCCGCAAGAACTAAACACCATGCGAGAGAGCTTGCATGAAGGTGTTTAGTTCTTGCGGGGAGGAGCGGAGACAGCCACCGAGGGACCCCAGAACAACAGGTTCAGGGCCACACTGTGCAAAACGAGCTGCACATTGGAAGTATAACATGTTTTTTTTTTTTTTTAAATAACAAATACCTTTGCAACCCCTTTAAGGTTTTGATGCTGATGTTTGGTAACGCGAACCTTCAGCTCCCTCCACATATTTTCTATGGGATTAAGGTCTGGAGGCTGGCTAGTCCACTCCAGGACCTTAATGTGCTTCTTGAGCTACTCCTTTGTTGCCTTGGCCGTGTGTTTTGGATCATTGTCATGCTGGAATACCCATCCACAACCCATTTTCAATGCCCTGGCTGAGAGAAGGAGGTCCTCACCCAAGATTTGATGATACATGGTCCCGTCCATCTTCCCTTTGATGCGGTGAAGTTGTCCTGTCCCCTTAGCAGAAAAATACTCCCAAAGCATAATGTTTCCACCTCCATGTTTGACGGTGGGGATGGTGTTCTTGGGATCATAGGCAGCATTCCTCCTCCTCCAAACACTCAGAGTTGAGGCCAAAAAGCTTGATTTGGGTCTCATCTGACCACAACATTTTCACCCAGTTCTCCTCTGAATTATTCAGATGTTCACTAGCAAACTTCAGTCCGGCCTGTACATGTGATTTCTTGAGCAGGGGGACTTTGCGGGCGCTGAATGATTTCAGTGCTTCGTGGCGTAGTGTGCTACCAATTGTTTTCTTGGTGACTATGGTCCCAGCTGCCTTGAGCTCATCGGACAAGATTCTCCCATGTAGTTCTGGGCTTATTAATCACCATTCTCATGATCATTGAAACTCCACAAGTGAGATCTTGCATGGAACCCCAGACCGAGGGAGATTGACAGATATTTTGTGTTTCTTCCATTTGCGACTAATTGCAACAACTGTCATTCTCTCACCAAGCTGATTGACGATGGTCTTGTAGACCCATTCCAGCCTTGTGTAGGTCTACAATTTAGTCCCTGACATCCTTGGACCGCTCTTTAGTCTTGGCCATGGTGGAAAGATTGGAATCTGATTGATTGATTGTTTCTGTGGCCAGGTGTCTTTTATACAGGTAACAAGCTGAGAAAAAAAGCACTCCCTTTATAAGAGAGTACTCCTAATCTCAGCTCGTTACCTCTATAGAAGACACCCGGGAGCCAGAAATCTTGCTAACCGATAGGAGATAAAATACTTGTTTCACTTATTAAAATGCAAATCAATTTATAACTTTTTTGAAATGCGTTTTTCTGGATATTTTTTTTGTTGTTCTGTCTCTCGCTGTTAAAATAAACCTACCATTAAAATTATAGACTGATCATTTCTTTGTCAGCGGGCAAACATACAAAATCAGCAGGGGATCAAATACTATCTACGTTACCTTGTGGGAATATTTACCAGTCATAGTCAGTCTGAATAATAACAAATCTCTATGCAGTTTTTAATGAGCTGAAATGTCCACAATGACCCAGGTAGCCTGAAACCACGAGAGATTTGCCTAGGGTTTCAGTCTCTCAACCACTTCGCGCCCGCGCTATAGCCGAAAGACAGCTTACAGAGCGGCGCTCAATTGCCGGGAGGACGTCCCTGGACATCGTCCCGTTTACATTCCCTCTGCACGCCGCCGCGGGCATGCGGCAGGGGAAATCTGTGTTGGCCGTGTCCCTCGGACACAGTCAATCACAGATCGTGCTAAATTGCCAATCACAGCTGCCATTTAGCACTCGGAGTGTCCAATGAGAGATGATCTCATATGTAAACATATGAGATCATCTCATCGTCGGCTCTCCCTCCTCACACAGAGACAGCGTGTGAGGAGGGAGAGCTTCCGCGCTGCAGTGGTGAGTGAAAAAAAAATCACTTACACTAACACAACACAGTGCCATCTGTCCCCAGTGCCACCTATCAGTGCCATCTGTCCCCATCGCCACCTGTGTCCATCACCACCTATCAGTGTCACCTGCCCCCGCTGCCACCTGTCAGTGTCACGTGCCACCTGTCATCAGTGCCACGTATCAGTGCCACCTGTCATCAGTGCCACGTATCAGTGCCATCTGTCATCAGCGCCACATCAGTGTCACATGCCATCAGTGCCACGTATCAGTGCCATCTGTCATCAGTGTAACGTGTCATTGTCCTGGTGCTCCAGGGCCTTCAAAAGCGTAATAGGTAGTCAACAAGTTAGATGTGTAATTTATGCTCCTAGAACACCTGATTGTTCTCCTAGCATGTTGGGCCTCTCTATGTGGCCAGGCTATAAAAAAGTCCCACACATGTGGTATCGTAATACTCAGGAGTAGCAGAATGTATTTTGGGGTGTCATTTGTGGTATATACATGCCATGTGAGAGAAATAACCTATTACAATGACCATTTTGTAGGGGAAAAAAAAAGAAACTTAATTTTGCAAAGAATTGTGGGAAAAAAATGACATCAAAAACCTCACCATGCATCTTACTAAATACCTTGGTATGTCTACTTTCAAAAAAGGGGTCATTTGGGGGTATTTGTACTTTCCTGGCTTGTTAGGGTCGCAAGAAATTAGATAGGCCGTCAGTACATCAGGTGTGATCAATTTTTTATGATTTGCACCACAGCTTGTGGACTCTATAACTTTCACAAAGACCAAATAATATCCACTAATTTAGGTTTTTTTTACCAAAGATATGTAGCAGTATAAATTGTGGCCAAAATTTATGAAGAAAAATTAATAATTTGCAAAATTTTGTCAAAGAAACAAAGAAAAATTAGTTTTTTTTCAAAATTTTCGGTCTTTTTTCATTTATAGCGCAAGAAAAAAAAAACCCCAGAGGTGATCAAATACAACCAAAAGAAAGCTCTATTTGTATGAAACAAAGGACAAAAAACTCATTTGGGTACAGTATTACATGACCGAGTAATTATTATTCAAAGTGTGAGAGCGCTGAAAGCTGAAAATTGGTCTGGTCAGGAGGGGATTTAAGTGCCAAGTTGTCAAGTGGTTAAGGGAGTAGCAGTATTTTTATAGCAAATAATAATAATAATAATATCTGGCAATGCAGACAGGATCCTAATGTTTCTCGTGAAGTTTGAATTTTAATAAGAGATCCATAAATCTGACCCATAAAAAAAAAATATGACCTGTTCATTTCTATCTGCAGACTGTATATAACATCAGAGCACAATATAAATCAGAATTTTAAAATGATTATTACCTTATTATTCGGCTGAAAGGTGACGGCAGAGAAAAGCTGTGAACATGAGAGAGGACAGGGTTAATCACAAGAATTTTAAAAAGAAATCCTTCCATTGATGAAGTTTAATCTGCTTATATGGGTGTGTATTATGAATACAGAGGATGCGGGTGAATGATATTACTTTGTAGCACAGAAGCAAAGTGCCATATAAACTTCCAGCTAGTCTGACTCTAGAGAGCTCCACCTTCTGCCTGCACCTGGGAAATATGAAATGCACACACATTTTAAAAGAAACCTGACATAAGAAAAACAGATTGCGAAAATGCAATTTGCCTGGCTGTCATATTAATACAACAGCTTCAATCACTTGAGTCTGAAAAAGGAATACAGATAAAGAGTTAGAACTTTATCCCAGCTTATATTTGCTGCACTCTGGTTCCAGGACTATGCAGCCAGGCAAACAGCATTGTGAAAATTAGCCAGGGCCTGGGGGGGGGGGAGATGAATCGCAGTTCAGAAAAGGTGGGGAGAGTCATATGACAAGAATGCACTCACCTTGGTCAGAATGCTAGGCATGAGACTGTTCATATAGCGCACGAAGGGGAAGAGTGCGGAGAGGTTGGTGAGGAGGCAGGTCAGGATCAGAAGGTCCTTGGTCTCATAGCTGAGCACAATTTGGAGAAGCTCCACACCCTGAGTGACAAGCAGATCCTGGGAGAAAAGAGGGAACAGAGGATAGAAAACCAAAAGAAAGTCAGAGCTTCAGCTTTTTCTGCTATTTACCTCCCCAGCCTCAGGGTCAGATTTCCTGGTGCACCCAATCCTAAGGGTCAGAATCACTGGTGCACCCAATCCCGAAGGGCCGGCATTGCCCGCTCACCCAATCCCAAAGGGCCGGCATTGCCCGCGCACCCAAGCCCAAAGGGGCAGCATTGCCCGCGCACCCAAGCCCAAAGGGGCAGCATTGCCCGCGCACCCAAGCCCGAAGGGGCAGCATTGCCCGCGCACCCAAGCCCGAAGGGGCAGCATTGCCCGCGCACCCAAGCCCGAAGGGGCAGCATTGCCCGCGCACCCAAACCCGAAGGGGCAGCATTGCCCGCGCACCCAAACCCGAAGGGGCAGCATTGCCCGCGCACCCAAGCCCGAAGGGGCAGCATTGCCCGCGCACCCAAGCCTGAAGGGGCAGCATTGCCCGCGCACCCAAGCCCGAAGGGGCAGCATTGCCCGCGCACCCAAGCCCGAAGGGGCAGCATTGCCCGCGCACCCAAGCCCGAAGGGGCAGCATTGCCCGCGCACCCAAGCCCGAAGGGGCAGCATTGCCCGCGCACCCAAGCCCGAAGGGGCAGCATTGCCCGCGCACCCAAGCCTGAGGGCCAGCATTGCCGCGCACCCAAGCCTGAGGGCCAGCATTGCCCGAGCAACCCAAGCCTGAGGTCCAGCAACAGAGGTTCTCCATGTACCCAAGATGAAGGGCTGGGTCACTGAGTTATGTCTATAAATGATGGAGAACCTGATGGCAGTCCATGGATTTTTTTTTTATGAAATAATAAAAACGTTCTTTAAAAAAAAAAAAGATAAATAATTGTGTCAGGCTTTAAATACTGTAAAATCAATACACACTCCTGTATCAGCGCAGTGCTCTGCAGAAAGCAATGGCTGCTATCCAGTAGTGCATTTAGGTTTTGTGCTGCCCTAGGCCTGACTAAACTCGTGACCCCCTAATTTAAATATGACCCACCTCTTCCTGTCAAGGCCACACCCCTTGCTGTTTAAGACCTGCCCTGAAATTTTCGAGTGGGGACACTAGTTCTGAGGGCCTGGGGGGGGGGGCAATGGATTTCCTTGATTTGCATAGATTTCCTCTCACTTCCTGCTTGGCTATGGGGCAGGAAGAAAAGGCAAATCTCTGCAATGGGACAGGGATGGTAAAAAATAAACTGGCAGGTGTTATAACCCTCCCTTATTATATTCAAAATGAAAATAAAAAAAATTAAAAAAAGTGTTGCCTATAATTCTACTTTAAGCACAAAATTTCTGATAATTTTATGGAGAGGACTAAGAAGATATAACCATGCCAATGGTGCAGCAGAAAACATATAGCACAGTGAGGAAGGTTTGTGGTCTAGGATGAGAGGACAGTCAAAATTAAAAGCGGTGCCCCCCCAACAGTCCCCCCCAAACAATTGGTGGAGAATGCAAGCCGCCCGCATATCAAAAGCAGTGTGGTCGCTTTATGGGGGCGCTAGACTAATTTGCCTCTCAGCCCAGTCCGCCCCATAAGACTGGTGCTACACTAACAGTGTAGCGCAAGCCGGCGAGGACTCTTTTCGTGCTGCCCCCCTGCAAAGTGCTGCCCTAGGCCTGGGCCTTGTCGGCCTAGGCCAGGATACAGTGTTTCCGCTACCGCACACAAAAGGCTTTTTTGAGCTCCAATTTTCTGGAGGTGGGCTAAGGAGAGACTCAGAAGTTGACTAGGGGGCATTAGAGTCTGCTACTCTCTGCAGAGCCTTGCATTGAGGCTAAAATATTTTGTTATCAGGCTGGCATGACGGTTTCGGAGTCTGTCTGCAGCCAGAAGGGCCACATGACGACAAAACTGCAATTACAGCTGTCTACAAGCATGTTCCACCTTCATCAACAGTTCTTTGGGGCGGCCAGCATACAGCTGGATCCATCACAGACCAATGCACATATTCGCCAGCACACCATGGATCATCAAATGTCGTCCGAAGCTTTTATTGCAGAAAGATCACATCACAAAAGGACCAAGTGCAATGTTTTGGAGCCGCACAGGACCCCTTTCATCAGGCATGTGATGAGGAATGTATATGCTGGCGAATGTGATGATTCCAGCTTCCGGCTGGTAGTTGCTGCAGCACCCCGCGCAACCGTGGAGCCCGTTTCCAGGAACGTGTGCGATGGGAATATTGACAATACAGTTGGATCCGACACTTCCAGAAGTGTCCGATTCCAACTAACTTCGCTGCACTCCTAAGGAAGAAATTTACAAAAAGCAACGCGTAATCTCACCTCTTTCCGGAGCACTCGTACAACCTGGTTGAAGACACACTCGCAGAAAAACGTCATGGCTTCCCACTGAGTGTATGAGGGTGACAAGAGGGTGCACAGTCCTTCTCCAGCCTTGGCTGCAATACAAAAACACAAATTTCACCATCCACAGCTAGGGAGATGTAAGGGATCACAGAGTACATTGGATCCACACATGGCTCACACAGAGTGACCAGCAACAAACACACCACACACCTCTGGTGTTTACTACTTACAGCTATTTGGTCCTGGGTCCAGCGGAGCGGAGAGCTGGAACTGAAGCCATTCGGCAGCCATGTTAAAGCTGGCGTGAGGATTCAAACGACACGCCAATGTGATCACATTCTCCACTTTCGATTTAAAACCTGAGTCACAAAACAGGGAAAACTACAGCTAAATCCAACAAGGAGACAAGAAACTTTATTAACTATGGAAATCCCCCCCCAACAACATCCCACTATCCCCAACCCACTCACTATTCCCCCCTCTACTAACTGGAGCAAGCAGAAAGAACAATTTGCCCCACCCTTCCTCTACGGGGCAGAATGGATACCCACTATCCCCCCCCCTCCCTCTACATTCCAGAGAAACAAAATCCCACTATTCCCAGTCCTTCACCCTCTCTCTCTCTCCTAGTAATGGGGGGAGGCCATCTCTATTGACAGGAGCAGAAAGGACACCCCGACTATCCTCTCTCCACTGGCGGGAGCAGAAAGGACACCCCACTAACTCAAAACAGAGTGGTAATATATTTCACTCACTTTTGAAGAAATTTTTAAAGTCCTCGTCACTACCAAAGTCGAGTCGGGAATATTCACAGCTGGGACTGTCACTCTTGGAAGGGAATCCCACCTGGAAAAGAGTGGAAATTGGGGGCTGTTCGAAAACACACAAAAAAGGAGGTTCCTCCTAACCTCCACAACTGAAACACACGGGAGGAACTGCTGAAAAACCAAAATGTGTATTGAGGACAATAGAATTCTATAATCTGACTTTGGGTTCTCCTGTGATCCCAAGTCAGATTATAGCAGGCTATTGCATGGCTGAGAGCAGGCGACAGCTGCGCCCATCTGTCCCCATTTCCAAACCCAGCACTCCAGTGATCTTGTGAGGAGCAGAGATGAGTGGTGACTGACGGTCACTGCTCTCCGCTTTGAGCGGACTGATTGCTGAGCGATCGGCAGTCATGTGACACAGCTTTCTGCCCGTACCTTCATGAAGGGCAGGCAGTTACGGGCAGGCAGTTACGGAAGTCCAGGAAGATCAACAGCACCCTCGCAGTTCACTAAAAACTACAAGCTGCTGCAATGGCCGACGGCACTTGCAGTCTAATGACGTGGACGCGTGGGTGGAGCCTTGCACGGCTGCACTGCATTTGAATTGCGACAATGGGTGCAGGGAGAGGATCCCCCACCCGCTGTCATAATGGGGGATTGGGTCGGGGTGATGGCAGGTGCTTTAGTAACATGTTACACCCTGAATATGGGGTGTAATACGTAACATGTTACTAAAGGTGAACATATCTATCAATTTACCACTTGCCGACCAGCCGCCGCAGTTGCTCTGCGGCAGGTTGGCTCGGCTGCACGAATCGTCGTCATTGTACGTCGGGCGCGTACACGGCGATCTGTGGGCACGCGCCCATTCGCTAGCGGGGGAGCCAACCAGCGGGTCCGGCGGACTCTATGTCAGCTGGCCACCCGCGATCGCTCCAGAGACAGGCAGAACGGGGATCTGCCAGTGTAAACAAACAGATCCCTGTTCTGTCAGTGGAGTAGAATGAGATTGTCTGTTCTAAGTGATTATGAACAACGTTCTCTCTCCTCCTCAAGTCAGCCCAGCCCCCATACAGTTAGAAACACCTCCCAGGGAATACATTTAACCCCTTGATCACCACTAGTGTTAACCCCTTCCCTGCCCGTGTAATTTATACAGTAATCAGTGGCTATTGCTATTTTTTTCTCTGTTCCCTGTATAAATGGGAAAAAAAAAAAAAAATGCCACAAGTCTATCCCCTATTTTGTAGACGCAATAACTTTTGCGCAAATCAATATACGCTAATTGGGATTTTTTTACCAAAAATATGTAGAAGAATACATTGGCCTAAACTGATGAAGAAATTTGTTTTTTTACATTTTTTTTTGGATAAAATAGCAAAAAGTAAAATGTTTTTTTTTCCCAAAATCGTTGCTTTTTTTGTTTATAGCGCAAAAATAAAAACCACAGAGGTTATCAAATACCACCAAAAGAAAGCTCTATTTGTGAGAAAAAAAGGACGTCAATTTCGTTTGGGTACAACATCGCACGACCGTGCAATTGTCAGTTAAAGCGACGCAGTGCCGTATAGCAAAAAATGGCCTGGTCAGGAAAGGGGTAAATCCCTCCAGGGCTGAAGTGGTTAAAGATTAGGCTCCCCTCATACAAAAGAATAAAAAAAAAAAAAATCACCAGTGACATACATATGCAACTATAGCAAACAGAATATTGGCATTAAAAAAGGGACTCCAGAGATAAAGCGATAATTCTCCCGCTCCAGGCCAGACCTGGAGTATGCTGTCCAGTTCTGGACACCAGTCCTCAGGAAGGATGTACTGGAAATGGAGCGAGTACAAAGAAGGGCAACAAAGCTAATAAAGGGTCTGGAGGATATTAGTTATGAGGAAAGGTTGTGAGCACTGAACTTATTCTCTCTGGAGAAGAGACGCTTGAGAGGGGATATGATTTAAAATTACAAATACTGTACTGGTGACCCCACAATAGGGATAAAACTTTTTTGCGGAAGGGAGTTTAACAAGACACAGGGCCACTCGTTAAGATTAGAAGAAAAGAGGTTTAACCTTAAACTACGTAGAGGGTTCTTTACTGTAAGAGCGGCAAGCATGTGGAACTCCCCTTCCACAGGCGGTGGTCTCAGCAGGGGGGCATCGATAGTTTAACCACTTCAATACAGGGCACTTATACACCTTCCTGCCCAGACCAATTTTCAGCGCTGCCGCACTTGACAATTACGTGGTCATGCTACACTGTACCCAAACTAAATTTCTATCATTTTGTTCCCACAAATAGAGCTTTCTTTTTGTAGTATTTGATCACCTCTGGGATTTTTATGTTCTGCTAAACAAATATAAAAAGACCGAAAATTTTGAAAAAAAAAAATTTTTTATTTGTTTGTTACAAAACTTTGTAAATACCGTATTTAATCGGCGTATAACACGCACTTTTTTCCCCTTGAAATCAGGGGAAAATCGTGGGTGCGTGTTATATGCCGATCCCCGCTGTCTGTGAGGGCAAGAGGAGTGCCGTCGACATTGACCGAGCCGAGTGTACTGTGTACTCGGCTAGGTTCGGCTCCACTCGCATTCACGCCCAGTCCCGCCATTGGACCGACATTGTGTCCATCATAGGAGCTGGGCCAAGGGGCGGGACGGGGGCGTGACGGGGGCGTGACGGGGGCGTGACTGCGAGCAGAGCCGAGTAGCCGAGTGCACTCGGTCGGTCTATGTCGGAAGCGCCCTCAGAGACAGCGGGGACAAGCCGAGAGGAGCCGAATATCTCGGCGGCGATAAATTTAAAAACCAAACATGCTGCAATTTTGGGGAAGGCTGCAGATGGACACTGGGGAAGGCTGCATTGATGGGCATTTAAAATGTAAGTTTATTTCCTTAAACTTCCCTCCTAAACTTGGACTGCGTTTTATACGCCAGAGCGTGTTATACTCCGATAAATACGGTAAGTAAGTTTTCTCCTTCACTGATGAGCACTGATAAGGCGGCATTGATGGGCACCAATGAGGTGGCACTGATGATGGGGCACTGATAAGGCGGCACGGATGGGCACCAATGAGGTGGCACTGATGATGGGGCACTGATGAGGCGGCACGGATGGGCACCAATGAGGTGGCACTGATGATGGGGCACTAATGAGGCGGCACTGATAAGGCGGCACGGATGGGCACTCATAGGCGGCACGGATGTACTGTTATGTATGGTACTGATGGATGCCAATCAGTGACAAACAATAATGCCTGCCAATCAGTGATGCACATTGTGGGCACTGATTAGCATCCACCGTGGGCACCGATTGGCATCCATTGTGGGCACTGACTGGCATCCATTGTGGTCTAGGGTGGCATACCTTGTGGCGACATCCCTGGTGGTCCTAGTGGCGTCCCTGGAGGACCAGTGTGGGCATCCTCGGGGGCCGCTCGGCTCTCCTCTACTCGCGTCTGACAGACACGAGTGAGGAAAAGCCGATCATTGACTCTTCCTGTTTACATTGTGATCAGCCGTGATTGGACACAGCTGATCACGTGGTAAAGAGTCTCTGTCAGAAACTCTTTACCGAGATCGTAGTTGCGGTGTGTCACACCGCAACAACGATCGCCACGGCGCACAACGGCTTAATATCCTGAGGACATCATATGACGCCCAGTCAGGGTATTGAAACCACTTTGCCGCTGTCATTTAGCTATATGGCGGGCGGCAAGTGGTAAAAAAACTATTAGATAAGCACCTGAACGAACGCAACATACAGGGATATACAATGGAATACTGACATATAATCACACACATAGTAGAGCTGCACAATTAATCGTTAAAAAATCGTGATCTCGATTCACCTCCCCTGACGATCTCTCCTGCTGAGTTTGACGATTCTTTCATATAAACAAGTGGAGAGATTATCTGCTCACTCAGCTGTCAAAAGAAAACATCCAGGCATTCTGCCAAGTTTAGAACTTGAAACATTGTATCTAACTTCCTTCTTAGATCAAAGGGATAAACTTCTCTGTGTAAACAAATAACCTGGGCAATCTGCCAAGCTTTAAACAACCTGTAAATGCAGGAAGTTTAACCACTTAAAGTCTAAATCTTTTTCTGACACTTCTTTCTGAAGTTAAAATCAATATTTTTTGCTAAAAAAAATTACTTGGAACCCCCAAACATTAGAGATAAAATATATATATATATATATATATATATATATATATATATATATATATTCTAATATTTTATAATATGGAATAAAATGGCAATTGCTGCAATATTTTATGTCGCACTGTATTTGCCCAGCGGTCTTTCAAATGCAATTTTTTGGGAAAAAATACACTTCAATAAATAAAAAAAAAGAAACTAAAGTTAGCGCAATTTTTTTTTGTTTTAATGTGAAAGATGATGTTACGCCGCGAGAATCGTGAGAGAATCGTGATCTATCCTCTAAGCAAAAAAATCGTGATTCTCATTTTAGCCAGAATCGTGCAGCTCTAACACATAGGTTGGACTTGATGGACCTCACCCACTATGCAACTATACAGATTTTATAGGAAGAAAATTCCTGTCCAGAGCTCACCCTGACTACATTGCTCATAGAAACTCGCAGGAATTCTGGGACTATGGCCTGGAGAGCGTGGTCCTTCGATAATATATCGTGTCTGAAGAGACAAACCCACGTCGTCATGGTGATAGATTTCAGAAACTAAAAAAAATAAACAATTAAATAAAAAATGACCACCAAAGCCTTTCCAAATTGTGCGCAGTTGAGAGACATTTGGCTAGAGAGCGGCTATTGCTCACCTGGCTGGGATGTGAAGTGAAATCCAGTAAAAATTTCAGGTATTTGTCGAAAGTCATCGGTATCTCGATCTTATTCTCAGGAGACTGGGAGGAAAGAAGAGGAGGTGGAGGATTAGGAGGATCTGGGTTCAATAAGTGAAAAGCCACAAAGATAAATATGCAATTCTAACCGGCATCAGGGCGCACAGCAGAGAGCCCAGTGCGGACACCACTTGACAAAGCCTCTTCAGGAAAACGTAGCGCTTCTCCTGTAAGCCTTCCCCGTGGGCCTTCCTGGCGAGGAGACAGGGAAGGAAACATGTCAGAACAGGAAGGGGTGTGGCCTATATATGCATTTTGGGGGACAATTGGGATTGAGACTTTGGATTTACTTTATTCTGCTTATATTTTGCCTTAAAGTGGTTGTATACCCCAATTTGTCATTTTTACCTACAGGTAAGCCTATAATAAGGCTTACCTGTAGGTAAAATAAATATTTACTAAACCTGTACGGTTTAGGAGATATTCCCTTTGCATAGAGCCGCTGATGTCAGCGGCGCACACACTCTGAATGCCCGGCAGACGCTGCCGGACCTTGGCGGGAGTGACGTCATCGTGGCTCCAGCCACTCACAAACCCAGAAGAAACGCAGAGGGCAAGATGTCAGCTCCCTCGGCGTGGACCAGGCTGTGATACGGGGGCTTCAATCTAAGGTAAGCATTTCATAATAGAGGGCCTGCGGCTGACAAATCTGACACTAAGTGACACTTTTTGGAGACCAGTGCAAAAAAAAAAAAAAAAAAAAAAAAAAAGCACTGTCACTGTTTAAATGACACTGGCAGGGAAGGGGTTAACATCAGGGCCAAACAAAGGGTTAAATGTGTCCCTAGGGAGTGCTTTCTAACTGTGGGGGGGGGGGTGCTTTGGCTAAAGGAAAACAGAGATCTGTGTTTCTGCTTAGCAGAAACATAGATCTCCATTTTCCTCTCTTGCAGAACAAAGGTCTGCCTCTCTACGAACGATCGTCGGGTTCCCGGCGGACATTGGGGTGGATTTACTAAAACTGGAGACAGCAAAATTTGGTGCAGCTCTGTATGGTAGCCAATCAGCTTCTAACTTCAGCTTGTTTAATGAAGTGCTGACAAAACAACCTGGATGCTGATTGGTTTCTAGGCAGGGCTGCACCAGATATTGCACTCTTCAGTTTTAGTAAACCAACCCCCATTGTGTCCGCCGGACCCGCTGATTGGATTGGAGCGGGAGTCAATCACAGCAGGAGTGGGGGGGCTCCAGGGGCACGCGCTCCCAAGAGTCGAAGATGATCACGTACAGCAGGGGTCGGGAACCTTTTTGGCTGAGAGAGCCATGAACGCCACATATTTTAAAATGTAATCCCGTGAGAGCCATACAATATGTTTAAAACTAAATACAAGTAAATGTGTGCATTTTATGCCTTATATACATGGTATGGTCATAAAAACTGTTTGGGGACCTGGGTCCTGCCCCAGGGGACATGTATCAATGCAAAAAGAAGTTTTAAAAACGGATGTTTTTTCAGGGGCAGTGATTATAATAATGCTTAAAGTGAGACAATAAAAGTGTAATATTCCTTTAACCGCTTGCCGACCGCCTCAGGCAGATATACTGCGGCAGAAGGGCTCGTATAGGCAAAACCACGTACCTGTACGTTGCCCTTTAAGAGGCGGTCAGCGGGCGCCCGTGGCAAGCTCCGTGAGTTGGGTCGCGGGTCCCGCGGACTCGATCGCCACGGGGATACCCGCGATCGCCTCACGGGGAGGAAGAACGGGGAGATGCTGATGTAAACAGCATATTCCCGTTCTGCCTAGTGACAGTGTCACTTGATCTCTGCTCCCTGTAATCGGAGCAGAGATCAGTGACGTGTAATATGTAGCCACACACCCCCCCCCCCCCCCCCCCACAGATAGAAACACGCCCCTAGGACACACTTAATCCCTACACTGCCACCTAGTGGTTAACCCCTTCACTGCCAGTGTCATTTACACAGGAATCAGTGCATTTTTATAGCACTGATTGCTGTATAAATGACAATGGTCCCAAAAATGTGTCAAAAATGTCCGATGTGTCCGCCATAATGTCGCAGTCACAATAAAAATCACTGATCGCCGCCATGTAAAAAAAAAAAAAAATTTTATTAATAAAAATGCCATAAAACTGTCCCCTATTTTGTAAACGCTATAACTTTTGCGCAAACCGATAATCGCTTATTGCGATTTTGTTTACCAAAAATATGTAGAAGAATTATCGGCCTTGTTTTTTTTAATATATATTTTTGGGGGATATTTATTATAGCAAAAAGTAAAAAATAAGGTGTTTTTTTCAAAATTGTCGCTCTATTTTTGTTTATAGCGCAAAAAATAAAAACCGCAGAGGCGATCAAATACCACCAAAAGAAAGCTCTATTTGTGGGGGAAAAAAAAAAAAACGTCAATTTTGTTTGGGAGCCATGTCGCATGACCGCGCAATTGTCAGTTAAAGTGACGCAGTGCCGAATCACAAAAAGTGCTCTGGTCAGGAAGGGGGTAAATTCTTCCGGGGCTGAAGTGAATACATTTCGTACCGGGGGGGTGTCTATAGTATGCTTGTAAAGTGGCGCATGTTTCCCGTGTTTAGAACAGTCTGACAGCAAAATTACATTTCTAAAGGAACAAAAGTCATGTAAAACTACTATCGCTAGCGCCGGCTATAATGAATTGTCGGTCTGGCAATACACATAAAAGTTCATTGATAAAAACAGCATGGAAAAAAAAAAAAAAAAAAAAAAAAAAAAAAAAAAAAAGGCCCTTCAGGTCTGGTATGGATTTTAAGGGGAACCCCGCACCAAAAAAAAAAAAAAAAAAAGGGGTTAGGTTTCCCCTAAAAATCCATACCAGACCCTTATCCGAGCACGCAACCTGGCAGGCCGCAGGAAAAGAGGGGGGGGGGACGAGAAAGTGACCCCCCCCCCCGAACCGTACCAGGCCACATGCCCTCAACATTGGGAGGGTGCTTTGGGGTAGCCCCCCAAAGCAAACTTGTCCCCATGTTGATGGGGAGAAGGGCCTCATCCCCACAACCCTTGCCTGATGGTTGTGGGGGTCTGCGGGCGGGGGGGCTTATCGGAATCTGGAAGCCCCCTTTAACAAGGGGACCCCCCAGATCTCACCCCCCCCGTGTGAATTGGTAATGGGGTACCCCTACCATTTCACAAAAAAAAAGTGTCAAAAAGGTTAAAAAACACAAGAGACGGTTTTTGACAAGTCCTTTATTTCTTCTTCTTCTAGTCTTCCTTCGGTGTTCTTCTTCATCATCTTCTTCCTCCGCTCTTCTCGTTCCGCATCTTCCTCCGGCTTCTTCTCCGCTCCATCCGCACGATCCGCCTCAGTGGGAGTCTTTCGCTGTGTGACACTTCTTTTATAAACGGAGTTTACGTAACTGGGTGACCCCGCCCCCCCTCTGACAACACGGGGAAAGCCACAGGGAAGTCCCTGTGCGTCAGAGGAGGGCGGGGTCACCGGGTGGCCCTGTCCCTCCTTATATAAGAAGTGTCAGAAGAACTGAAGCATCACACAGCGGAAGACTCCCACTGAGGCGGATTGTGCAGAGAAGAAGCCGGAGGAAGATGCGGGACGAGAAGAGCGGAGGAAAAAGAAGGAGAAGAAGAAGATTGAGGAAGAAAAAGAACACCGAAGGAAGACCAGAAGAAAGAAGAAGAGATTTTTAAAAGGACTTGTCAAAAACCGTCTCTTATGTTTAACCTTTTTTAACACTTTTTTTTGTGAAATGGTAGGGGGTACATTTCACACAGAGTTGGAGCCCGGACCTGGGGGTCCCCTTGTTAAAGGGGGTTTCCAGATTCCGATAAGCCCCTCGCTCGCAGACCCCCACAACCACCGGGCAAGGGTTGTGGGGATGAGGCCCTTCTCCCCATCAACATGGGGACAAGGTGCTTTGGGGGGCTACCCCAAAGCACCCTCCCAAAGTTGATGGCATGTGGCCTGGTACGGTTCAGGAGGGGGTTGCGCTCTCTTGTCCCCCCCCCCCCTCTTTTTCTGCGGCATGCCAGGTTGCGTGCTCGGATAACGGTCTGGTATGCATTTTGAGGGGGACCCCCGCACCATTTTTTTTTTTTCTTGAATTATGGCGCGGGGTTCCCCTGTGGGGAAATTCCATGCCGTCTTTATCAATGAACTTTTATGTGTATTGTCGGACTGACAATTCATTATAGCTGGCGCTAGGGATAGTAGTTTTACATGACTTTTTTTCCTTTATAAATGTCATTTTGCTGTCAGATTGTTCTAAACACGGGAAATATCCGCCCCTTTACAGGCATACTATATAGACACCCCCCAGGTACGAAATTTAAAGGCATATTACACTTTTATTGTTTCACTTTAAGCATTATTAAAATCACTGCCCCCGAAAAAACGTCCGTTTTTAAAACTTTTTTGCATTGATACATGTCCCCTGGGGCAGGACCCAGGTCCCCAAACACTTTTTATGACAATAAGTTGCATATAAGCCTTTAAAATGAGCACTTTTGATTATGCATGTTCGTGTCCCATAGACTAACGGTGTTAGCTGTGAACTGAACCAGGGGGTGTTGGACCCATCCCTAAAGAGCTTTAGGAAATTAATGGATTGAAATACATGAGAATGTTTTATATTTTTAACATTAACTTTTTTTATTTGTCTGATTTGTCTGCGAGCCAGATGCAGCCATCAAAAAGAGCCACAGGTTCCCGACCCCTGACGTACAGGTACGTGATTTTGCGCTTAAGGGCTGCCCTGCCGCAGTACATGTATGTGGAGCATTCCTTAAGTGGTTAAATACCTAATTTTAGTGCTGGTTCACACTGATGCAGTAAAGGAAACTCCATGTAAAAATACACCGCATTCCTGTTTAAATCACATGCGATTCATTGCAGTGTGATCTGAGCCCATTCATTTTGTATGATGTAGTAGCGTAGTGTGTGTAGTAGTAGCGCAGAGTGTGTGTGTGGTAGTAGTAGCGTGGTGTGTGTGTTTGTGTGTGTGTAGTAGTAGTAGCATAGTGTGTGCGTGCGCGCGTGTGTAGTAGTGTAGTGTACAGTAGTAGTAGCGATTGAGTTGATACTCACTGGCCAGCGGTCATGATACAGTGTATGGGACTGTCTGCAAACAGGTCGAGAAGAGGTGCTCGGTCCTCCAAGTTGCCCTGTGTAAAGAACAATCACTCATTTTACTGTACAATTCTCTATTCACAATAAATCAAAGCCAGGAGCTCCAACACAGGACAGTCACTGGAAATCTGGTAGACCATTTTCTAACTTTTACCTTTTCCCTGCATGAAGTATAATACCCGGCACCCCTCAGACTCTTTTCATGATGTATGATGGAATATCTGCACTTACTGTAAAGGGATAGGTCGTATAGAGTCCATAGCGGGCATGGAACATCCTCTTACCTTCCTGCTCACAGCGATGAGCAGACACTCTGCTGCCTCCACCTGCAGATCCTCCTCAGCCAGCAGCAGGCACAACATCTGCAGAAACTTACAGTCCAGTGCAGTAAGATAACTGAATGACATCCAATCAATGTATCCTGCCAGCGTGTTCAGAGTCGCCAACGCCACCCGACATAGTCCCTGGCACTGAAACAACATTGGACACATAAGAACAGCAATGGGGGAGGGCAGCAATACAGAAAAAAAACAAAAAAAAAAAAAAGAAGGGGCAGGGCGATGAAAGGAGAGGGGGACAAGGGGCAAAGCAATGAAAAGAGGGGAAGGCAAGGCGCGAGCGAGAGAGAGAGAGCGAGAGAGCGAGAGAGCGGCGATGAAAAGAGAGGGGGCGCGAGGCGATGAAAAGAGGGGGGCGCAAGGCTAAGAAAAAAAAGGGGGGTGCAAGGTGATGAAAAGGGGGGGGGAGCAAGGCGATGAAAAGGGGGGGGGGGGGAGAGCAAGGCGATGAAAAGAGGGGGGAGAGCAAGGCGATGAAAAGAGGGGGGAGAGCAAGGCGATGAAAAGAGGGGGGAGAGCAAGGCGATGAAAAGAGGGGGGAGAGCAAGGCGATGAAAAGAGGGGGGAGAGCAAGGCGATGAAAGGAGAGGGGGACAACAGGCAGGGCGATGAAAGGAGAGGGGGACAAGGGGCAGGGCGATGAAAGGAGAGGGGGACAAGGGGCAGGGCAATGAAAGGAGAGGGGGACAAGGGGCAAAGCAATAAAAGCAGAGGGGAAAAAAAGGGAGGTGGGGAGGAAGGCGAGGGGGCAGTGAAGAAATGGGGCCGGTGATAGAAGGAATGTAGGAGGGCAGGTGATAGAATAGAGAGGGGCCACAGGATGGAATGGAAGGGAGAAAAGGTACAGTAAACATCTGCATTAAGTGAATTGGCTTGGATGGGCACACAGGTGATGGTATCCTTTGCAGGCTGTCCTCACCTTGTCCTTCTGTGTGGGGTCTCTTTTCTGCAAAAAACACACAGAACATGAGAGATGAGGAAGAAATCTCACATTTTTATCTGAAATGTTTAGTTTTCAGGTAAATCCTTCAATATAAAAATATGATATGTAAATTTCTAGCAAACATACCAGCTTCCGATAGTGGTGCACGCTGTTTGCCAGGATTCCCACCATGAAGGTGAAGAGCTTGTCCATGTTTTGTGTCATAGTAGTCTGGATGTCCCTCCGCCGCTGGGTCGGAAGAGTCTGAAAGGTCACCACGTCTTCTGCCAGTCGCAAGAGGATGAACATGACAAGCTCTTTTTGCACTTCCTGCAGAAATAAGACGGGGGTGTCACACACAAAGGCCCATGTTTTCCAACCCCAGTCTTCCAATGGACAGAACTATGAGCACGTTAGGTATACAGAAGAGACTGAAGACACATGTAGGCTCTTTACCCCATTCTTGGTGAGAGTGTCCAGCTCGTTCAGCATGTTCGGCCAGTGCTGAGGCCATTCCCACTTTATGATCTCCACCACAATCCTGGCCAACACACCCTTGATGTGGCCTTCTTCTTCCAGGATGGGGCGAATGCCCTGCAGATGATATAAAGTGTCAAGCTCAGACTGAAACTGCTTTACTTGATACAAGTAAGGACTCTGTGCAGGCCAGTCAAGTTCCTCCACCCCAAACTCGCTCATCCATGTCTTTATGTGCAGTCATGTTCGAACAGGAAGGGGCCATTCCCAAACTGTTCCCACAAAGTTGCGAGCATGAAATTGTCCAAAATGTCTTGGTATGCTGACCCCTTAAGAGTTCCCTTCACTGGAACTAAGGGGCCAAGCCCAACCCCTGAAAAACAACCCCCACATCATAATCCCCCCTCCACCAAGTGATTTGAACCAGTGCACAAAGCAAGGTCCATAAAGACATGGATAAGTGCGTATTGGGGTGGAGGAACTTGACCGTCCTGCACAGAGTCCTGACCTCAACCTGATAGAACACCGTTGGGAAGAATTAAAGCGGAGACTGCAAGCCAGGCCTTCTCGTCCAACATCAGTGCCTGACCTCACAAATGCTCTTCTGGAAGAATGGTAAAACATTCCCATAGACACACTCCTAAACCTTGTGGACAGCCTTTCCCAGAAGAGTTGAAGCTGTTAAAGCTGCAAAGGGTGGGCCAACTCAATATTGAATATATAAAACCTTGTGAGCTGCTATGCAAATTCAGAAAAGCTCCCTGTACTACCCACAACTTCCTAAACATGTGAATGAACAAGATATATCTAAATAAGTGCAGCGCTGAATAAAACATAAGTATATACAAATAGGATATGAAGTGCACAATTATAAAATTAAAGTGCAATATGCAAAAATTCTCCACAAAGTGTTCTTATATGAATCAAGCAATAGGATTTGAAATAAAGATTGGAGACTGGAGTTCACGGGCAGCAATAAGGAGGCACTATATTAAAAGTTGATCAATGTGATCTGAGCTCATGGGCAGTGTATAAGGAGGAGGAATATTAGGAGCATTCCAGAGGATTGATTATTCTCAAAGCCTACAAGGTGAGGGCACAACCGGTGGAGGGAGCACAAGGATTTTGAGTGTATGTATGTATGTATGTATATATGTATATATGTATATATATATATATATATATATATATATATATATATATATATATATATATATATATATATATATATATATATATACATATATACACATACATACACACGTGTGTGTATACACACACACACACACGGATGAGTGTGGATTGACTTTTTTCATTTTATTGTTTCCATTATTCACAAAATGGACTGGCACTTTGTCTTCACTACCGTTTGATTCATACAAGGACACTGTGGGGAAAATTGTGCACATTGCACTTTATTTCAAATCATATTGTATGACTCATAAGGACAATTTGTGGAGAATATTTGCATATTGCACTTTAATTTATAATTGTTTATACCAGGGGTAGGCAACCTTTTGAGCACAGTGTGCCGAAAAATGTTTTCAAAGAAATTGAGCGTGCTGATTTTCACACTCTCAATCACGAAAAGGATTTTTATAAAGTAAACCCTGTAAACTACTTTAGTAGTAGTGAGAAATTAACATCCTGCACTCTCATGCCTCAGATCAGTCCCAGTTCATGCACCTTCACACCTCAGATCACTGTCCCCCGGCAAATCTGCCCCACCACTGTAACCCCCCGGCACATCTGCCCCACCACTGTACCACCTTGCTCTACTGCCCCACCACTGTAACCCCCGGCAAATCTGCCCCACCACTGTACCACCTTGCTCTACTGTCCCACCACTGTAACCCCCGGCACATCTGCCCCACCACTGTAACCCCCGGCACATCTGCCCCACCACTGTAACCCCTGGCACATCTGCCCCACCACTGTAACCCCCGGCACATCTGCCCCATCACTGTAACCCCCGGCACATCTGCCCCACCACTGTAGCACCTTGCTCTACTGTCCCACCACTGTAACCCCCGGCTCATCTGCCCCACCACTGTGTTGTGAGTGTGGTATGGAACCTTAATCAAGATCTCAGTGTTTATTTTTCAGTGCCTCCGACCTTACGGCAATTTTATGAACAGAATGTCAGTGCATACCACAATCCTTTCCTGAGTTCTTTAATTTATGGGGTTTTCTTACCAAAGTATAAAATATCTCCCAACAAAATTATTAAGTAAATAATTTGACTTTATTAATCAACAAGTATATTCATACAAATTTCATACAGAAACTAGATTTTCTGGTGATTGATACTTCACACATACACTATTAAAAACACCAAAATAGCAGTGAAACAAAAACGAATATAATTACTCAGAGGAGTCCAAACTGGTCTGTTGGAAAAATATGTGCGGTAATTTACGCTTTATATTCAAGAACGCAATAGCCCTTGTCGCTCAGGGAAACAGTCCTTCGAATTTCTCCGGCCGGAAGGAATCCAAAGTATGTCTCACAAAGTCAACAGAACTATATTGCTAATTTGAAATATTTATTAAACCAACACAGCTTCAGAAATTATATGGAGCAATAAAAAAAAAAAAAAAACTCTCCCTGGGATCACAGAATTTTAAATTAATAGAAATATATTTGCCTGAATTCCCTAAAACACGGTTATAATAATGCACCTCTAGACAGTCAAAAAATGTCAATACCTAACCTATAAAATATAATCCCTACGATTATGAGAGAGAAGATGAAATAGAATTTGTATGATCTGCATCTTACCAATCAGCTGAAAAGGGAGAGATATCCGCCAATACCTAAGCACATCGAGTGGTTCCAGTCACAAGGTCCAGCAAGATGGGGAGTGGTCAAATATCAGCAGACTTGATATCTAGGAGTGCATCTGGTGTATGGGTCTGTGATCCTTTCCTTGGGGCCCCCCACAACCTTTATACCATTTTGGGACAATAAGCTCATAAAATTATCATGAGCTCAGCCCAGAAGGTTTGGCTCACTCTCCATTGTTTGGGGAATTTTAATGATTTGCCAGGTACCATTAGGTAATATTATCTTCAGCCACCGGGTGTGTCTGAGGACAAAAATGTGTTCTACCGGTTTGTTAACCACTTAAGGACCAGCCTCGTTTTGGATTTTAGGTGTTTACATGTTTAAAACAGTTTTTTTTTGCTAGAAAATTACTTCGAACCCCCAAACATTATATATTGTTTTTTTTCTAACACCCTAGAGAATAAAATGGCAGTCATTGCAATACTTTTTTTCACACCGTATTTGCGCAGAGGTCTTACAAGCACGCTTTTTTTGGAAAAAAAATTCACTTTTTTGAATAAAAAAAAAAAAAAAACAAACAAGACAACAGTAAAGTTAGCCCAATTTTTTTTATATTGTGAAAGATAATGTTACGCAGAGTAAATTGATACCCAACATGTCAAGCTTCAAAATTGCGCCCGCTCGTGGAATAGCGTCAAACTTTTACCCTCAAAAATCTCCATAGGTGACATTTAAAAAATTCTACAGGCTGCATGTTTTGCATTACAGAGGTGGTCTAGGGCTAGAATTATTGCTCTCGCTCTTCCGATTGCAGCGATACCCCCCACATGTGTGATTTGACCACCGTTTTCATATGAGGGCACTACTCACGTATGCATTCGCTTCTGCGTGCGAGCTTGACGGGGCGTTTAAAAAAAATCTTTTTTTTTCTTATTTAATTTTATATGATTTTTTTATTTTTACACTGTTAAAAAAAAAAAAAAAAATGTGTCACTTTTATTCCTATTACAAGGAATGTAAACATCCCTTGTAATAGAAAAATGCATGACAGGTCCTCTTAAATATAAGATATGGGGTCAAAAAGACCTCAGATCTCATATTTAAGCTAAAATGCAATAAAAAAAAAAAAAAAAAAGTCATTTAAATAAATGACATTGAAAAAAATATGCCTTTTAAGACGTATGGGCGGAAGTGACGTTTTGAGACGAGACGAGTGGAGTGGAGACGAGTGGGCGCAATCTTCCCCTCACTCATCTCCAGGCACAGCTAGGGGATAGACGCGATCGCCTCTGCCCCTACCGACGGCTCCGGTAAGCGGCGGAGGGCACCGGATCGCGGCGGGAGCCCCTCTTCCGCCACCGATAAAAGTGATCTTGCGGCGAATCCGCCGCAGAGACCACTTTTATCTAGTAGCCGACAGCTGCACGAAAACGGGGATACCGGGGTGATGGCAGCTAGCTGCTGCCATAACAACGATATCCGCCGGCAAAGTTAGGACGTACATCGGCATGCGGCGGTCGGCAAGTGGTTAAAAGAAAAATATATTTTCTTTTATACAGGGTATTATCTATATATGGGGCTATGAACATATGTATAAAATTGTTTATGAAAGCCCAGCAATTAGTATAAAATATAATCATTTAGTAAGAATTTGGTTAATATACACACAATGGATACTTATATATAGAGACGCATAACTTTTGTTAATCTTATGAAAACGTATATGTAATTTTATGCAGATGCAATTACGGTTTCTATGTTTTTACAACCATGCCATTATCTAAAATACAGTTCTTCCTCCTATATTAAAATATAAGATTCTTACTTTTAATATTGCATGTATTTATAGTGCAACATGTATACAGGTTATTAGTGTTTTCTTAAAACGTTTCATGCCATCGCTCGGAGCACCCGGAGAACCGGGATCTGTGTGTGTAAACACAGTTTCCGGTTCTCTGAGGGGAGAACAGACAGATTGTCTGTTCATACAGAGTATGAAAAGCGATCTGTCATGTCCCCTGCACAGTCCCATCCCCCCTTCAGTTAGAACACACAAGAGGACACACTTAACCCCTTCACTGCCCCCTAGTGGTTAACCCCTTCACTGCCAGTGACATTTTTCCAGTAATCAATGCAATTTTATAGCACTGATCGCTGTAAAAATGACAATGGTCCCAAAAATGTGTCAAAATTGTCCGACGTGTCCGCCATAATGTCGCAGTACCCATAAAAATCTCAGATCGCCGCCATTACTATTAAAAAAGAAAAAAAAAATTAATAATAAAAAAGCCATAAAACTATCCCCTATTTGTAGATGCTATAACTTTTGCACAAACCAATCAATATACGCTTTAGGGCTGCAACTAACGATTATTTTCATAATCGATTAGTTGGCCGATTATTGTTTCGATTAATCGATTAATCGGTTAATAACCTTAAAAAAAAGTGTGGTGTATAATTTAGTTAATATGTAAAGTTTAAAAAAAGGTAATTTATTCCTAAATATCTTTATACGCAGGGGTAAATATAAATAACCAACTATATGGTTAGGGAGTAAAATCTTTAATCCTCTCTGAGAATAACAGACAGAAGAGATATACTCTATATACTATTAGAGGTTGAATCTGGTAAATATCATCAGACTCAGATCAAATTTTATTATACTAATATATACTAAATATACTATTTTCATAATCGATTAATTTCATAATTGATTAGTTGTCGATTAATCGATTAGTTGTTTCGGCCCTAATACGCTTATTGCGAAAAAATAAAAAAAATTGTAGAAGAATACATATTGGCCTAAACTGAGGAAAAAAATATTTTTTTTTAGATATTTTTGGGGGATATTTATTGTAGCAAAAAGTAAAAAAATAGTTTGTTTTTCAAAATTGTCGCTTTTTTTTGTTTATAGCGCAAAGAATAAAAACCGCAGAGGTGATCAAATACCACCAAAAGAAAGCTCTATTTGTGGGAAAAAAGGACGTCAATTTTGTTCGGGAGCAACGTCGCACGACCGCGCAATTGTCAGTTAAAGCGACGCAGTGCCGAATCGCAAAAAGTGCTCTGGTCTTTGGGCAGCCAAATGGTTCGGGGCTGAAGTGGTTAATTGTGTTGGAAGGGGAAGTGTTCTTTGGGAGTGCAGATTCAGATTTTCACAGTTTAAATCAAAATATGAATTTTGTATCATGTGTATCCGTCATGACAACTGTAACCCCCTGTCAATCTGTCCCACCACCGTAACCCCCTGCTCTACTGCCCCACCACCGTAACTCCCTGCTCTACTGCCCCACCACCGTAACCCCCTGCTCTACTGCCCCACCACCGTAACCCCCTGCTCTACTGCCCCGCCACCGTAACCCCCTGCTCTACTGCCCCGCCACCGTAACCCCCCGCTCTACTGCCCCGCCACCGTAACCCCCCGCTCTACTGCCCCGCCACCGTAACCCCCCGCTCTACTGCCCCGCCACCGTAACCCCCCGCTCTACTGCCCCGCCACCGTAACCCCCCGCTCTACTGCCCCGCCACCGTAACCCCCCGCTCTACTGCCCCGCCACCATAACCCCCCGCTCTACTGCCCCGCCACCATAACCCCCCGCTCTACTGCCCCGCCACCGTAACCCCCTGGCTCTACTGCCCCGCCACCGTAACCCCCTGGCTCTACTGCCCCACCACTGTAACCCCCTGCTCTACTGCCCCACCACTGTAACCCCCTGCTCTACTGCCCCACCACTGTAACCCCCTGCTCTACTGCCCCACCACTGTAACCCCCTTCTCTACTGCCCCACCACTGTAACCCCCTGCTCTACTGCCCCACCACTGTAACCCCCTGCTCTACTGCCCCACCACTGTAACCCCCTGCTCTACTGCCCCACCACTGTAACCCCCTGCTCTACTGCCCCACCACTGTAACCCCTGCTCTACTGCCCCACCACTGTAACCCCCTGCTCTACTGCCCCACCACTGTAACCCCCTGCTCTACTGCCCCACCACTGTAACCCCCTGCTCTACTGCCCCACCACTGCTACCCCCTGCTCTACTGCCCCACCACTGTTACCCCCTGCTCTACTGCCCCACCACTGTTACCCCCTGCTCTACTGCCCCAACAATGTTCCCCCCTTTCTCATCTGCCCCACCACTGTACCTCCCTGCACATCTGCTCCACCGCCGTACCCTCATGCTCTTCTGTCTCACCGCTGAACCATCTTCTCATCTGTCCCAACACTGAACTCATCTGCTCATCTGCCCCACCACTGTACCTCCTGCACATCTGTCCCACCTCTGTCCCCACTGCTCTTCTGCCCCACTACTGTAACCTAGAGCTGCACAATTAATCGTTAAAAAATCGTGATCTCGATTCAACCCCCCTGACAATCTCTGTTGCAAAGTTTGCTGATTCTTTCATATAACAAGGACAAGATTATCTGCTCACTCAGCTGTCAAAAGAAAACATCCAGGCAGTCTGCCAAGTTTTTAAAAAGAAACATTGTATAACTCTTCCTTCTTAGATCAAAGGGATAAACTTCTGTTTAAAGAAAAAAAAAAAATCCAGGCAGTCTGCCAAGTTTTTAAACAAGTGTAAATGCAGGAAGTTTAACCACTTAAAAGTCTAAAATCTTTTTCTGACTCTTGTTTCTCAAGTTAAAATCAATATTTTTTTTGCTAGAAAATTACTTGGAACCCCCAAACATGATATATATTTTAGCAGAGATCCTAGGGAATAAAATGTCAATTGCTGCAATATTTTATGTCACACTGTATTTGCCCAGTGGTCTTTCAAACGCAATTTTTTGGGGAAAAATACACTTCAATGAATAAAAAAAAACAGTAAAGTTAGCCCAATTTTTTTTTTGTAACCCACTGTAACCCGCTTTCTCATCTGCCCCACCAATGTACCTCCTGCACATCTGTCTCACCTCTGTACCCCCTGCCCTCCTACCCCACCACTGTAAGCCCCTGCTTATCTGTCCCACCAATACACCTCCTTTCACATCTGCCCCACTGCTCGACCCCCCCCCTTCTTTTCTGTGCCACCACTGAACCCCCTTTTCATCTGGCCCAACACTGAACCCCTCTTGCTCATCTGCCCCATCACTATACCCCCCTGCTCTTCTCTCCCACTGGCCAATGCTGAACTCCCTTCTCATCTCTTCCACCACTGTACCTCCCTGCACATCTGCCCCACCGCTGTACACTCCTGCTCTTCTGTCCCACCTCTGAACATCCCTCCTGCTCATTTTCCCCACCACTGTACCCTCCTACTCATCTGCTCCACCGTTGTACCCTCTTCTCATCTATTATATGCAGAGCAGTGAAAGGAAGCAGAGATGAGACACATCTACCTGCCCTGCACACTCATCTTGCTGATCCACCTCTCACATCCAGTCCATGTGCTTGTATGTGATGTATGTGATGTCACATACCAGCATATGGAATGGATGCACAATGAAGAGCTCAGGTCAGGGGCATTTTCTGAAAGCAGTGGGCCCCCACAGCTGAGAAAAAGTGCAGCGCTCTGCAAAAGTTGGGTTTAGTATTCATTGAACTGAATACTGGCTGTGGCTTAAAGGGACACAGAGTGACGGTGTTCAGTAGTAAGTGACGCAATGGTTCAGGAATAATTTCAACAAAGTTCCCAGAAGCTCAACAGTAATTCCACAAACTGTCACCTGAATGTAGTTCTCTCAAATCACAGTGAAATCCCTTCTATCAGAGATTGGTAGTGGCAACCGAGCGAGTCATCTTCCTGCAGATGGTGGGAGGGGCTAGCAGGACTGTGATTGGCTTTAGCAACGGCCAATGACAGTCCTCCTCCTGGAAACAGGGACCCCCCCCCCCCAGCAGAACTGCACTCAATCTCATCCCCATCACAAAATCTGACGATTGCAGCTACAACAAAGTTAGAGAACCAAACAATGTTTCCCATCTTTTACAATGTGTGGGGGGCACAGTGCCTCCCCCTCAGTGCAGGTGGGGTGTGGGGAATTCTGAAATTGAAATGCATTAGCGTCTCCCTGACACTTCCCTGCGCTGCTCTGCTGATGCAGGAGGGAGTCGAGTGCCGGCAAAAGAGGCTCCGCGTGCCGGGGGTTGCCTACCCCTGGTTTATACCATTGCACTTTATATCCTAATTGGATATTCTTATGTTTTATTCAGCGCTGCACTTATATTGATATATCAACTCAATAGTGAACCCTACGGACTAAGACGCCATTACATTTTGTGTGCGTGTAAGACACCCCAAATGCCTGCTATATGGGCGGGGAGAACCTGGTGGGTAATTGTGGTAAGGGCCTGGTAGTCATACAACCAAGTCCATAATATGACAACAAACATATATGAGAACCTAAAATGCTTCACAATGAGGGCTGTATGGGGTCCACACTTCTCTAGTCACTGGCTGTATGTGGCAGTAAACAGTGGAGAAGACTTACACCAGCGATGAGGTCAATCACACTGTCCCTCAGACACACCTTCTCCTCTTGCTCCATGGCATTCCAGCGGAACCTGCAATGAAGGAAGACACACAGTCATGGAGATTTCTGTGCTCCCTGGGTAGGAGAAGAATATAAGAAGGTCATATAACAGGATACACCATTATAAATTTACCATACACAGCAGGAGGAGTGAAAATAGAACAAAGCTTCAAACTAAAATGCATGTACCCTCTAATGATGCATTTATCTTATTTGCTTCCTTTTGGTCTATGAAATATCCCATTAGAACCATTTTGTTTTATCAGTTTGAAAAAGTAAAAAATAAATACCTGTTGAGCCCGCCGGTCATTTTTTTGGCAGCGATTGTCGCGTGACAAATCGCAACGCGCGACACTGTCACCCAAAAGAAGCCCATGTTCCCTTTTAAAGCGACGATTTACCGTACGATAATCACGGCAAATTTGTGACGCGATTAGGATGCCATTAAAAAGTAATGGCATTGCAAACGCATCCCGCGTTTTACAGCGATTTGGAATCGCGCCAATTCCGCCAGCAATCAGGTGTGAATGGCGCTTTAAGCTCACCCCTTTGATCTGCAGAAAACAAATGAAACAGAGTAGATACAGAAGATACTCAATTTCCCATCTGAACTCTGCATCCCTCTGATCAATGTTCATAAACAGGTTACTTTGTATCTTTCTATAACTGTCTGATTGTTTATAAACAATGTTACTTTGTATCTCTCTCCCTTTGAACAATGTTCAGAAATGTTACTTTATATCTCTCTATTGCCTGTCTGTTCAGAGGGAGATAGATACAAAAGTAACATGGTTTATAAAACATTGTTCAAAGGGAGAGCGAGATACAAAGCAACATTGTTTATAAACCTTGAATAATGTTTATAAACAATATTATTTTGTATCTCTCGATTTCTAGCCTGAACAAGGTTTATAAAAAAGGTTCCTTGTATCTCTCTATTGCCCGTCTGATCAATCTTAATAAACAATGTTATTTTGTATCTCTCTATCACTTGTCTGAACAATGTTTATAAACAATGTTACTTTGTAGCTCTCGATTTCCAGTCTGAACAATGTTTTTATTCTCTTTGCCAGCACCTGCTGCTACAGATACCGTATCTACACAGCAACTGCAATGGAAGACATAGAAGCAGGACAAATAGACTGGATGTGCTGTGTACTTTGAAGGAAGTTTTTGGGCACATGTAGCATGTCGAGTGTCCTCAACTGGTTAAAGGACTCTCCTTTTTTATTAGGCCTCATTACCCACGGCATGTGCATACGGCACGTCTCCCCGGACACAGCACTTTTCCATTTAGGAAAGAAGCGACGTACTAGCTTGCAGTTTTAAACGCCAATGCAGCAGCCATCAGCATTTACCCGAGCACAGCCAGTCGCTCATATCGGTGGCTGCATGCAGCACCCCGGGCACCAGAAAACATTGAGGGGGGATTTTACACCTCAGCACACAGGAGCTGCTAAGCTCTTGTGCACGAGTCCCTGTTTTCGAGTCCCTGTTTTCGAGTCCCTGTTTTCGAGTCCTGCTTTAAGGTTTTCAATCACTCAGTAAAGAAAATGTATTTTATACACATCAGAAATGTAACACCAACGACATGGTGACTGTACGGACAGCAACCAATCTATCCCTTTTCTGTTCTAACAAAAAAAAATAGGATTTTTATTACAGCTTACCTGTAAAAATCCTTTTCTTGGAGTACATCATGGGACACAGAGCGTAAGTAATTACTTATTGGGTTATGGGCCACCTTCAGGTGTTAACACTGGTATACCCAATCAAGGAAGTTCACTCCCGATATAACCCCTCCTCCTTCCAGGAGCACATCAGTTTTTGTAGCAAAGCAATATACCTTAAATCCCAAAAGAGGGGAGGGACCTCTGTGTCCCATGATGTACTCCAAGAAAAGGATTTCATTTTACAGGTAAGCTGTAATAAAAATCCTACTTTCCTTATCATACATCATGGGACACAGAGCCTAAGTAATTACTTAATGGAACGTCCCATAGCAATGCTACTTGAGGGGAGGGAGAGACAACCCGCAGGGTACCCCCAGACTTGAGGACCTATACTGCTGGCTGCAGCGCACTGCGCCCGAAGGCGAGATCCTCATGCCTCCTTACATCCACCTGATAAAATCTTGTGAATGTATGTACTGAAGATAAAGTTGCGGCCTTACAGATCTGAGCCATGGAGGCCTGGTGACACACTGCCCAAGAAGCACTGACCGCCCTGGTAGAGTGCGCCTTAACTTGAAAAAGGGGGAATCTTACCCCTTAAATTATAAGTCTGAATTTAGTCTACAGGCTTGGAAATATCAGTTTGTAAATGGATAGAAAACTGGCTAAAAGACAGAATTCAGAGAGTAGTGGTTAATGATTCTTACTCTGAATGGTCTAAGGTTATCAGTGGTGTACCCTAAGGTTCAGTGCTGGGACCCTTACTCTTTAATATCTTTATAAATGATATTAGGTCTGGGATTAAAAGTACCATTTCTGTCTTTGCAGATGACCCTATGCTATGCAGTGGAATAACATCCTTACAGGATGTCTCCAATTTACAAGCCGACCTCAATGCTCTGTCTAATTGGGCGTCTATGTGGCAGATGAGGTTTAATGTTGAGAAATGTAAAGTTATGCACTTGGGGGCTGAGAATATGCATGCATCATACATACTAGGGGGAGTACAACTGGGGGAATCCATAGTGGAGAAGGATCTGGGGGTTTTGGTAGATCATAAGCTCAATAATAACATGCATTGCCAAGCTGCGGTTTGCAAAGCGAGCAAAGTCCTTTCTTGTATTAAGAGAGGTATGGACTCCAGAGAGAGAGAGACATCATTTTGCCCCAGTTCAAATCATTAGTAAGACCTCATCTGGAATATGCAGTTTAGTTTTGGGCACCAGTTCTCAAAAAGGATATCGGGGAACTGGAGAAAGTGCAGAGAAGGGCAACCAAACTGATAAGAGGCATGGGGGAGCTCAGCTATGAGGAAAGATTAGAGGAACTGAATTTGTTCACTCTTGAGAAGAGGAGAATAAGGGGGATATGATCAACATGTTCAAATATATAAGGGGTCCATATAGTGAACTTGGTGTTGAGTTATTCACTTTACGGTCAACACAGAGGACAAGGGGGCACTCTTTACGACTGGAGGAAAAGAGATTTCATCTCCAAATACGGAAAGGTTTCTTCACAGTAAGAGCTGTGAAAATGTGGAATAGACTCCCTCCAGAGGTGGTTCTGGCCAGCTCAGTAGATTGCTTTAAGAAAGGCCTGGATACTTTCCTAAATGTACATAATATAACTGGGTACTGACATTTATAGGTAAAGTTGATCCAGGGAAAATCCGATTGCCTCTCTGGGATCAGGAAGGAATTTTTTCCCCTGCTGTAGCAAATTGGAGCATGCTCTGCTGGGGTTTTTTGCCTTCCTCTGGATCAACTGTGGGTATAGTATTGGGTATATTGGATTGTACGATTTTTTTTTTTTTTTTTTTTATGGTTGAACTGGATGGACTTGTGTCTTTTTTCAACCTGACTAACTATGTAATTATAACTTGCCGAATCCACTTAGTGACAGTGGATTTCGATGCGGCCTGTCCTTTCTTAGTTGTTTATATGTATCATTTATGTTTGATGTAATAATTTTATTTGGTGTATTTTGTGTCATGTTTTTGTACTTTGTAATAAAAATATTTTTTTTACCAATTATGTATTTTTTTTGGTAATGCCTCCAAAATCCCACCCCAGGGGAACCAATTGTTCTTTTTTCCATATTATGGGATGTGGCATACCTTCCTTGTTTACTACCTCTGGTCAGAGCCCCTCTGTTTTTCTTTAGTATGGTAGTAGATACCAATCCCCGCTTTTTCTGACGAGTAGTAGTAAATTATAAACATAACTTTTTTTGGGCCGTTTTGCCCGTGTACTTTGTAGACACTAACATTGATTGTGTTTTGCTGTATCAGTTTTTCTTGTCTATTCATATACCTTTTTTGTGTATTGTTTCATTACAAATTTGTAGATCATGGCTAATTACATGGGGAGTAATTGGGACAACCTTATGTCTGGCTATCTGGATGAGTATGGTAAGAATGAACATATTGAATCTGAAATTAAAGGACTGTTTTTGAAACTCACCAAATTCCTTGAGAAAAAATCGTCCCTGTACTGGCACATCAGGTCCTTTCGGGACTATATTAATGACAACATGAACCCATTGGGACTCAGGGTCCAGATCTTCCCTAATTTGGAGGGCTTGGACACTGAGTTCAAAAACGCCTGGGAAAAAATTCTACGCACCTGTTCCAAGGACATGATGGAACTCCTTATCACTGAATATCAGAAACGATCGAATGCGCTGGATGGCGAAATTCAGACCATTTGTTTAAAACTTCAACCACTTCAAACCCATAAGACATACATAGACAGGGAGACCAAACTTAAAAAACATCTTGAGGACTTTAACAAAGATATCCTTATTAAAAAAGAAACCAAATTTAGCAGGGACCGTGGTGCCTTTGAGGAAAACAGGGCCTATAGGTGGAACCAACCACAGTCCAAAAATATCAATAGATTTAGGAATCGAAGAGACCACTACTCTGCCATTTCCAATTCCTCTTCAAGCGTCTCCTCTGTTTCCTCACAGGTTTCTTCCAAAACCAAAAAGGGAACACGTCCCAATCAAAGTGAAAATAGATCTCAGGGAACAAGGACCCAAAATGTGAACACAATAGATGGTTCACAAAATATACCTTTGGGGGCAGGTAGATCATTAGGAGGGACTAGCGGTTGTCCCACCGCTGCCCCCCCTATACCTTCGGTGAATAATACGAGTTCACCCCCGGTTACTAGATCTAGAACCACTCATCAGGGAGGTGACAGACAGGACATTGTCCCTTTAGCGGAGACACTTTTAAACAAACTCACAAACAGAACTTAGATGGGGTTGGAGAGGTGGGTTTGTCGGACGGTGCGGATCGGCCCCTCGGGGCTCTCAGCATCGTCAACCTCTCCTCCCATATCCTTACAGAAGGGGAAAAATGTATACTCCAGAAGGGACTGGGGTTTTGCCCTAATGAGAACATGGACAGGTTCGAGGTTGTTAAGGATCTCGAATTGTTCGCACGTAAATTAATGTTAAAAAACATGTATCAGAAGCCCCAGGGGTCTATAGATCTTACACCCCAGGAAAATCAGGCTATTGACCAGCTGGTATCGCTCTTGGAGGAAAGCGACACAACTGATCTTATTGATCGTATTGATTTGCCCTCTGTGCTTTCCCTTCCTCTGTCTAACAGGGAGGGGCCGGCTCGGGAGTCGGTCCAGGGGTCCAAACTCAAAAAGAAATCGGTCCAATTTCCACCCCCTAGCTCTAATCCAAACATCTCTACGTTTCTTAAACTGGTGTACAAAGATATTGAGAGGCTGCGTATTCGCACTCCCAGAGAGACGAATACCAACTTGGCTGACAGACAGGCACTAAAGGAACTTGGTGACAATAAATCTATAGTCATCAAGCCCTCGGATAAGGGGGGGAACATTGTCCTGATGGACAATGCTCAATACATTTCAATGTGCCATAAAATTCTTATGAATAAGAATTGGTACAAAAAAATCTCCAGAGATTTGATCAACAGGTTCCACCAGGAATATTATTCCCTGGTGGACACTGCATATAATAATAAAGTTATTAACAAGACTGTGTGGGATTATATTAGAGTTAAATTCCCAATTGTACCAACCTTCTACTCATTACCAAAAATTCATAAAGACAGCCAGAACCCTACAGGGAGACCCATTGTCTCGGATAGAGGGTCCATCAGCGAACACGCGAGTCGTTTGATTGATGAACATCTCAAACCCCATGTTACCAGCTTACGATCATATGTAAAAGACACCATACATTTCCTCAAAATCATAGAAAATCTCACCATACCAGACAATGCATATCTAGTGACGACTGACGTAGAGGCCCTGTACAGCTCTATTCCCCATGCTGGTGGACTTAGGGCTGTCAAGAAGGCCATCTTTCAGAGACAGGATGGAGACTGGGCCTATAATGACTTCATTTTACAACTGCTGGAATATATTTTGTACCATAATGTTTTTTCTTTTGATGGTTCCCATTTCCTCCAGGTACAGGGGGTGGCGATGGGGACTTGTTGTGCCCCGTCCTACGCCAACCTGTACCTGGGGGAATGGGAAACCACCTTTCTCAGTGATGAAAACTTGTCAATATATACAAACCACTTCCTGTTGTGGTTCAGATACATCGACAACATTTTCACCATCTGGGATGGCCCCATAGAGCTCTTGCAATCATGCCTCGTGTGCATGAATAAAAACTGCTTCAATCCTAATTTTACCATGGCTTTAAGTCGCAGTGAGATCGCATTTTTGGATGTTATGGTTCATAGGAATCGGGATGGTGGACTCAGCAGTGGCCTCTTTCGGAAGGCCACTGCTGGGAACACCATCCTACATGCCTCGAGTTTTCACCCATCTAGTCTTATTAAGTCAATACCATACAGCCAATACTTGAGGGTGCACAGAAATTGCACCGATGAAGCGACTTTTAAAGATGAAGCAAATAATTTGCGTGCGAGACTTCTTGAGAGAGGTTACTCACGTACCTCCCTCAAAAAAGCCTATAAACGGGCCATTACACATACGTGGCAGACTCTTATCTACTCGCAAAAAAACAAGACCCAGGATAATTCCTTGCGCATCATCACAAAGTATTATAACCAACATACTGAAGTCAAGAGAATTGTGTCCAAGTATTGGCACATTCTCACCATGGACCCCAATTTACAGAGACTCCTCCCCAAAAGTCCCCTCTTTACCTTTAGGAGGGCCACCTCTCTATCCTCCAGATTGGTGAGAAGTGAATTTAGGGATGAAAAATTTGCTCAGCACTGCAAGTACAGGGGCACTTTCATGTGTGGGGCCTGTGGATACTGCAGATTTATGTACACCACTAAAAATCCTACTTTACCCAATGGCAGTATCTTCAGGCCCAAACACTTTGCGAACTGCAAGACTAAGGGGGTGGTCTACATGCTCTGGTGTGATTGTGGATGTTTCTATGTCGGGAAAACCAAATTGGAATTCTGGCATAGGGCATACCGCCACATCAGGAGCATGCAGACATGTGACCCCGATCTACCACTGGGGAGACATACGGCCCTGGTCCATCAGGGAGAGTTTCCAAGAATCAAGTTTTTGATCTTGGACCGGGTCCACCCAGGTTGGAGGGGGGGAGATTGGAATAAGGATCTCCTCCAACTTGAATTGAGGTGGATCTATAACTTACGGGCGACCAGGCCCCCTGGACTGAACGACATTACATGTTTCAAGCCCTTCCTGGAGGGTTTTGACTCCGGGGGCATGGAAAGATAGACTTTTATCTCGATACTTGTTTGGATGCACGCCCCAGGCCCTACCACACTGTATGCAGGTTATCTGACTTTGGCCCCTGCTCTGCCCTACTATATGCCTTTACAACTTGTAGGCCCGTTATTGCCTACGTCTTACGTCAAAAATGGATACCATTATGGGGCCCATTATGTTATGTTAGGGGCTAATTCGCATATCCATGCCCTCGGACTGGTAAGACACTGGGTGGTCCCCTGTCTTCAAATCCCTGCCCCAGTCGGGAGAGGCAATTATGTTTTATCCCTTTCATGTTTGTTTTGCGGTTCAATGCTTTTGCTATCTATTTTTTTCCCCATGTTACAGCTCTGCTGTGGTCTCTCACGGCTTAGGTGCACTGGCAGACATCCAATTTATTTATGTGACCTTATACTGTACAACATTTGTGCTTTTATTTTGTTTTTCACCTGGTTGGCATGACTTTTTTGGTGCCTTCCTTTTGCTGTCACTGTGCGCGGTCCTGGCACGGCAAGGCTGTCCCTTCTGGGACACATCAGGGGAACGGTTTCCGTTCCTCTCCTCCCGATCTGGATCAAGCGTCAGCTGAGTCCAGCTCTGGCTTCCCGTGCCGGTGGGAGTGGACGGCAGCGCGCGCCTCCGGAACGCAGCACCGTGACGATGCGCTCCAGTCTGACTGGCGCGCATGCGCGGCATGGGGTTGGGGCCGGCGTCTATGGGGGGGCGTGGCGCGGCCCACTCCCAGGGGGTCCATGATTGGACCTAGATGACAGGATGCCTGTTTAGAGGCTGACTGATTGGCAGTCGGGGGAGAATAGGAGGAGGCAGCCTAGGGAGGATATGATGCGCACAGCTGATTGTTGTTACAATCAGCTGTGAGCGCTTCTAGTGGAGATAAATACTCTAGCTCATCCACTCGGATCTTGTGATCGGAGGTGGATGATGCACTCATGCTGCGCTCTTGGCTGCCAAAGTAAGTTACCTTGACTTACTGGGGGCACTTTGGACTCTTACTCTGTAGACTATTTAAATATGTGGTGTGGTTTACATTTACCACAATTTGCTCATATATATCTCTTATGAGTTCCACCCCCTTTTTCTTTTCTAATACTAGGTCTCCGTTTTAGTGTCAGCCTGGCAGCCAGCATGATGCTTTGTGAGCTCTCCTCCTCCCCCCTACGTTATATCTTGTAGGTGTCTTTTTTGGCTCCAGCTTCCAGGTATGTTTTCCGGTCATCAGTTCCCACATATATGTATGTTTTTTTGTACCATCTCTGGGACCCGTTTTTCTTTAGATCCCACTATATGGGGGTGTTTACCTCCATTAAATTGCCATCTCTCATGATACTGTATGTTTGGTCTTAGGTCCGAAGATCCTTTTGGACCCCAGGCCACGCACAGGCGCTGCGCCTATACTTGGACGCAGCGTTTTTTCAGCACCTAGGGGGACGGTATTCTGTATATGAACCCTCTACAGTACTCTACCTACTCACAATTGGATCTTTGGGATATGCACACGGCCTGGGATACCACAGCAGAGCTGACTGTTTGTTTTGAATGTCTTTACAACATTTGCATTGGGTAAGTGAGTGTATTCTTACACATGGGTTGTGGGGGGTATACCATTTCATATATGTATGCGACGCTAACCATTTTGTGCTTTTTGCCTTTGCAATATTAAATAGATGATAATTCTCACTTGTCAAACCTTGACGAAGGACTTTCCGAAACGCGTCGGTTTAGTAAGACCTACCTCATCCTATATTATTGGTCTGTTTTTGTTGCCTTGTGTGATATTTGTTGTCACATACATGCTATTCTTGATGCAATTGTTTATATGTATCATTTATGTTTGATATAACAATTTTATTTGGTGTATTTTGTGTCATGTTTTTGTACTTTGTAATAAAAATATTTTTTTTACCAATTATGTATTTTTTTTGGTAATGCCTCCAAAATCCCACCCCAGGGGAACCAATTGTTCTTTTTTCCATATTATGGGATGTGGCATACCTTCCTTGTTTACTACCTCTGGTCAGAGCCCCTCTGTTTTTCTTAGGACCCTCTGGCAGAATAAATAAGACATCAGTCTTCCAAATCTGAGCAGTTGCCTTTAAATAGATTTTCACTGCTCTCACCACATCAAGACAATGTAGTGACTTTTCTTCCCTGGAACATGGTTTTGGAAAAAACGATGGCAGGACAATATCTTTCTGGTGAAAACCTGAAACCACTTTTGGCAAAAAGCCCGGACGAGGGCACAACACCACTCTGTCTTCATGAATAATCAAATATGGCTCTTAACAAGAAAGAGCAGCCAATTCCGAAACCCTCCTTGCTGAGGATATAGCAACCAAAAATACCAACTTCCTTGTCAGAAAGACTAAGGGAATATGTTGAATCGGTTCAAATTGGTGTTTGTGTAACACTGACAAAATAAGTTCAAGTCCCAAGGGCTTAAATGTGAATTAACTGCCAGGCGATTAATTAGCGCTTATTTTTCTGCCCATCCTGAAAAAAGAGAGTATTTAGGCATCCGGAGGCTGCTCTTTGGGAGGGGGCAATGTCAGGGACCTGTCAGCACCAGACAGGGTTATATGCGTGCGCGCATGTGCACCCCTGCTCGAGCTGAGCAACAACGTCCGTCCACTGGTGTGCATCAGCGTGTCACTCGGGCACGCGACGGGTGCGTGTGCGGCGGGCGCACGTGCGTGCGCGTTAGTGCTGTTTGGCGCCACTGAACGCATAAAGGACTCTCAGCTGCACTGGTGCGGTGCTATTTCGTCTTCAGCTTCTGTGATCTGTTACCTGCATCTGATTGTTGATCTGCTATACCGACCTGGCTCTGTCCGACTTCCCTGCTCTCTCCAATCCGACCCGGCTTGCCTGACTCTGCTACAACTTCTGCCTGTTTTACTGACCCTGATTTTGCCTGCTGTGTTCTCCTGCCTGATTACCTGCCGACCCGGGACTGTCTGACCCTGCCTGTGCCTGCTGCTTTGCTCCGTGTGCTGCTGCACTCCCAGCTCCTCGCATACAGCTCCAGTGACCGCTGCTCCTGTACTCATCAGCTCTTCAGTCTGCAGCCTACCGCTGACCACCATCACCTGCAGTCCAGCCATCCCTGGAAGGATCTCTACTCTGTTATCAGCACCAGCAGCTCCAACTTCAACAGGCACTCCTACCCACTGTGCTCATGAGACCACTGTCCCCATTCCAGTGGCTCCTGAACCAGCGTTGTAAGAGAAGTCTCCTCCTACAAGTCAGGCTCTACTACCAGGTACCTACCAAGGGGTTATAGAGGAGAGTGAACTTCCTTGATTGGGTATACCAGTTTCAACACCTGAAGGTGGCCCATAACCTATTAAGTAATTACTTAGGCTCTGTGTCCCATGATGTGCGATAAAGAAAAACCACCAGCCAAAACTTAAGAGGAAGGAACCTTTTAGGAAGATTAGATGCGGGGTTTCCTGAGTGAGTAGGAGTCGCCCAGCCATGATTGACAAAATTAGCAGCATTGCTGCAAACCACAGACTCATTGCTGTCTATTATACCGGCTGCTGACACCCGCTCTGCAACACTCCGCCACTCATGCAGAACCCGAGGTGAACGCAGAGCAGGTGCACAACCCAAATCCTCAACAGCATACACCGCGCACCTTCTGTACACAGACCGTACACCACACCATGAATGCAGAATACTGGATGTCCCCACAATACTGACCCAAACCCAATGCAGGAGATGTTTCTTACTTGACTACGTGCTCCAAAACCTGCAAACCAAAGTGCCTGATGACGGGTGGCTGAGTCTTCTCTGCCAGATGCAGACCGCAGGGCACACACATGGGGCAAGTTTCTTTGAAGTCCTCACAGAACTGTATAGAGAAATACAAAATTTCAGGATGAGATTTCTACCCCGATTCATTTCCTGCTGCTCTACACCATCAACTGAACCTCTGTGCATAATACTGCAGACTCCGCCCTCTGCGGCCTTAACTTGTAACCCTAGAATCCCCTTCTTTATATACGATGACCCCAGTATACCCCCCTCCACATTCTGCATCCCCATTATCCCCCCTCCTCCACGTTCTGTACTCCCTGAATCCGCCTCTCCTCCACACTCCCAATATCCCTCCCCCCTCCTCCACACACTGCACTCCCAATATCCCTCCCCCCCCTTCACACTCTGTACTCCCCAGCATCCCCCCCCTCCTCCTCCGCACTCCCAGTATCCCCCCTCCTCCACATTCTCTACTCCCAGTATCCACCCCTCCTCAAGAGTCTGCACTCCCAGTATCTCCCCCCCCTTCCACACTCCCAGTAGCCCCCCTTCCTCCACACACTGTACTCCCTAAATTATCTTACCCTCCCTCCACACTACGTACTCCCAGTACCCCCCTCCACACTCCCAGTATCCCCCTCCTCCTATACACACTGCACTCCCAGTATCCCCCCCTCTCCTCCACACACTGCACTCCCAGTATCCCCCCCTCTCCTCCACACACTGCACTCCCAGTATCCCCCCCTCTCCTCCACACACTGCACTCCCAGTATCCCCCCTCCTCCACACTCTCTACTCCCAGTATCCCCCCCCCCCACTCCACACACTCTACTCCCAGAATCCCCCCTCCCCCCACTCTCTAATCCCAGTATCCCCCCTCCTCCACACTCTCCTCCCAGTATCCCCCCCCTCCACACTCTCTACTCCCAGTATCCCCCCCTCCTCCACACTCTCTACTCCCAGTATCCTCCCCCCCTCCACACTCTCTACTCCCAGTATCCCCCCCTCCTCCACACTCTCTACTCCCAGTATCCCCCCCTCCTCCACACTCTCTACTCCCAGTATCCTCCCCTCCTCCACACTCTCTACTCCCAGTATCCTCCCCTCCTCCACACTCTTTACTCCCAGTATCCCCCCCCCTCCTCCACACTCTCTACTCCCAGTATCCCCTCCTCCACACTCTCTACTCCCAGTATCCCCCCCTCCACACTCTCTACTCCCAGTATCCCCCCCTCCACACTCTCTACTCCCAGTATCCCCTCCTCCACACTCTCTACTCCCAGTATCCCCTCCTCCACACTCTCTACTCCCAGTATCCCCCCCTCCACACTCTCTACTCCCAGTATCCCCCCCTCCACACTCTCTAATCCCAGTATCCCCCCCTCCTCCACACTCTCTACTCCCAGTATCCCCCCCTCCACACTCTCTAATCCCAGTATCCCCCCCTCCTCCACACTCTCTACTCCCAGTATCCCCCCCCTCCTTTCCTCACCCTCAGGGCCTCCAGTCGGTGTCCCTGGGTGGAGCCGGGCTCCATGATGATGGTGACAGCCCTCACTAGCTGTTCGCACAAACCCTGCACCTGTTCCTCCATCTTCGGGTGGGGGGGGGGGGATCTCTTCACCGACTATCCAACGAGAAGAGCGATTAGCCGCGCATGCGCTGAACACCGGCATGGAATAACCCGAGCATGCGCACTGCGGCACCGGACCCTCTGCGCCTGCGCACTGAGAAGCTACAGTCGGAGGAGATTACGCATGCGCTGACTCCTCCTGCCCGTCAACATGCTCAGCACAGTCTCCGCCCATGGGTGTGGCGTCATCGTTCTGGCAGGGCACTGAGGGCAGTGGCGGGAAGGTGAGGAGATGTGGGAGTTCACCTACCTGAGGAGAGGGTGCACTTACCTACCTTGTATGTGAGGTGAGAGACTCCACATACCTACCTAACCCCCTCTTCTTGGTAAGGTAACAACTGCCTACCGAACTGCTAACCACTTACCTGATCCTCCTTCCACCTGAGAGGAGGTGTGAGAGTGTCAACCAACCTACCTTCATTATATCCCTTCAGGCCACCAGAGGACCTACTGACCATCTACTTACCTGACCTCCCTTACATCTGAGGAGAGGTGACAGAATGCTCACCTACCTACCAACTTACTACCTACCTGACCTCCCTTTTATCAATTTAATGAGAGGTGAGAGAGCACCTTCCAACCGTCTACCTACCTGACCTCCATCAGTAGTGACAGAGTGTCCACCTACCTACCAAACCCCTCATATTCATGAGGGAACGCCTATCTTCTACTCGGCTTACTACCTACCTGAAGAGCGGTCAGACACCACCTTCTGACCAACTACCTACCTACTTGTCCCCTTTACATTTGGCAAGAGAGTACCTACCTGACCACCCTTCCTTGCATCTGAGGTGAGAAAGTGCCCACTTACCGATCAATTACATATCTACTTACCGTCTTTTCACCTATCTACCGGCCAACTAGTACCTGATCGCACCCTCCATCCATGTGGGGAGATGTCAAAGCACCTACCTACCTGACCTCCTTTGCATCTGAGGTGAGAGAGTGCCCACCTACCGATCAACTAACTACATACTGTATCTACTTACCGTCTTTTCACTTATCTACCGGCCAACTAACTACCTGATTGCCACTCCATCTATGTGGGGAGGTATGAGAGAGCACCTACCGACGTACCTGACCTCCCTTACATCTGGGGTGAGAAAGTGTCCACACACTGTACCTACCTGACCCCCTCTTTTTGATGAGAGACCGCCTATCTCCCGACCTGCTAACTTCTTACCTGGTCCCCCTTCCATCTGAGGGGAGGTGAGCGTTCACCTACCTACTTACCCAATTTCTGACTTAGCAGCGGTCAGAGGGCCCACTAACCAACTAACTTAACTATCTACCTGACCTCCCCTCAATCCATCTGAGGAGAGGTGATTGAGTGAGTGCCCACCTACTGATTAACTACATACGTACTTACCCCCTTTCCATGTGAGGGGAAGTGAGAGAATACCTACCTACCTGACCTCCCTTACATCTGAGGAGGAGAGGTCAGAGAGCACATACCAACCATCAGCCTACCTGATCTTTACATCTGAGGAGATGTGAGAGTGTCCACATAAGTACCTAACCCCCCTCTTCTTGATGAGGGAGCACCTTTCTACTGACAAGCTTGCTACCTACATGATCCCCATTCCATCAGAGTAGAGGTGAGCCTAACTACCTACCTACTTTCCATTTGAGGCCAGTCGAGAGAGTGCTCATCTACCGAACCAACTAACTTACTACCTACCATCTTGCCACCTTTCCATCAGAGGAGAGTAAGAGCGTTCACCTACCCCTATCCTACTTTCATCTGAGGCGAGATGAGAGAGCGCCAAACCACTTATTAACCAACCAACCAACTAACTAACTTACTTCCCACCTGTTATCCCTTCAAACCATCAGAGGAGAGCTGAGGTGACCTACCAACCATCTACCTACCTGACCTCCCTTACATCGGAGGAGAGACGACCGAATGCTCGCCTACCTACTAACGTACTACCTACCTGATCTCCCTTTCTTTCCATTTAATGAGAGGTGAGAGAGCACCTTCCAACCATCTACCTACCTGACTGCCCTTCACCAGAGGTGACAGAATGTCCACCTACCTACCAAACCCCTCTTATTCGTGGGAGAACTCCTATCTTACAATCTTCTTACTACCTAACTGATCCCCCCCTTCCACCTGAGGAGCAGTCGGAAACCAACTACCTACCTACTCCCTTTACATTTGAAGAGAGGTGAGAGACTGCCCACCTACCAACCAATTTCCTATCTACCTGACCTCCCTTCCTTGCATCTGAGAGGTGAGAGAGTGCCCACCTACTGATCAACTACATACAGCAGGTAAAATAAGTATTGAACACGTCACCATTTTTCTAGGTAAATCTATTTCTAAAGGTGCTGTTGACATGAAATTTTCCCCACATATTGGTAACAACCCATGCAATCCATCCATACAAAGAAACCAAAACAAATACGTCCAGAAATGGAGTTAGGTGTAATAAAATGGAATAGGAAAAAGTACTGAACACATGAAGAAAGGGAGGTGCAAAAGGGCACGCCAAGACACCAGCTGAAATCTATCAGTAATTAGAAAGCAATCCTGCCCCTTGTCAGTGCAAATATCAGCTGGTTCAGGTTCAACTGATGGCCTATAAAAAGGTGTCTCATTACCAAGGTGTCACACAAGAAACATCTCATGATGAGTAAAAGCAAAAAGTAAGAGCTCTCTCAAGACCTTTGCAACCTCATTGTTGCAAAACATACCGATGGCATTGGTTACAGAAGGATTTCCAAACTTCTGACTGTTCCAGTGAGCACTGTTGGGGCCATAATCCGAAAGTGGAAAGTTGATCATGAAATGTTTAATATAAATTATGTATGCACATTATTTAATGAGAAAGAGCTGCACTATTTAGAAAACAATATAGTCTGGTCAGATGAGACCGAAATTGAACTCTTTGGATGCCATAATACACACCATGTTTGGTGGTCACATGGCACATCACCCCAAAAACACCCCCATACCAGTGGTGGCTGGGAAAGTTTTAGGATGGGGTGGGGTGCCAGACCCCACCCTTTCTTTTTGACCCCTCCCACTTGGTGAAAATGGGTGTGGTTTCAGTGAAATAGTGGGCGTGGCTTAAATGGTGTGGCTCTAAGGGGGTGGGGTTAGCGTCAGGGAGGGACAGCAGGCCCAGATCCTACACAACAATAGAAATATGTGTATTCTCCAAGATACTCCAAACACCTGGTGTTAGCACTTGAATCATCCCAGCACCATGGTTATGGTGTCAGGATGGCTGAAGCGTATTATTACATTGTAATATAAAATGAAACCATTCAACTTACCATAATGCAGAATCAGTGGGAGCCCTGAGCTTGTCACCTGCCACCAGATGCCATCAGGTGTCCCCAGCAGAGTCCGTCTTTACATCACGTGCCCCCAGCAGAGCCCCTCCTTACATCCGTGTCCCCGGCAGCGGAGCCCTTCCTTACATCCGTGTCCCCGGCAGGGGAGCCCCTCCTTACATCCGTGTCCCCGGCAGGGGAGCCCCTCCTTACATCCGTGTCCCCGGCAGCGGAGCCCCTCCTTACATCCGTGTCCCCGGCAGCGGAGCCCCTCCTTACATCCGTGCCCCGGCAGCGGAGCCCCTCCTTACATCCGTGGCCCCGGCAACGGAGCCCCTCCTTACATCCGTGTCCCCGGCAGCGGAGCCCCTCCTTACATCCGTGTCCCCGGCAGCGGAGCCCCTCCTTACATCCGTGTCCCCGGCAGCGGAGCCCCTCCTTATATCTGTGTCCCCGGCAGCAGAGCAGAGTCCTCCTCACATCTGTGTCCCCAGCAGCACAGCCCTCCTACATGCCGCGTCTGTCTCTCCCCTTCAGCGGCAGCTAGTTCCTGGCTTTCTCCGTGTGTTCAGTGGAGAGGGGAGGGGCCTCCACTGAACACAAGGGGATTAGTCCTCAAGGTGGCCATCTTTGTAGCCCGCTGGAAGTGAAACACTACGAGCACCGGGCGGATGCTGTTCGACGCAATGGATTGCGCCACAAAGCAGCTCCAAACCCCATCAATGAAGCGCCTCATCTGCAATCTCGTGATTCCCATAGTGCATTGTGTCTGGCGCCCGAACACAGTGCACTTAAGGACTTTTTTTTTTTTTTCCCTACCAACAGTGAGGTTTGGAGGTGGGAACATCATGGTGTGGGCGGGGCTGTTTTGTAGCATACGGTAGTGGCAAACTTCATATCATTGAAGGAAGGATGAATGGAAAAATGTACCAAGACATTCTTGGTAAAAATCTGCTGCCATCTACCAGGATGATCGATATGAAACGAGGGAGGATATTTCAGCAAGACAATGATCCCAAACAAAAAGCCAAGGAAACTCAAAGAAATGGAATAAAGCTGCTAGAATGGCCTAGCCAATCGCCTGACTTGAATCCAATAGAAAATCTATGGAAAGAATTAAAGATCAGCGTTCATAGAAGAGGCCCACAGAACCTTCCAGATTTGAAGACCGTGTGGAAGAATGGGCCAAAATCACACCTGAGCAACGCATGCGACTAGTTTCTCTATACAGGAGCTGTCATTACCAACAAAGGATTTTGTACCTAGTATTTAAATACATTTCAGTCGGCATCTTTAATATGTTTTCTCTTTTTCCTTCCATTTTATTACACAGAACTTCATTTCTGAACTTATTTGTTTTGGTGTCTTTGTGCTTTGCATGGGTTGTTACCGATATGGTGAAAATTTCATATCAATAGCACCTTTTTTAGAAATAGATTTACCTAGAAAAATGGTGACCTGTTCAATACTTATTTTACCCGCTGTATCTCTGTAAATGAGCACAGCAGAGACCTCTGTTCTCATTGTAAATGGTACACCACTATGACCGGTCCTGTTTGCTATGTAGACATGTATTTTCACCTAATAATAGTCTCCTCTCGCATTACTAACTGACATATCAACATGGATTTCACACCACTTTCTCCAACTCAAATCTTTCTAAATCTGAGCTCATAATTTTTCCTCCAGCCCATGCCCCTCCCCCTGACTTCTCCATCGGGATCAATAATACAACCATCGGTCCCTCCCCTCATGCCAAGGTACTAGGTGTAATCCTAGCCACTTCAGCCCTAGAAGGATTTACCCCCTTCCTGACCAGAGCACGTTTTGCGATTCGGCACTGCATCGCTTTAACTGACAATTGCGCGGTCGTGCGACGTTGCACCCAAACAAAATTGACGTCCCTTTTTCCCCACAAATAGAGCTTTCTTTTGGTGGTATTTGATCACCTCTGCGGTTATTTTTTGCACTATAAACACAAAAAGAGCGACAATTTTGAAAAAAAAAAGCAATTTTTTACTTTTTGTAGAATATCCCCCAAAAAATATATTAAAAAAAAATGTTCTCAGTTTAGGCCGATATGTATTCTACTGATTGGTTTGCGCAAAGTTATAGCGTCTACAAAATAGGGGATAGATTTATGGCATTTTTATTAACTTTTTTTTTTTTTTTATTAGTATTGGCGGCGATCTGCGATTTTTATCATGACTGCGAGAATGACGGACACATCGGGCACTTTTGACACTATTTTGGGACCATTGTCATTTTTATACAGCGATCAGTGCTATAAAAAAAAGCACTGATTACTATGTAAATGACACTGGCAGAAAAGGGGTTAAACACTAGGGGACGATCAAGGGGTTAAGTGTGTCCTAGGGAGTGATTCTAACTGTAGGGGGGATGGGCTCACCAGAACATGACAGAGATCACTGCTCCCGATGACAGGGAGCAGTCGATCCCTGTCATGTTGCTAGGCAGAACAGGGAAATGCCTTGTTTATATAGGCATCTCCCCGTCCTGCTGCTCTATGTCACAATCGCGGGCCCACAGCGGACATAGAGTCCGCGGCGGGCCCGCCCACAATGCCGCGTCCTAAAGGGGACGTACAGGTACGCCCATTAGCGCAGCTGTGCCATTGTGCCAACGTACATCGTCGTGCGCTGGTCGGCAAGTGGCTAGACTCTGACCTGTCCTTTCAGCCCCAAATCCAATCGCTGTCCAAATCGTCCAGACTTCATCTCCGAAACATCTCCAAAATATGCACCTTTCTAACTTTTGACACCACTAAGCAACTTATTCACTCCCTTGTTATTGCTTGCCTTGACTATTGTAACTCCCTCCTCATTGGCCTGCCTCTCCGCAAGCTATCCCCCTCTTCAGTCTATCATGAATGCCGCTGCCAGGCTCATCCACCTTACCAACCGCTCAGTGTCCGCCAATCCCTCCACTTGCTTCCCATTGCCCAACAAATAAAATTCAAAAACACCAACTATAACATACAAAGCCAATCACAAATCTGTCCCGAGCTACATCACCAATCTTATCTCCAAATATCACCCAAACCGTCCTCTCTGCTCCTCCCAAGACATTCTGCTCTCTAGCTCCCATGCACGTCTCCAGGACTTCTCCAGAGCCTCTCCCATCCTCTGGCACTCGCTACCCCATTCTGTCCGGGTATTTCTTATGCCGCGTACACACAAGCGGACTTTACGGCAGATATTGCCTGGCGGACTGGATTTCATCAGACAATTCGATCGTGTGTGGGCTCCAGCGGACTTTGTTTTCTCAAAAGTTGGACGGAATTAGATTTGAAACATGTTTTAAATCAATCCGTTGAAATCGAGTCCGGTCGAAAAGTCCGCTCGTCTGTATGCTAGTTCGACAGACAAAAAGCCACGCTAGGGCAGCTATTGGCTACTGGCTATGAACTTCCTTGTTTTCGTCCGGTCGTACGTCATCACGTACGAATTCGACGGACTTTGGTGGATTGTGTGTAGGCAAGTCCGTTCATTCAGAAAGTCCGCCGGGCAAAGTCTGCCGTAAAGTCCGACAGTGTGTATGCGGCATTACTCTGTCCACTTTTTTAGGCGATCCCTGAAAACTCCTCTCTTCAGGGAGGCCTATCCTGTCTTCAGCTAACAACCGAATCTTCCACTCCCCCTCATCAATTCGTCTCTCACAGTCCCTACCTTTTTGTTTCACCAGCCCCTCCCTCTTAGATTGTAAGCTTGCAGGAGTAGGGCCCTCCTAACCCTCTTGTTTTGAATTGTACTGCTGGTGTAGTGTCTCCCTATATTGTAAAGTTCTGCGCAAACGGTTGGCGCTATATAAATTCTAGAGGTCGACCGATATATCGGCCGGCCGATATATCGGCTGATATTTGGCGTTTTTTACTTAATCGGCATCGGCCGATTGTGCTGATAAAAAAGGCCGATTGTAACTTCAGCCGTGACTTGCAAATGACTTCTGTAATAGAAGTCAATGCAAGTTTCCCTAAGTTATCTGTGGAGAGGATTCTCTGCTCCTCTGGGCAGCCTGCCAAGTCTGATAAGAAGATACATTTGTATCTCTTTCAGGTTCTTTTTATCAATACACTGAACTCCGTGGAGAAGTTCTCAGTTTAACCATTTAAAGACTAAATCTTTTCTGACACTTGTTGCTTACAAGTAAAAATCCTGTATTTTCTGCTAGAAAATCACTTAGAACCCCCAAACATTATATATATTTTTTTAGCAGAGACCCTAGGGAATAAAATGGTGATTGTTGCAATATTTTATGTCACACGGTATTTGCGCAGCGGTCTTTCAAACGCAATTTAAAAAAAAAAAAATACAGTAATGAATTAAAAAAAAACCTAAGCAGTAAAGTTAGCCCATTTTTTTTCGTCCAAAAGTTTTGATTACCTGTTTTTGTGTATTTAATATTTAAGATATAGTTATTTTTTTTTTTTTTTGTTTTCAAATTATACATACAAGTGAACTAATTGGTTTGTTTTGTTTAATGTTTAAATGAAAAAAAAATTCTGTATTACTTAAGGTTGCTTTCACACTGGAGCAGGCATGCGTTGATGGTAAAACGCTGCTAGTTTTAGCGGCGCTTTACCGTCATTTTAGAGGTGCTATTCGGCTGCTAGCGGGGGGATTATAACCCAGCTAGCGGCCGAGGAAGGGGTTAAATGCGCCCCTGAAGCGCCGCTGCCAAAACGCTTTGCAGGCGCTTCGGCAGCGGTGCGCATTCATTTCAATGGGCAGGAGTGATGGAGGAGCGGTATACACCACTCCAAAGATGCCGTTTGCAGGACTTTTTTTAACATCCTGCCAGCGCATCGCCTCAGTGTGAAAGCACTCGGGATATCACACTGAGACTGCAGGGGAGCCGTTTTACAGGCGCTATTTTTAGCCCAAAAGCGCCTGAAAAACGCCCCAGTGTGAAAGGGGTCTAACTGTTAGATTTTATGAGATGAAGGGAAAAAAGAAATTAAAAAATCGGCCAAATATATCGGCCCAAAAAAATCGGCATCACATATCGGCCATCGGCCACCGCGATTTCTAAATATCGGCATCGGCATCGGCCAGAGAAAAACCCATATCGGTCGACCTCTAATAAATTCTGTATAATAATAAATGTGATCTGGTGTTCTCTCTCTTTTTTTTTTTTCCCCCCTCAGACAATTGTGTGGACAGATCTGATCTGGAAAGCCACCTTCTCGTTCCCCTGACAGCGCTATGGATTCTGGTCAGGAGCGTGTTGTCGCTCTCATAGACATGTATTGTTTCTATGTCCAGGTGGAGCAGAGGTTGCGGCCGGAGCTAAAGAATAAGCCAGTGGTTGTGGTGCAGTACAAGACCTGGAAAGTGGTGGTCGTGTTCTGTTCTATGGGAGCAGATCACAATGTGTGTGTTTTGTCCGCCAGTAACAGCCCCTTCCTTTGGTTTTCCAGATGGAGCTCTGCCCACTGCCAAACTTTACGGGGGAGTATTTTGGGTCTTCGTATAATACTGCCAACAACCTTGTGGTCAGAATCACTGCCACACATGGAGCTTCTGTCTCCAACAGAAAATCTTCTAACGTGGAGATGAATTGGAATGTCCCATCTCTGAGGATCACAAACTGGCCACGCCCTCTGTGCAGGGTGTACCACCCACAAGGGGAGGGGCCATTTTTCTTTTTCTAAGAGTCTGTTCTAGAGGTCTGCTGTTTTCCCCCAATGAACATTTGAAGAAGCAATTTGTGTGTATATACCCAAGTTGGCACGTGAAGGCGTTGGCCGTAAATGATAGGAAGCCTGCCAGCCAGCTCACAGGTATTTACACATGTGCGTGTGTGTGTACAGTATGTATGGAAAAGAATCACCCCCCCAATAATAATCACATTTTGAGCCTGAAATGAGAACACACAGTTTTTGTTTTATCCTGCTGTATTTACTACACATTTGTAGTGCAAAATATAGCATCCAAGTGAAAGATATAACACCAACACGTCAGAAAAAAATTCAAAAACTGAATCACTGAGTTGGAAAAAGGATCACCCCCCCTTGTGTCACTGTTTTGTTGAACCACTCTTTGCATTAAAGTGGTAGTAAAGGCTTTTATTTATACCTACAGATAAGTATACAATAAAGCTTACCTGTAGGTGCAGTAAATATCTCCTAAACGTTACAATGAGTAAATACAGCTGGATAAAACAAAAAACGTGTCTGTCTTCATTTCAGGCTACAAAGCAACAAAATGTGATCATTAACCACTTGACCTCTGGAAGATTTACCCCCTTAATGACCAGGCCATTTTTACTTTCTGGCACTGCGATCTTTAAAAACCTGTTGCCGCTCCCCGTCATATGACGTCATGGACTTTGAGCGGGTATATCTGAATGATGCCTGTAGCTACAGACATCATTCAGATATTGCCGTTTTCAGCCGGCGATTCTCTACACCATAAGAAAGACCATAGCGGCTGTTACGCCGCTTGATCGTTCTTGCGAGAGGGGACGTCCTCCCGCCTCCCTCTGGTGCTTGTACCGACTCACCGTTACAATCGGTAAGGCGGAGAGCGGATCCGCCGGCGCCGGATATTGATCATAGAGATTTCCGGCGGACCAGATGGTCGCCGGACTCTCTATGATCGTCGGAGGCCGGGTGCAATGTTATGACGTCACGCCCGGCCTCTCCATTCAAAAAAACAATGCCAATTTGGCTGGGAAGCGGTGATCGGTTTATTTATTTATTTTATTTCAAGCTTCCCAGCCTAGTGGTGAGTCCCGCCTGTAACGATATCAAGTACGGGACATGAAAAGCTGTAGCTAGCTGCCATCTTGTGTGGAAGTAGCCATGACAGTTTGGCTAACCATGTAACCTCACAGAGAACTCTGAACTCTCTCCGTTCCCCGTCTTAGGAATTCAAAGCTTTTTAGGTTCAACAGAAAAGGTTATCTCAACAGAGAAAACAGAACCAGGTTAGGTCAGTAGAAAACATTTGTTGTAAGGGCAGTGTTCAGGCCTGTCGTAAAACTGTCACCCTCCCCATTCAGAGCCCTAACAGGCCTCGGTTGTAAAAATGTCTGAATACACCTCACTAGAATAAGTATGAAATTTCAGCATGTTTCATAACTTCTGACTTAGTAATAGCACAGCCATAATCTGGACATATTTAGCTTCCTCAGATAATATGGAACGTTTCAAGTCCAGACACCCCTATGTCAGGTCATATGGGAAACCCCTGGGACCACTTATTCCTCCAAAGCAGGCTATACGTTATAGATATGGCATGTTTAGACTTGTTTTGAAGGAAATCTCAAGTTGAATAATAATATGGATATTTGGAGTCTGTAAACACTATAGATGCAGATATAGGAGTATGTATTACCAAAATCTACCTGGGACGTGGTCATGAGTGTAGACACCTCCCAGCAACCAACCCCTAAACCAGCTGACCAGATGATTGGTTACTGGTCGCTGTCAACACCCCCTTTGATTTGACAGAAAAGAGGAGATGCCAAGACAATGGGCAGTTCTCCTTTTACCATCCAAGAAGAAACATCTGCCAAGTCGAGAACCGATTACCTAGCTCATCGATTGAACTCTGATCAACCCTCGGACATTAATTGCAAGTATTCTTCCTTCCCAATTCTACCTTATTGCTTTGTGGCTGTATATTGTCTTTATCTTTTGAAACATCTTTTTTCTGTAAATATTTTATTTGCATCAACTTTGACCTTTTCATAATAAACTCTTATGTTGAAAAGTGTTAACCTTGTCTCTAAAGCTCTTAATGCAAGCTATAAACGAACCTGCCTCTTGAAGGGCGCTACTGTTGTAGAGTAAGACTCTGAGCAGACCTGTCTGTGGTGGCAGTGTGTGTGGCAGACGCTTATTCTAAAATTATAATTGGTATTGCTAAAAGTACGAGTCTCCCCCGGCTTGGTCTTTTAAACGGGGGTGGTGGCAGTTAAAGGGTTAATTGTGTAATTAGTCCAGTGACAATCACTCTCAGGCTGCTCGCACCTAGATTGTGGTCCCGCAAGCTGGAAAATCTTTATGCTGGGCACAGCTGAGAGTGGCATTGTTACGTAAGTGACAGCGTGGTGTGAGGTTGGCTGGTCCTTTGTCGCGAGTTAGCGAATAGGGCAGGGATCTGACACCCGCGTTCGTCACATATTGGCTGGCAGCGTAGCGGGATAGTTTCGCATTAAGAGCATTCAGTGCATTGTTAGGAATTAGCTCTGCACTGAAGGATTGTAACCTTTGTGGAAACAGTCCTTAGAGACAAGCTGGTGCATATTTTTTGATTTTTATTTTTTCAAGAGAGACATACAGCAACAACTCCTTCCTACACCTTCTTCCTATCTCTTCTTTCTGTTCTATCTCTCCTGCTTGCAAAATGTATGGGTTATCAGCATATAAAAAGATCAAGAATGAACTGACTGTTGAGTGCGCAGAAAGAGGAATTGACGTCGGTGGCAAAAATCGTGAAGGCTTGATACATGCCTTACAGGAGTTTGATATCCGTGCAGACCAGAACCTGGGGGAAACTGGACCAGAAAGGGTTTCCGCTACTCCAGAGCCCAGTGGTTCAGAGGCGGCCTCACCAGATGGGCAAGCAGAGACTGACACTGGAATACCACGGATTGTTACCTCCAAGCCACCACAAGAGCAGGCCAGCATCAGATTGCCTGAAACCATCATAGACTCTCCTCAAATGCAAGTAACTCTACAAAACCTCAGGGAGACGGATCCTGTGGTGTACCTGCAGTTTCTGGAACGCCAGGCTGAGCGAGAAGAGCGCAGGGCTAAGCGAGAGGCGGCAGAACGCCAGGCTGAGAGGGAGGCTGATCGTCGGCACGAATTGGAGATGGCTAGGCTCCAGCAGCAGCGACAGGCTCAGAACCTCGGATCCCTAGAGCACAGGGATGCCTCTCTGCCAGTGATCCCGGCAGCCAAATTTCCAGTTATGGAAAAGGACAGTGACATTGACGTGTATCTACTGTCGTTTGAAAAAACTTGCCGTCAGTACCATCTGCCCCCAGCACAATGGGCCCGGTACCTGACACCAGGGCTACGAGGCAAGGCCCTGGATGCTTATGTCGAACTGTCAGAAGAACAGTGCGACGATTATGAGGCCCTAAAAGCTGCAATCATCCAAAAGTTTCAGCTAACCCCGGAAGTGTACCGGAAGCGTTTTAGGTCCTTGCAAAAGGGGCCTGGGGACTCATACATGGATGTGGTAGGTCGCTTACGTACCACATTCCGGCAGTGGACTAAAGGCTTGAAAGCTGATTCTTTTGAATCCCTGGAAGATCTTATGATTGAAGATCAACTTTTGCACATCTGTCCTACAGACGTCAGACAGTTTGTGCTGGAGCGAAAGCCAGCCTCTGCCAAAGCAGCAGCAGAACTGGCAGATACCTATATCCACTCTCGGGTATCCGACCATCGCAAGGCTCCTCTGAATGGCTGGAAAGGAGGGAAATCGCACACGGCAACCCCTCCTCTGCCTACCAAACAACTTCCTCAGCAGCTGGAACCTGCAGCTTCTGGAGCCAAGGCCTTCCTAACTGACAAACGCAAATGCTACAACTGTGGGGAAGCCGGACATCTCAGGACACAGTGCCCTGAGCAGAAGACACCATCCGGCCAGCAACCCTTCTTCCGTGCTGTTCGTCCGCAGGAAAACTCGGGTAACCACTGCCAACTTGCAACCAGTCACCGTGGGCCACCGGATCGTTACTGGTTTCCGTGACACAGGAGCTGAAGTCACTTTGGTCAGACCAGAGGTGATAGAAAGAAGGGACATCGTCCCTGGAAAGTTTTTTACCCTCACCGGAGTCGGGGGGACCCGCTCACAAGTACCCCGTGCCTATGTTTTCATTGATTGGGGTGCCGGAAGTGGGATGAGAGAAGTGGGAGTCTCGGAGGAGATCCCCACTGCGGTGTTGTTGGGTGCTGATTTAGGTACCCTTGTTTCTTACTATGCCCCTGCTAAAAGCACCCAGGATGCTCCCATGGAACTCTCTGGACCTACCAAGGTACTGTTTACAGATGTTGGGGTAATATCTGGGCAACCTGTGGATGGACAGAGGGAGGGGGAGGGTGGAGTGGAGGTTCAGGGGTCTTCTTCACCTACAGAAGGAGAGGAGGCCCCCTTGCATGTGCCAATATCAAATGCTTGTGTAGCTGATGTTAAGAATGTAATTACTGAATGTAATGATGTTATGTCGTTGTTGGAGGTCACCCACAATGCTGGGAGGGTGAAGAAGATAGAGTCTCTGGCGGCAGAGCCCAGGAGTGGCCCAGGTGGACCCATTCCTGACTCTGACCCAGAGTATTCTGCCTTGACTACACCCCAGCAGTTGTCCTTGTGTGTCACAGGACGGCTGGTTGGTACTTGTAGTCCCACGCCTCAGCCAGCACTGCTGAGAGAAAAAGGCTTTGCAGTGTTCAGCAGGCCAGCTGTTAGCTCCCCTGCTGAGAAAAATAAACAAAAGCATGATAGGGACAGTGGGCAGAGAGGCTGTACTGGTCTACAGGCAGGAGGCCTGGAGACTGAAAGGGTTAAACAGTTGCTCACTGTGTCCAGTCAGCCTAAGGGGAATGTGTTGAAGGTGTCACCTGATATGGTCTGTGAAGGTCCAGGTGAAATCAGGAAGGCCAGGGTTGGAGTGAAACACAATGGTTTGTGGCCTAACTTGATGTTCACACAATGTCCCAGCACAGCGCCTGTCATTGACAGAGACCTTATACCTGAACGGAAAGAGTTAGGTGCCCTGCTAAAAGTGATAGCTGACACTCAGGGAGTGGGCTTAGGCCTTCAGTCCCACTCACCTTTCCTTCCCCTCCAGGCACCCATGATGCTGGCAGTGCTTACAGCATGCCGTGTTTGGGTCATGGGAAACCCTGGGAGGGCACCCCACGGCGTCCACAAGGTGGGCGACCTTGTGTATCCTCCCCTCACCCTTGCAGCCCACCTTGCCTTGCAGGAGGCGCAGACAGGCGGGGCAAGGGAGACTGAGGAAATTATGCAGTTAGGGGTCGTTCAGGGAGCTCGGACAGTCTGGGCGCCACTGGTAGTCTTGGTCCCCAAAAAGGACCAGACGACCAGGTTCTGTGTGGACTACCGGAAGCTGAATGCCATCACTACTGCAGATGCCTACCCCATGCCCCGGATTGATGAGTTGTTAGATAACAATCATGGATCTGAGCAGGGGGTACTGGCAAATTCCTCTGCCCCCTGAGGCTCGGGAAAAGTCGGCCTTCATCACCCCATTCGGATTGTTCGAGTTTACCGTCATGCCGTTTGGGATGAAGAATGCCCCAGCCACCTTCCAGAGAGTCATGAATGACTTACTGGAGGGGCTGGAAACCTTTGCCGTAGCCTACCTGGATGACATCGCCGTGTTCAGCCCTACCTGGGAAGAACACCTGGTGCACCTGTCACAGGTCCTGGACCAACTGACGGCTGCCAATCTGACTGTAAAACCCAGTAAGTGTCAGATTGGCATGACTGATGTGCAGTACTTGGGACACCAGGTAGGAGGAGGTACCCTGAAACCCGAGACAGGGAAGGTTGAGGCCATCCTGGCCTACCCCCCAAACCAAAAAGCAGGTTATGTCTTTCTTGGGGACCGCTGGCTACTATAGGAAATTTGTATGTAACTATAGTAGTCTGGCCAAACCTCTGACTGACCTAACCAAAAAGAAACTGCCCAAGGTGGTGTCTTGGACACCAGAATGTGAGCAGGCATTTCAGGCCTTGAAGGAGGCGCTGGCCAGCGCCCCTGTGCTGCAGGCTCCAGACTTCACCCGCCGTTTCCTTGTGCAGACGGATGCCTCTGCCTTTGGATTGGGTGCAGTCCTGAGCCAGGTGGACGAGGCCGGAGAGGAGCATCCCATCCTCTACCTGAGCAGGAAGCTGCTTCCCAGGGAAGTAGCATATGCCACGATCGAAAAGGAGTGTCTTGCGATCGTGTGGGCTCTCCAGAAGTTACAAATGTACCTTTATGGACGGCACTTCACTGTGATCACGGATCACAATCCCTTGAGCTGGCTAAATCGTGTTGCTGGGGAGAATGGCAAACTACTTCGGTGGAGCCTAATTCTTCAGCAATACGATTTCACCATCCAGCATAAGAAAGGCAGCGCCCATGGCAATGCTGATGGGCTGTCACGACAAGCCGAGCCTGCAGGAGTCGGTTGCGTCAGGAGTGAAATTGTAGTTCCCTCCCATGCAACCACCTAAGGGGGGAGGTGTAACGATATCAAGTACGGGACATGAAAAGCTGTAGCTAGCTGCCATCTTGTGTGGAAGTAGCCATGACAGTTTGGCTAACCATGTAACCTCACAGAGAACTCTGAACTCTCTCCGTTCCCCGTCTTAGGAATTCAAAGCTTTTTAGGTTCAACAGAAAAGGTTATCTCAACAGAGAAAACAGAACCAGGTTAGGTCAGTAGAAAACATTTGTTGTAAGGGCAGTGTTCAGGCCTGTCGTAAAACTGTCACCCTCCCCATTCAGAGCCCTAACAGGCCTCGGTTGTAAAAATGTCTGAATACACCTCACTAGAATAAGTATGAAATTTCAGCATGTTTCATAACTTCTGACTTAGTAATAGCACAGCCATAATCTGGACATATTTAGCTTCCTCAGATAATATGGAACGTTTCAAGTCCAGACACCCCTATGTCAGGTCATATGGGAAACCCCTGGGACCACTTATTCCTCCAAAGCAGGCTATACATTATAGATATGGCATGTTTAAACTTGTTTTGAAGGAAATCTCAAGTTGAATAATAATATGGATATTTGGAGTCTGTAAACACTATAGATGCAGATATATGAGTATGTATTACCAAAATCTACCTGGGACGTGGTCATGAGTGTAGACACCTCCCAGCAACCAACCCCTAAACCAGCTGACCAGATGATTGGTTACTGGTCGCTGTCAACACCCCCTTTGATTTGACAGAAAAGAGGAGATGCCAAGACAATGGGCCGTTCTCCTTTTACCATCCAAGAAGAAACATCTGCCAAGTCGAGAACCGATTACCTAGCTCATCGATTGAACTCTGATCAACCCTCGGACATTAATTGCAAGTATTCTTCCTTCCCAATTCTACCTTATTGCTTTGTGGCTGTATATTGTCTTTATCTTTTGAAACATCTTTTTTCTGTAAATATTTTATTTGCATCAACTTTGACCTTTTCATAATAAACTCTTATGTTGAAAAGTGTTAACCTTGTCTCTAAAGCTCTTAATGCAAGCTATAAACAAACCTGCCTCTTGAAGGGCGCTACTGTTGTAGAGTAAGACTCTGAGCAGACCTGTCTGTGGTGGCAGTGTGTGTGGCAGACGCTTATTCTAAAATTATAATTGGTATTGCTAAAAGTACGAGTCTCCCCCGGCTCGGTCTTTTAAACGGGGGTGGTGGCAGTTAAAGGGTTAATTGTGTAATTAGCCCAGTGACAATCATTCTCAGGCTGCTCGCACCTAGATTGTGGTCCCGCAAGCTGGAAAATCTTTGTGCTGGGCACAGCTGAGAGTGGCATTGTTACGCAAGTGACAGCGTGGTGTGAGGTTGGCCGGTCCTTTGTCGCGAGTTAGCGAATAGGGCAGGGATCTGACACCCGCGTTCGTCACACCGCCCACATATGAAAACGGTGTTCAAACAATACATGTGAGGTATCGACGCGAACGTTGGAGCGAGAGCAATAATTTTGTCGATAGACCCCCTCTGTAACAAAAAATGTAACCAGTAAAAAAATTTCAAGCGTCGCCTATGGGTATTTTTAAGTACTGAACTTTGGCACCATTCCACGAGTGTGTGCAATTTTGAAGCATGACATGTTAGGTATCTATTTACTCGGCGTAACTTCATCTTTCACAATATGCAAAAACATTGGTCTAACTTTACTGTTTTGTTTTTATTTTAAAGCACAAAACTAAAAAAAAAAAAACAAAAAAAGACGCGTTCGAAAAATTTTTATAACAGCTTACCTGTAAAATCCTTTTTTTTCCAAGTACATCACAGGACACAGAGCCATAGTAGTTACTATGTGGGTTATAGGCCACCTTCAGGTGCTGGACACTGGCACACCCTAAACAGGAAGTTGCCTCCCTATATAACCCCTCTGTTAGAGAAATTAGATGCTTTTTTTTATAATTATTTATGCATGCTTGCAAAAGATTGCTTAGAAGTAGAATAGTTTCAAGTTACACAGAGTTGTTTCGAGTCCTTGAAATGCATATAAATCAGAGAGATAAGATGGTTCATTTTTAGTTCACGAATTATAAAATAAACTTTTGACAGCAGTTGAACTACAGCCTGATAAGATAAGAACATCTTATACAGGTGGTTTAGAAATAATTATGTGGAATATGGGAAAGTTATGTACAGTACATTAAGTTTGATAGGGTCAAACAAAGGTCTGCTTGTGCCCTCATTAAAACTGTTAAAATACATTGAATAAAAAACACTGATGTGTATGTATGTATATATTAATAATTAGATAATATTGAATAAAGTAGTTGGCTTTGTGTGTGTGTGTGTGTGTGTGTGTGTGTGTGTATGTATGTATATATATATATATATATATATATATATATATATATATATATATAATATATATTTGTGTGTGTGCGTGTAAATGATACAGTACCTTTTTGTAGAACCAACATACATATAGGATTATATAGTGAGACATATAACACATAAGGTGGGGTTACTGAAAGTTCATTCTCCCAAAGTTGTAAATCTGTTATCCTTGAAGTTGGTGAAGTCTTATCAGGATGAGCAGGGTTTGATTTAACATGACTGGGTGCCATATTGTCTCTATACAAGTATTTTAATGGGTAAAGCCATAGACAAAAACCGTTATAAATCACTTTCATGAACATATAGGAATTCTGGGAATAAATAAGTTTGTCTGGTTGTAGAACAGGTGTCAAATTCATGGTTAGTTACATTGACGTAGATCTTAGCAACCAATCATATCTAGGAGAGATGGCTAAGATAAGGCTTGTAAAGGTATATAAATGCAAGTTTTACAATTGTTAGACAGACAAGTCAGATAGGAGCCCATAAGGCTGAATTCTATGTATGCTGCCCTATTGCACGGGTCATAGAGATCAGAACCAAAGGGTAAATATCTATCCCTTTGTTTTAACTTGTCTCCTCGTACGAGTCAAATAAAGAAAACTTCTTAACTTGATCCAGAGTGTGGTCTAAGGTGAATTTCCCTCACACCCTCCCATACCGGGAGTACCTAAGTTTTGTAGCAAAGCAATACACGTGTATACTAGAAAGAGGGGCGGGACCTCTGTGTCCCGTGATGTACTTCAAGAGAAAAGGATTTTACAGGTAAGCTGTTATAAAAATCCTATTTTCTTTAAATGTACATCACAGGACACAGAGCCATAGTAGTTACTATGTGGGATGTCCCATAGCAATGCCAACTGAGGGGAGGGAGACACAACAGAATTAGGGCAACATGAGACTAGAGGAGTTATACTGCTGCCTGCAGTACACTACGCCCAAAGGCGATGCCTTTTTACATCTACCTGATAGAATCTGAAAAATGTATGGATTGAAGACCAAGTTGCGGCCTTGCAGATTTGAGCCATGGGGGCTTAGTGATGGCACTGCCCACCGAGCACTAACAGCGCTAGAGGAGTGCGTTTTGATTTGAGAGGTTGGAATCTACCGCTTTAAACCATAAGCTTGAACGATTACTTGTTGAATCCATTTAGAAATAGAATGTGGTTTTTCTTCCATAGAACAGGGTTCTGGAAAAAACGAAGGTAAAAAGTTAGGATGAGGAGGCAATACTACCTTATCCTTTTGAACAATATTAATATGGCTCTTTACAAAAAAGAGCAGCCAATTCTGATACGCTTCATGCATCAGATATGGTTACCAGAAAAAATAGTTTCCTTGTCAAAAAGGACCAAGGGAATATGTTGTATCGGCTCAAAAAAAGGCTGTTTTTGTAATGCCGACAAAACTAAATTCAAGTTCCAAGGGTTCAGGGGTAACCTAACCAGAGATTAAGCCGTGTTACCCCCTGAATAAAGTTACAAACCAAAAAACGTGAAGCAAGTGGTCATTGAAATAATACCGATAAGGCAGAAACCTGTCCTTAGAAAGTACTCAAGGCCAGCTTTATATCTTACCCCATCTGCAGAAAGTCAAGGATTCTACCTATGACCTATTTCCTGGGGTGCCAACCCCTGGTTTCACAACAGGACACATATGCTTCCCAGACTCCATAATATATAAATTATGGAGGCCGGCTTCCTTGCATTTAACCAAGGTAGATACCACTGGACCTGACAGCCCACGCTTCTTCAGAGTGTGGGCCTCAATAGCCAAACCGTTAAATTTAGCATTTGTAAGGTAAGATGGAATACCGGACCTTTGCGAGAGAAGGCCTGGACGTGGTGGTAGGGTCCGTGGGACCCCTACTGCCATCCTTATGATCTCTGCATACCAAGATCTTCTGGACCACACCAGGTCCACAAGAATTGCCAACTTCCCTTCCTGCTTGATCCTGCGATGAAGTCGTGGATGCACGCAGAAAAGGAGGGAATGCATAAATCAGTAAAACTGATTCCATGGGAACACCAAGGCACCTGTTCCGCATGCTAGCGGATCCTTTGTTCTTAACATAAAGATGTCGAACTCTCTGTTGAACCTGTATGCAAACAGATCTACGTCTGGAATCCCCCATCTTTGACCTATTGTCAGAAAGATATTGGGGTGAAGGAACCATTCTCCCGAGAACAACTGCTGGCGACTCAAAATAGACCGCCTGCCAAATTTCTATCCCTAGAATGAAAAACTGCAGATAGTCAAGGTACATTGTTTTCTGCCCAAGATAGGATATGATTCACCTTTCTCTGGGCCGCACTTCTTGTGCCCCCTTGGCGATTTATATAGGCCACTGCTGTGGCATTGTCTGATTAGATCCTGACAGGATAGCTCCGACCAAGCGATCTGCCCGACTCTTTAGAATGTTAATGGGCAAAATCATTTCTGATCTGGACCACTTCTCTTGGACAGTTACCTCTTCCAGGACTGCTCCCCAACCTAAAAAAGGTTGGCGTATGTTGTTACCACTTCCCAGGTAACTTTAGGAAGGAATTTCCCCTTTGCAGATTTTTGGTTATTAACCATAAACTGAGGCTCCAGCGCACCTTTGGAGTCAGACACATTGGAAAAACTAGAGCTTGAACCCTCTTGTTCCAAGCCGATAAGATATTGTTTTGCAGCAGTCCTGAATAAAACGGAGCATAAGGAACGGCCTTGAATGAAGCCACCATCTTTTCCTCATGCAAGCTGAATAAAAGGATTCATCTTGCTTCGACCACCTTAATCAGTTCCTTTATGGCGCTGATCTTTGCCTGGGGCAAGAATACCCTTTTCTGGGTGTATCTATGAACAGACCCATAACCTCCTTAATGGTTATAAGGAAGATTTCTCTAGGTTAAGGATTCAACCTAGGTATCCCAGGTAGTTGAATGTGGTGACCATACTTTGGTCTAAGCAGGCTACCAACTGGTCTATCAAGATCGTCTAGGTAAACTATAATCATTATACCTTGGGCCCTTAATCTGGCTAGAGGAGGGGCCAGAACCTCTGTAAACACTTAAGATTCTAGACCGAAAAGCAGGGCTACCAACTGAAAATGAAGATTTTCTACCTAGAAGTAGATAATACTAGTGAGCGGGGAAATATGCCCACGGAGGTATGCACCCTTGATGTTAATTGATGTCAAAAGTTCTCCTCCTTGTAGGATGGAGACAACTGATTGGATTGACTCCATGCGAAAAAGAGCGGATATCCAGGAACCGGTTTAGATTCTTGAGATCAAGATGGGTTCGACATCTCCATACGATTTTGCAGTGAAAAAAAAGATTGAATAAAACCTCAACCCCAGCTCTTTCATGGGGATCAGCATGACTACTCTTTGCCAAAGGATGGTCCAATGCTAGAAAGAGACTTCTTTTTCTCTGGATCTTTAGGAACGTTTGATCTGAGAAAAATGAGGAGACGGGAACTCTTGAAACCCCAGATTGTACTCTAGAGCTATTGAAGAAGCCACCCATCTGTCTTGACATTCTTTCTGCCAGACCCTTGAGAACTGCAGAAGTCTCCCCCCACCCCCCCCCACCCCCGCGAGCGGGGGCACCCTCTCCTAAGGAGGCTTTAGTATCTTGTTTGTAGGTTTCTTTTGACCCTGAGGATTACCTCTTGAACTTGACAGCGGAAGCCGTTGTGACTGCCTGGAGGCTGATGCCCCTGGCACTGGAGAAGGAGCTTGTTTAAATGAAATACATTTACTTCTTTTCTTAAATGGCAAAGGTGTACCTTTCCAATAGAAATTCTTTGGATGAATTATCCAAGATATCCCAAACAGCCGTTCACCACAAAAAGGAAAACCAGCCAGGAGGTTTTTGTTTTTTGTTTTTTTTGTTTTTTGTGACGCTTCGGCTGACCAATTTTTCAACCATAGTATTCTATACGTATGTACCAGCCCAGCAAAAGGCGTGAGGCCTGAAGGATAGAATCTCTCATAGCGTCTATTGCCAACATAAAGCTACTAGGAGCTTGCCAGATCCTGGGCCGGCCGAACAGGGATAACCTTGAACACCTGTTTAACCCCTTCCCGACCGGCGCACGCCAATGTACGTCAGCAGAATGGCACGGCTGGGCAAATGGCCGGGAGCTCCGTGAGCCGGGTCACGGGTCCCGCGGACTCGATTGCCGCAGGGATACCCACGATCGCCTCACGTAGAGGACGAACGGGGAGATGATGATGTAAACAGCATCTCCCCATTCTGCCTAGTGACAAGTGACACTGCTAGCCCATCCCCCCTACAGTTAGTAATCACTCCCTAGTACTGACTTAACCCCTCCCCGCCCCCTAGTGGTTAACCCCTTCACTGCCAGTGTCATTTACACAGGAATCAGTGCATTTTTATAGCACCCATTGCTGTATAAATGACAATTGTCCCAAAAATGTCTGACATGTCCACCATAATGTCGCAGTCACAATAAAAATCGCTAGTAAAAAAAAAAAATAAAATAAAAATGCCATAACTATCCCCTATTTTGTAAACTATTTTTGTAACTTTTGCGCAAACCAATCAAAAAACGCTTATTGCGATTTTTTTTTTTTTTTTTTTACCAAAAATATGTAGAATACGATCGGCCTAAACTGAGGGAAAAAAAATGTTTTTTTATATATTTTTGGGGGATATTTATTATAGCAAAATGTAAAAAATAATGCGTTTTTTTCAAAATTGTTGCTCTTATTTTGTTTATAGCGCAAAAAATAAAAATCGCAGAGGCGATCAAATACCACCAAAAGAAAGCTCTATTTGTGGGGAAAAAAGGACTTCAATTTTGTTTGGGAGACATGTCGCACGACCGCGCAATTGTCATTTAAAGCAACGCAGTGCCGAATCGCAAAAAACGCTCTGGTCAGGAAGGGGGTAAATTCTTCCGGGGCTGAATCGGTTAAACTGGTCCATCAAGGATTTTGACATATACATATATTACTGTCAGCACAGGCCAAGACACTCAACCTGTCAGAAAAACGATATATTTTTTTTGTTTGTTTTTTTTTAATAGGAATTCCAACTCTTTATCCGTTGGATCCAAAAGGATTTGAGCATTGTCTGCCGGACAAGTCAAACTTTTAATCAGAAGATATAGCAGCGTCAATTGCTGGTATCTTCCACCTTTTATTACGTTTTTTCCTCCATTGGATAAAGCGTGAAAAACTTTTTAGGAGGGAAAAAATGCTAATCTGGGTGATCCCACTCAGAATACATAAACTTTCCCAACAATGAATGGACAGGAAAGGCATACACAGCTTTGAGAAGGCTTTAGCGAACCCAAAACAAGAAGTGGACACTCAGTTAAGGGTAGCATAAAAAGCGGAGCGGACCAATTTCAGTTAGGAATTGCACCCACAATGTTAAGCTGATCCTTCCGCATATGACCCCTCAGAAGAGGAGCCTTTAGCCTGTTCACGGTCCCCTGAGAGAAAACATCTTCTTCCGCCCCCAGATCCTCAGTTTGAGGGTCCTTGGGTAATGGTACCTGTCGCATTTTGTCCCAATCTGGTATGCGATTAAAACCACTAACCTTTTTCCCATGCTATCATGGCTGAGGAAAAAGACCTTTTTAGAAATATAGGCAGGGGCTGTAGTGTTGTAAACAGTTGAAAACATTTTATGGCCCCTGAAGGCTCACTCTGACCAGCCACCCCCTCTCAGGGGAGGATGCCATTGTAGAGATGAGTTTTAGGCTTTTAGAGCTTGAGGGAGATCCCTTTAGCCCTCTTCTGGGGTGTTTCTACCCCCCTTCTAACCATAGCCCGATGCATAAATGCAGAGGTGCTACCAGAAGAATTGTATCCACTGCTTTGAGCAATAGTCCAGCCACTGCCGCTGCTATTAACGCTTAGCCTGATGCGAATAGTAAATGTGTCAATAGGAATGCCTGTGTCACCAAACCTTTTACATGCCCCTCTTTACTCTTGTGTCCTACCGACAACTCGCAGCAGCAAAAATGGAGCTTCTTAAACACACTACCGTGACGAACGTTGGAGGACGCCAAACGCTGCGCTAAGCCTCGCCCCCTCCATCGCATCCCCCTCCTCTTACTTTCAAAAGAGTTTTTTTTTCCCGCGCGGGCCTCTGATCCGACGGGATCGGCTTGTGTGTGAGGGAGGGATGGCGAGGAGGAAATCCAGACAAGCCGCTGTGCAGGGGCAGTAGAAAAAACGGAGCAGCATGCTAATCTTTTTTTTTTTTTTCTCCAGGCAGAGGGGGAGAGCTTTGTCCAGGTGGGGGTGTCTGGTGGAGAAACCCCCCCCCCAACTTACCGGAGGTCTGCCTGCTAGCCGGAGGAAAAAAGCCTGCTGCTTCCTGACAGCATGATCTCTGAGGAAAGCATGAGAAGGTACGTGCTCAATACAGCTCCCAGTGGTGACTCTTAGGCATGACATTTACTTTTTTCTTTTTTTTTAATGGAGACATTTCATAAGAAAATTTTAAAATTCCTTAGAAAAACTCCACTTACCTTTCCCGCCGCAGGGTTTTCTGTGGTAAAACCAATAGACCCAATCTTCACCCTTCACGGTGGGTTCCATTAACAAATCTTCAGGAACCGGGGACCCTCAGGGAACCCACACTCCTAGACCCGTAATAGCACCCCGCCAGTAAAACTTTATGGCTGAAAATACCAAAGTACTTGATCCCGGGGTCCAGGTCTCTAAAAAGAGAAGCGTTACAGGCAAAACCTTGTTTCTTCGGACACGAGGCCCGGGTACCATTCAATTCGGCCTGAAAAGACACTTTGAATGGATCCAGCTGCATAGCTAGCCCCAGTAAGGATTGCTCCAGTGGAGCTCAGCACAGCACATCTTTACTCGTGACCAATACCTTAGACACTGGCGAAAAAACTGAGGTACTCCCGGTATGGGAGGGGTTATATAGGGAGGCAACTTCCTGTTTAGGGTGTGCCAGTGTCCAACACCTGAAGGTGGCCTATAACCCACATAGTAACTATTATGGCTCTGTGTCCTGTGATGTACGATTAAAGAAATGGCCTGGGGTGCGGACATCGTGGGACCGCTGGACAGGTAAGTGTTGTAATATTAAACTTCAGCAGCTACAGGATTTGTAGCTGCTGGCTTTTCACTTTTGGGGGGTGGGGGGCGGCTGGATCTCCGCTTTAAGAGCTTTGGGCTGTGGCTCATGTGCCTGGGAGTGATGTAGTCGCGGTTTGCCCATTTCAAGGGGCCGAGGCCCGCAAATACGGAAGGAAGACCAGGTGAAGATAGAAGCCTTTGCAGCGGTGACAGCGAGCCACTTTGTTTCAAGGCTTTGTTTCAAGGTAAGTCTTTCATAATGTGCTAGTATGCAGTGCAAAAGTTTTTCTTTGTGGTAGTATCAGAGTTTACTACCGCTTTATCAGACGTACAGGGCTCCCATTTATTCCTATGGTGCCCATCTGAAAACGCAAGAGGTCCTGCTTGGCTCTGAAACGTTGCACTCTTCTGTTTGTGGTGTGATCTTACTTCAATAAAATAAAACGTTTAGACCCGGTCTGAAGATGTGTGTTGTGCTGGCAAATTTTTACACTGTTCTGGCACAGGAAATTACATGGTGCAAAAGTATCGTGCAATTTTTCCTTTTTTTATGGCCATTCCACATTTTACCTGTAAAATAAAAGACAAATAAAAAAAAAACACTTGTTGATGAAGTAAAATTAAAAACTATAGAAACAGATGCAGATCAAAATCTAAAATTGAACCTAAGAGGTTAAACAAAGGTTTTGATCTGCATCCATTTCTATAGTTATTTTATTTCCCTAAACTTCTTTCAGGACAGCACCTGAGAGGCTCCACCCACTAGGAAATATGAAACGCCAACTCCACCAAATTTTAAAAGGAGGCTTCTCCCCACAGCCCGTCAGTTTTTGTTTCCTCCGTCAAGGGAACACCTAGTGGGAGTCAGGATCTGTTAGGTGCTGTCCTAAGAGGCCAGACTGCCTACCCCACTATACCTTTTTTGCCTCCAGAGAGTCCGCCCCTACCACGTCGCACCAAGGGTAGCTAGTAAGTGGGCTCCTTCTTCCTCTTCAGCTCAGAGAGAGAGCTTGACTGTTTCAGGGGCCGCTCCAAGGCGGCGGCAGTCATTTGCGAGGCTCCCAAGCATGTCGTCGTTACAGGCCGCCGCCATCTTTTTGGTGGCAGAGTAGAAAGCTGGCCGGAAATGAGGTATCTGGTAAGGGGCAGCACTGGGGAACAGGCGCAGCGGCGCCTATGGACTCCAGAACCGGCGTTCTAAGCCACTAACGAGCAGATGGACTCTGTGGCAGCAGCAAGTGGGGCAGGCACCAGCAAGGCCCAGGTATGGGGGGTCTACCCTGTATACTGTGGGGCCTCTCCCTTTCCATTTTTTTCCCCCCTGGTGGCTGGGGCCTGTCTGGGCACAGGGAGTTGGCTGTTGTACTACCTGTGCACCTGTGGTGAGCCCGTTAGGAGGCAGGTTTGATTCACTGGGATGCTCTGGTGTTCTTTTTTGGCAGGCTAAAGCCTCGTACACAGGATCGGACTTTCCGACGGGAAATGTGTAATGACAGGCTGTTGGCGGCAAATCCGACCGTGTGTATGCTCCATCAGACAATTGTTGTCGTACTTTCCGTGGACAAATGTTGGCTAGCAGGTTTTAAAATTTTCCGCAAACAAATGTGTTGTCGGATTTTCCGAGTGTGTGTACACAAGTCCGTCGGACAAAAGTACAAACACGCATGCTCGGAAGCAAGGACGAGCCAGAAGCGGTCAGTCTCGTAAACTAGCGTTCATAATGGAGAATTAACATTCGTGATGCGGCAAATTATGAAATCTCGAAATTCAGCGCACAATTCTCTTCTTTAATGGGATAATAATGAAGCTGCTTTGCTGATGATACTGATGGAGTTATTGCAAACAAATTTTCAAAGGCTTTTTTTTTTCCTAGTCCTATTTTTATTTAAATGTAACTGCCTACTCCCAAACTGTCCATTTTGAAGTAAAACACATAGCCAAGTATTATTCATCACAATTTTTTTTATTGTGCCTTAAAAAAAGAAAACAAATAAAATTAGACATGCTATCTGCCAATAGAACTTAACCAAAAAGTGCATTCTATGCATCCAAAAATATAGAAAATATACCAAATCAAATCATTATTCAACCAAAAAAAATATGTTTTCTGCAATAACTCCAAGGCTAATAATAAATAACACGTTATCTCCTCAGATTCCGCAACAGGGCTGGTTGACGAACGGCCGTTCAGAAACTAACTGAAAAGTGCAAAATGAAAAGCGCGAATCAGCACTCAAACTTCTACTAACACGAAATTAGCAGAAGGAGCCCAAAGGGTGGCGCTAAAGCGCTGAAAAACAACGTAGTACATCACTACATTCGTAATTGTTAGCCAACAATTGTGTGGCCGTGTGTATGCAAGACAAGTTTGGGCCACCGCCCTTCGAACAAAATTCCAACGGTTTTGTTGGCGAACAATACGATCGTGTGTACGAGGCTTAAGAGCCCTGATCCAACAATCAAAAAGAGATGTCCCTCATGTAAAATGAAGTTACCAGAGGGTTGGAAGAAGACTGTGTCAAATTTGCATTGACTCCTTAGTTAAGGAAGGAGCTTCTTCTGCATGCAGCAATTTAATCGCATCAGTTAAGAAAGAGCTAGATGCTACTATCCAATCTTTTAGCTCTTCTCTTACAACACCATCCCTGAGTCAGCCAACTACCTCAGGATCCTCCCAGGGCTCACAATCAATCCCAGCGGTGGAGGCTTAAGCTGGTCCTCCTACCCAAGGGGAGCATTCCCCCTCTCACTCCAGGGAAGAGGAGGAAGGGCCAGAAGATGCACCTTCAAGATACAAACTGTCCTTAGAACAAGTAGACAAACTGTTGAAATCAGTCTATGCAACATTGGGTTTAGGTGAAGAAAAGGAAGCATTATCGCTGCATGACCGAATGTACGCAGGGCTTAGTGAAACAAAAAGTCACACTTTCCCCGTGCATTCAGTAATCTCTGAAGTCATCAAAAAGGAATGGGTTGGATCCAGAGAAAAAAATAGGATTTTTATAACAGCTTACCTGTAAAATCCTTTTCTTGGAGTACATTATGGGGCACAGAGCCTCAGTAATAACTTAATGGGTATATAGGCACCTTCAGGTGATATACCCAATACAGAAAGGTCACTCCCCTTTATAACCCCCTCCTCCTTCCAGGAGTACCTCAGTTTTTGTAGCAAAGCAATATATCTAAACTCCAAAAAGAGGGACGGGACCTCTGTGTCCCATGATGTACTCCAAGAAAAGGATTTTACAGGTAAGCTGTACATCATGGGACACAGAGCCTGAGTAATAACTTAATTGGATGTCCCATAGCAATGCTACTTGAGGGGAGGGAGAGACAACCCGCAGGGTACCCTCAGACTCGAGGACCTATACTGCTGCTTGCAGCACACTGCGTCCGAAGGCGATATCCTCATACCTCCTTACATCCACCTAATAAAATTTTGTGAATGTATGTACTGAAGACCAAGTTGCGGCCTTACAGATCTGAACCATGGAGGCCTGGTGACACACTGCCCAAGCACTAACTGACCTAGTAGAGTGCGCTTTGACTTGAAAAGGGGGTATCTTATCCCTTAAATCATAAGTCTGAATTATAACTTGTCAAATCCACTTAGCGACAGTGGATTTCGACACTGCCTGTCCTTTCTTGGGACGCTCTGACAGAATAAGTAAGACATCAGTCTTTCGAATCTGAGCAGTTGTCTTTAACCACTTGGCAACTGGGCACTTAAACCCCCTTTCTAACCAGACCAGCGCTATCACACTTTGAATGAAAATTACTCAGTCATGCAACACTACCCATATGAAATTTTTGTCCTTTTTTCACACAAACTTTCTTTTGGTGGCATTTAATCACCGCTGGGTTTTTTATTTTTTGCGCTCTAAATGAAAAAAGACTGAAAATTCTGTAAAAAAAAACAAAACATTTCTTTATTTCTGTTATAAAATTTTGCAAATGAAGAATTTTTCTTCATAAATTTGGGCCAAATTTTATACTGCTACATATCTTTGGTAAAAATAATCCAAATCTGTGTATATTATTTGGTCTGTGTGAAAGTTATCCACAAGCTATGGTGCCAATCACTGAAAATTGATCACACCTGAAGTACTGACGGCCTAGCTCATTTCTTGAGACCCTAACAAGACAGGACAGTACAAAACCCCCCCAAATGACCCCTTTTTGGAAATTAGACATTCCAAGGTATTTAGAAAGAGGCATGTTGAGTTTTTTTGAAGTTGTAATTTTTTTCCCACAATTCTTTGCAAAATCAAGATTTATTTTCTTTTTTTTTTCCCCCAAGTGTCATATTATCAGGTTATTTCTCACACACAGCATATGCATACCACAAATTACACCCCAAAACACATTCTACTATTCCTTGAGTACGGTGATACCACATGTGTGAGACTTTTACACAGCGTGGCCACACAAAGAGGCCCAAGATGCAGGGAGCACTTTCAGGCGTTTTAGGAACATCATTTCTTGACTACCTCTTACAATTTTGAAGGTCCTGGAGCACCAGGACAATGGAAATGGCCAAAAAATGACCCCATTTTGGAAAGAAAAAAACCCAACATATAATCTATGAGGCATATCGAGTCTTTTGAACCTGTCATTTTTTCTTCAAGTTTTTAGAAAATGTTTAAAGAAAATTAAAACGCTTTTTTTTTTTTTTTTTTTTTTACACAAAGTTGTCCATTTATACAATATTTCTAACACATAGCATGTACATACCAAAAATTACACCCCAAAATAGATTCTCCTACTCCTCCCGAGTATGGCGATACCACGTGTTAGACTTTTACACAGCGTGGCCACATAGAGAGCCCAACATGCAGGGAGCACCATCAGGTGTTCTAGGGGCATAAATGTCAAATCTAATTTGACTACCTATTGCACTGTAGTGGCATGGATGTGAACTGATGTGGCATGGATAAGCCGTGGATGGGGATGGCTGAGTATGGGTGGATATGGCTGCGGATGGATGAGTATAGGTGGCTAACCATGAATGGATGGATGAGTATTGCTGAGTATGAATGGATGAGTATTGCTGAGCATAGATGGATGAGTATTGCTGAGCATAGATGGATGAGTATTGCTGAGCATGGATGGATGGATGAGTATTGCTGAGCATGAATGGATGAATATTTCTGAGCATGGATGGGATGGATGAGCACTTCTGAGCATGGATGGGATGGATGCCTGGAATGGGCACAGAGCAGCGCTGTGGGCACTACACATCCAGCCCACAGCGCTGCAGCACTTGATTTCTCCCCTCACACTGTACCAATAGGTACGGGGAGGGGAGAGAGGAACCAGACGTGAGGCCTGTTTGTTTAGAAGTGATCGCTCCATCATTTGAGCGATCACGTGGTCAACGGCCACTGTCGGTGGCCATTTACCGTGATCCATGATGCGCCGGGTCCAGGTCACAGATATTCCCGGGTGTGCGCTCCAGCCCCAGGGAGCAAGATTCTGCCTCCGACTTAGAGAAATTAATACGAAGTTTATTAGCAACAGATCATCTAGGTATGCCAAACTGTTATGCCCTGTGCCCTTAACCTGGCTAGAGGTGGGGCCAGTACTTTTGTGAACACCTGGGGTGCTGTGGCTAGCCCGAAGTGCAAGGCTACAAACTGAAAGTGCTGCTGTTCTACTTCGAACCGCAGAAACCTTTGATGAGCGGGAAATATAGGGATATGCATCCCTGATGTCGATAGACGCCAGAAGTTCTCCTCCTTGTAGGATAGAAACTACGGACCTGATCGGCTCCATGGGAAAGGAGCGGATCTTTAGGAACCGATTTAGATTTTTTTAGATCTAGAATGGGTTTGACATCTCCATTCGGTTTTGGTACTGTAAAGAGGTTTGAATAAAACCCCAAACCTTGCTCTTCTGTGGGGATCTGTATAATCACCACCTGAGCTAGTAATCGGTCTAATGCCTGAAACAGATTGTCTTTTCCCTGGATCTTTGGGAACGTTTGATCTCAGAAAACGAGACGGTGGAAACTCCCAAAATTCTGGTTTGTATACTAGAGACACCGTGGAGATGACCCATTTGTCCTGAATTTCCTCTTGCCAGACTTCTGAGTATTGCAGAAGTCTTCCCCTCACTCTGGCGAGGGGGGACGCCTCTTCATAATGAGGGTTTAGTATTCTGATTTGTAGATTTCCGGCCCCAGGTCTTAATCTGTGCCTGGGCTTGACCCTGAAGCTTTCCTCTAGAGTCTGACGGTGGAGGCCGTCGCCACTGCCTAGAGGCGAATGCCCCTGGCGCAGGGGAAAGAGTCAGTAAAAATGAAGGACGTTTATACTTTCTTTTGACTGGCAAAAGAGTACTCTTCCAACTAGAAATCGTTTGGATGTATTTGTCCAAATCCTCCCCAAATAGCCGATCCCCATGAAAAGGGAAACTAGTCAGAAGCTTTTTGCAAGGTGCTTCGGCTGACCAATTTTTTAACCACCGGGTCCTGTGTATTAGCACAAGCGAAAGGGGACGATTGGTGAAAAGAATCTTTCATGGCGTCTATGGCAAAACATAGCGCCTTTGGTAGTTTGGCCAAATCGCGGCCCTGTTGTGCAGGGATCTCTTTAAGGGCCTGTCTAAACTGGTCTCTTAGGGACTGACAGATGCCTATTGCAGCGACTGAAAGGGTTAATCCTGTGTCTAGGGTAGTCCCTTTAACCTCTCAGACCTCGGATCGATGTACTATGCAATTTCAGATATATCCGGAGCCAAGTCCCAAAATACAAACGACACGCATACGACAATTATGTCTTGGGAATTGACTGTATTTGATTTTCATCCTAGCTTCTTTATAGCAAATTACATGTCACACAGAAGACTCATAATAAGACATGCGCAGTAGATATTAACACAGTTACAACTGGTCAAGACAAGCAGCCTTTGTTCTTTTGTTCCCAGCAGCTGAAGACAAGGGAGTCTGAGAAACCTTAGATAAGGAAACGTGTGAAATAGTTCATCTGCAAGAACTCATGCTGACACAGACTTTCTAGTCAAAGCTAAACGGATATTCAAAGTGTACATACATTATTGAAATGGAAACGTGTGAATATTAAGATGGCTGACAGAACAAGATGGATGCTTAACATAACCTTTCAGCGACTGCAGGCTGAGTAACCGCACCTGCCAAAGAAAATGGATTTTAACAGAAATTCCAATCTTTTATCAGTTGGATCTTTAAGCATTTGTGCATTGTTTACTGGAAAAGTTAGACCATTATTCACACTGGAAATCGCAGCGTCAACTGCTGGTAAATTCCATCTTTTGGAGAATTTCTCCTCCATGGGATAGAGTGCTGTGTATCTCTTTGGAGGGAGAAAATACTTATCTGGGTGATCCCATTCAGTATAAATAAGCTTTTCTAATAATGCATGTATAGGAAACGCATGAAAAGGCTGTGAAGGATTTAAGGAACCTAAAGAAGAAACAAAACTATCAGCTGACTCTGCTAGAGGTAGTTTGAAAGAAGTACGAACCATCTCTGTAAGAGATTGTATCAGCAATTTCTCAGATTGCGAGGAAGAAAAAAGGCTCATCTACCGTTGTTTCCTCCACAGAGGAATAATCGGTTTGCCTTTCTTCCTGATCCCCTGAGGGTAACACCTCATCCTGTACCCACTGTTCCCTTGGTAAGGGGGTCTGAGGTGGGAGAGGGGGATCTAACACACTTCCCTATCCTTTTGGATAGCGGATGCGATTAAAGTCGCTAATCTTCCTTCTAGGCCCTACAGGGTGGAGGACAACGCATTTTCAGTCATGTATACAGGGGCTGAAACATGAGAAGCAGTTGCACCACCAATTTGTCCCAATGACTCACCCTGGCTTGCCATATCTGGGATCTCAGGCGAGGGAACTCCAGTGTGGAGACACAACTGGAGTTCCCAGCGCCTGTGGGTGGAATTTTTGGTACCTTTGGTGTGTCTTTTTTGGGAGCCATAGTGCTGAGCACAAAAAACAGAGGCACTAAGCAAATGCACAACTCGCTGAGCAAAATAGTTTTAGCAAAAGACAATGCTAATAAAGTTCAGCTTTAGTTGTTATCAATGTTGTTAGCTGTACTGGAAATGCCTGCATCCATTACGTGCCCCCAGCGCTCGTGTCCTGTGTGTTTCCCTGCAGCTGTGAGCGTCTGTCTCTGTCCCCAGCGCCTGCGACGTGTGCCCCTCGTGTACTTACGTCCTGCACACGGCGCTGCGCCTTAGTCATGCCAATAATCCACGCCCTCTTTGTCACTGTCCCCCCCTCTGTCTTTAATTAGCCCTTAGTCCGCGCGGACGGCTGACACACTCCTAGCGCGAGAGGGGAGGCAAGGGAGAGCTGGGCAGCGGGGAGTTTTGAAACAAACTCTGTGGGGAAAATAGTATAAACTCTAATAAAAAAGCCACTGCCGCCATACCCCCCCGAAGGGGGGGGATACAAACTTCCGTTGTACCTCCCTCCCCCAGGGGGGAAATGTTCTGGATGAGGAATCTCCCCTGGCTTGCAGAGACCACACACGTGCTGTTTAGCTGGGACTTCTGAGCTGACTGAGAAGCAACATACTAAGGTATGCATTTACTCCCTTCTAGTGGAGATTTTAGGCATGACAACATTTTGCTTATGTAAGAAAAAAAGCATAGGTGGACTTTTTTACAGTTCCTACAGTTCTTCCCTTACCTTTTCTTCACTGCAGGATACTGCTGTAACAGATCCAAACTTCACCCATCACGGCAGGCTGCGTTTAGCAAACCTTCAAGGACCGGGTCCCTAGTATAGGGGGTCCACTGCCTTGGACCTGTATAGCACCCCTCAGGTAAACTTTAGGTAATGTAGCATGACCAAAAAAGTCCTGGGTCCTGGGGTACAGCCCTACAAAGAGGCGTTACAGACAAAACCTTGTTCTTCTTAAGCGAGGCCCAGGTACCATCCACCTTGGCCTTATGGCACTTTGGATGGATCCTGTCTATGGAGGCTGTTTAAATCCAGCATGGGATCCCTCCAGCTTGGAGCTCTTCAGAGCACATCTTCACTTGTGACCAACACCTTAGACACTGGCGAAAAAACGGAGGTACTCCTGGAATGAGGAGAGGTTATATAGGGGAGTGAAATTCCTGTATTGGGTATACCAGTGTCCATCACCTGAAGGTGCCTATATACCCATTAAGTTATTACTTGGGCTCTGTGTCCCATGATGTACGATAAAGAAAAAACTTTTATCCCAAGAACGCATAAAAGACGCTTCCCGTTCAATGAAGACCCAAAGGCGAAATTGGACTCAGCATTTTTCCAAGTTTCCAGATCGACTGACTTGGCATTCAAAGACATGGGAATATTAAAAGATCCTATGGACAAAAGGATGGATCAACAGCTCAATAAGGATTTCAGCTAGATCCATGACCTTAACTCATTCAGCCAGGAGAGCCCTATGGCCGAAGGCCTGGCCTGGAGACGCAAAGCCTAAAAGTAAAATGTGTGGAACCACACATTTTGTGTAAATTGTGTGGAATTCTGTCCTGGTCTAGATTCAGTTTTAGATAGGACAGCTGATAAAAAGAAATATTTTCCTATTAAAAAGAAAAAGCAGCCAGTTAAGCGGCTTTTTCTACCTCAAAAAACCCAGGAACAGGGCAATAGGCCCCAAGAGAAGAGAAGGAATTGGTCGGCACAAAGGGGAAGGCAGAAGGAATGTCCTTTTCCATCCTCCTGCGCCAACCAATAAATCGCAATGACTCGTCATTTCCAGTGGGAGGAAGGCTTCAGAAATTCCTTTCTCACTGGGCAAGCATGACAGAAAACCCATTTATTCTAGACATGCTGGCCCTGGGATACAAAATAGAGCTTTCGGACCTTCTTCCAGAAAGATAGTTTGTAACAAACCTGCCAAGGGACATAACAAAGGCCCTAGCCATGAAGAACCAGTTAGGGGATCTGATGCAACAGGGAGTTGCGATTCAGGTATCTCCAGAGGAATGTTATCTGTGTTTCTATTCCCATATTTTCCTGATAAACAAACCGTCTGGAAGCTTTCATCTCATTCTCAACTTAAAACTTTTAAACAGGTCAGTCCGATACAGGAGATTCCGCATGGACTCCCATTTTTTCGGTCAGAAATCTTAGTCAAGGGATGCTCCGTGGCATCAATCGACTTAAAAGATGCGTACCTGCATGTGCCTATCGCCTCTCAGTCTCAAAAGTACCTCAGGCTGGTAATAAATATGGGGAAGGAGGTGCTGCATCTACAATTCAAGGCCCTCCCTTTTGGTCTTTTATCCGCCCCACAAATATTTACAAAAATAATGGCGGAAGCTCTTGCTCCTCTCCGTCTACAAGTAATTGGGGTAATCCCTTATCTGGACGACCTTCTCTTATTTGCCCTTGGGCTGGATTGTGAACCTTGAGAAATCAAATTTAAATCCAGCTCAAAGTTCAGTTTCTAGGTTAGCAAATAGATTCTGTAGAACAAAGGTTTTTTCTTTCAGAAGAAAAGTAAAACAAAGTTATGAGTAGTAGCCAGGCTATAAACAAACCAGGAGATATCAATCAGATTATGTCAGCCCTGGGAACCTTAACCACTTGCCGACCAGCCACCGCAGTTTTACTGCGGCAGAATGGCACGGCTGCACGAAACGTTATGTTATGTCGCTTCGCCCTGTGGCCACTAGGGGTGCGCGCCCGCTGCTCACCCCCAGAGCCGATGCAAGTGCCCGCCGGGCTCCCGCGATCGCTTGTGACACACCAAGATCTGTGTGTGTAAACACACAGATCACGGTTCTCTGAGGGGAGAAGAGACTGATCGTGTGTTCAAAGTATGAACAGCGATCTGTCATCTCCACTAGACAGTCCCATCCCCCCTTCATAAATGCCAATGGTCCCAAATATGTTTCAAAAGTGTCCGATGTGTCCGCTATAATGTCGCAGTCCCGATAAAAAAAAGAAAAAAATTGCAGATTGCCGCCATTACTAGTAAAATAAATAAATAAATAAAAATGCTATAAATCTATCCTCTATTTTGTAGACGCTATAACTTTTGCGCAAACCAATCAATATACGCTTATTGCGATTTTTATTACCAAAAATATGTAGAAGAATACATATCAGCCTAATCTGAGAAAAAAATTAGCTTTTTTTAAAAAAAAAAAAAAAAAATGGGGATATTTATTATAGCAAAAAGTACAAAATATTGTGTTTTTTTTTTTTTTTTCAAAATTGTCGCTCCTCTTATAGCGCAAAAAATAAAAGCCGCAGAGATGATCATATACCACCCAAAGAAAGCTCTATTTGTGGGAAGAAAAGGATGTCAATTTTGTTTGGGTGCAGCGCCGCAGTTAAAGCGACGCAGTGCCGAATCTAGGGCTGCAACTATCAATTCGTTGGCCGATTTATTGTTTTGGTTAATAACCTTAAAAAAAAAAGTGTGGTGTATAATTTAGTTAATACGTAAAGTTTAAAAAAAAAAGGCAATTTATTCTTAAATATCTCTATGCAGTGGTAAATATAAATAACCAACTATATGGTTAGGGAGCAAAATCTCTAATCAACTCTGAGAATAAATGACAGAAGAGAAATATTGTATATACTATTAGAAGAGATATACTGTATATATTAGGAGATATATACTGTATATACTATTAGAGGAGAGATATACTGTATATACAATTAAAGAGTGAATCTGGTAAATATCATTAGACTCAGATCAAAATTTTTTATTTAAAAAAACAAAACAAAAACAAATGTCTTCCCTCAAAAAAAATTTCATTTTAAGAACGTTTGTTCGATTTTCTAATCTTTAGTGGGGTCAAATCTACGTTCATTTTCAACCACAGTGACAGAAAAATTTGGAAATAGAAAACTTCTTGGTCAAAGGAATTTTCAGGCAGTATAGGTGGTTTTCGTTCAGAAATGACATTCATTTTAAAAACAGAATGTTAAAAACAAGTGAAAAATTCCAACAACATTCTTTCATTCAGCGAATGTACAAAGATTTTTCATCTGAGTATCCTCATCTGAAAATTGATCGTGTGGCCAGCATAAGGCTCGGTACACACCTATGCAGTTTACTTTTGATCTGTTTCTGCAGTGCTTTTGCTGTGCGTTTTGATTTTCGCTAATTTGCTGCGATTTGTGTTTTTGAATTTTTTTGGCCAATTTGTTGTTGGACAGATTAAAAAACACAAATTGCTGCAAAAACGCATTACATGCTTTTCTTCAGCTTCTCCATTGAAGTATGTTGAACCAAAAAAGCACAGTTTTGTTAAAAAAAAATAAAAAATAAAAAGGTCCCTGACCCTTTCCAAATACGCAGCGGCTGAAAAAAGCATAGATGTGAATGTGTCCCATAGGAAACCATGTAAATGAACTGTAGTGCGTTTCTGCAAAAAGCACCAAAAAAAAAACACAGATGCGAACCTAAAATTAGCCTTTCATAGTACAAAATAGCAAATAATCACTACTGTAAGAGGTTCATTTTTTTAGTGTAGAACTGTGAAAGTAATATTCACAGTAGCGATTATTTGCTCTTTGTACTATAAAGGGCTCATTTTAGTTTTTTTTTAACCCCACTGTTACTGCCCGATTAATCGATTATGAAAATAGTAATCGATTAATTTTATAAATCAATTAGTTGCTTCAGCCCTAGCCGAATCACAAAAAATGGCCTGGTCATTCAGCAGCCAAATCTTCCAGGGCTAAAGCGGTTAACTTCGACAAAGCCGGTGTTCTGTCGGATAGTGCCCACAATCGAGAAGTATGTATTGCGCCGTACAGAACAGCACAACAGCTAATTTTACGATCAGCTGTTGTGACGGCACCTGCACACAATAGCCGATGTAAGAAATTTTTTCTGTCAGATTGTGCCTGGCGCTGGCGAGGCGTGTTTATGTCGGCGAGGGGCGAATTTGTACATGTTGGGGGTGGATTTTGAAATGATGGGCAGTGCTGCAAAGATGGGAGCGGATTTTGCAAAGATGGCCACCAGACCACCAGAGTGGGGTTCCCTCCATAGAAGCTCATTTAGAGACTGTACAGGAAGGACTTCCAAACAGGTGAGGCTTGAACCTGCTGGGGCGATGCGGTAAGAGGCTTGCGATGACCATCCGTCTTGTCAGGTGAGGATAAAAAAAGAGAATTGTGGGGGTCATCTCTCTTCAACTTTTATAGCTAGACCAATCCTGTCAGGTTGTGGAGGCGGAGTCACAACCCCAGTGTGTGTGCTGCCATGAAGGCGTCAGGAAACACATTTTTTTCTGCTATTTTTCCTGGACGCTTGCGGCCGGGGCGTGCCCATCTTTTTAAAAATCCGCATCCAACATGTACAAATCCGACCCTCACCGACATGAGGCATCATTGAAAAATCCGCCCCCATCTTTGCAGCACTGCTCATAATTTTACAATCCGCCCCAACATGTACAAATCCGGCCCTCACCGACATGAACACGTCTCAGCATCGCGAAGCACAATCTGACAGAAAAATGTCTTCTCTCGGCTATTGTGCGTAGGCGCTGTTCTGTCGGATAGTGCCCGCTATCGAGAAGTGCATGGGATGTACTTCGCATTCGCTGTACGGAACAGCACAACAGCTGAGAGTTTACGATCAACTGTTGTGTCTGTGAGACGGCGCCTGCGCGCAATAGCCGTCGGCAGAAATGTTTCTGTCAGATTGTGAGCGAGGTGTGTTCATGTCAGTGAGGGACGGATTAGTACAAGATGGGAACGGATTGGACAGTGATGCAAAACACATTTTTCAGATAGAAAAATCCGCCCTTCAGCTGACTAAACACGCCCCGCAAGCGTCCAGGAAGAATAGCAGAATATAAGATTCTGCGTCCATCAATGAACTCAGAGAAAGGGATTTTACGGTAACAGAAAAAATCCTGTTACTCCTGCCTCCTGCACTCTGTGTGTTACTTACTCATCACCTCTGCACTCTCTACATTAGTTATGCCTCATATCTGTACTCTGTGTGTTCCTGACATCATCACACGTTACGCAATCCTGCCTCCGGCACTCTGTGCCTTAAGCACTTCTAACCTTGATATGTTACCCCTTACCGCTGCTTACTGCACTCTGTTTACTAGACATTTTGTTTAGTTCCGAATTCGTTTAACGAAATTTGACATTCGTTAATTCTGAAATTTCAGAATTTACGAAATTTCGGAAATTCAAAGTTAGAAAACCCGAAATACTGAAATAACTAACTAATAATAATTATTAAATTATAGGTATTGGAATTTCCTTTCAAATTTGACTGTTAGTGAGCATAACGAGTACAAATTTATCCAAAGTTACAAATTATCCAAAATAACGACTGCCGTATCTAAACGAATGGAACGTAACGATATAATAAATAATAATAATAAAACCTTTTTATTATTAATTATGTTCGATTCCATTTGTTTTTTTTACAAAATTGTATTTTTTTTTTTATTGATAGAAAGTAGTTTACAGGTTCAGATAGTACAAATGCATCAATAAACAAATCTCTTTTACAAAATATACAAGAAAGTGCAATAGCCCAACGGGGGCCAACTGTTATAGTTATACATCATATTTACCAAATTCCTCAACGGAGGAATGAAGTATACCACTGGTCATGTAAGGGTAATGAGTGTGGACCTCGTAGGGCACCACAACCTAAAATCACAATGCTATATACAGCAGGGATACTTCCATGAACACAACATCCACACAATACATGCACCCATCTATACTCATTCACACAAAAAATACAAACCTTGTCCCACCCCGCCTCCACCACACCGTCCCTCCAGGTACACAAACGACCCACCATCCAAAGGTTACAGCCTCCCCTAGACGTCAAAAAAAAAAAAAAAACATCAAGGGGAGGCCGGATATAGTTATTGTTGTGAGAGCGGAGTGTCCTTCCAAAAGGAGTCTGCTATATCAAGCCAGGGCTGCCAGATCTTAGCAAATTTTTTTTGGGCAGGCCCTACCCTTATAAACCAGTTTAAAAATTGGTATAAAACTTTATTCATCATACGATACAAAACTTGAATATCTGGGGCAGTTGCATTCTTCCATTGCATCAAAATTAATTGAGGGGCGTGGTCTTGGCATGGAGTGAAGCCGCGTTTTTCAGAGGGCTCCCGGTCCGCGGCTCTTTCATAGCCTACCAGCACAGAAAAATCTGAAATTTCGGCTTCTCAGCATCCCCACGCTGCCGGAGAAGACTGCTCCGCTGTGCTACCAAAGTAGGGATACAGATGGAGAGATTCCTGGTGCCAAAACAGCCGGCGGCTTCCACACCGGACTTTTCCAAGATGGCGCCGCGCTCAGACGTGGGAGAGGAGCACGGAGCGCCAGCGGGAGGAGGAGGAGGACATGACCAGGGTAACGACATGCTGCCGTTCTCCCCTAATAGTGATCTCTCTCCCTGCCTCCCCCGTTCACTATCCCTTGCATCTCTGACAAGCCATGGGGGAGAGCCCAGCTGCTCTCAGCAGTGGGAATTACAAGACAACCAGTGCTCTCAGCCCCAGAGCTTAACCCCTGGTGTGCCTCTGCCCATTATACTACAGGACTCCATGAGCTCTGCCCCACTGACTCTGCCCTCATATGTGCCCCCACCTATGCTTCCTGGAGAGCAGTCTCTATGGGCTCTGCTACAAAAGCTGCCCACTAGAGATGATCTAGACTCTGTAGCACTCAGAATGGAGGCAGCGCTACGAGGAGAGATTGCTGGAATTAAGCAATCTGTAACAGAGGTCACCACACGGGTCACTTCTATTGAGAAGGACACTGCAACCCTGCACCAGGGCTTTACAGAGTTAAATGACACAAAAGAGGAGATGGCAGACCAAATCGCACAGCTACACCTGTTACTGGATGACCAGGAAAACCGCAGCCGTAGGCGTAATATAAGGATCCGCGGCTTGCCAGAAGCAACGCAGCAAGCGGACCTAAAGATGACGGTGACTGCGCTATTTAACGACTGCTTAGAGCGCCCGACGGAAACACCTATCGCCATAGACAGGGTCCACAGAACCCTTGGCCCCAGAAACCCTGCAGAGGACAGACCTAGAGATGTTCTGTGTTGCCTGCATTACTATTCTATCAAAGAGGACATCCTCCAAAGAGCCTGGCGTAGAGGACAAATTGACTTTGATGGAGCCCAGATATCTCTCCTGCCAGACATTTCCCGCAGGACTCTACAGATGCGCCGCTGCATGAAGCCTCTGCTAGAGAAATTTAATGAACAAGGAATCACCTACAAGTGGGGTCATCCTTTTCATCTAATTGCAAGGAAGGGAGGTCGCACATATACCCTCCGACACCCTAGAGAGGTCCCCACCTTTCTCAATACGCTCGGGCTACCATCGATGTCACTACCTAATTGGTTGGCGTTTGTCCTGCCTCCCACTACCAACGTACCGGCGGTGAACCCTTTGGGCAGACCTCAAAGGCCTCGACGCAATCACCGATCACAACGTAGAAGACCGCTGGCCCCTCAGGACAAGGAGCCTGGAATCCATAGAGATAAGTTGCTATTAAGCCTGGACATAGCTACTTACTTTTCTTTTGTTGTCTCCTTTTGTTTGTAAGCACTCCCTGCCCTTATCTGGTTGGTACACTACCTCCTCTTTTTGATCGGGGGTTTTTTTTTTTGTTTTTTTTCTAACCTCTGGCCTATTTGGATTGACTTCCTTACCTCACCGGCCTGTTGGTCTCATAGAGACACGTCAAGTTTCCAGTATTTTGGATAGTTGTTTCTTGACCATGAGCAGAGGGAAAGTATACAGTCTGGTAAACGGGTCCCATACCTGGGATCACCCTCGAGAAGACACTGGTAAAACTGACAATACTGTTATAACCTAGAGATAACGGACTCTATGAATAGTTGTTCAGCAATCACTCATTTGTTGGGCCCATACTCTCCCCCCCCCCCCCCAACTTGTACCGCACTACAAGACGCAGAACTGGATACACATAGTTCACACTGCCTAAAAGTATTGATGCTTACCACTGAAATGTGTTTAATTTTTATGATAAGATTCAGGGGGGCTAGTTGGTAACAATAGTGGAAACTCTAATAACATCCTGAGATGAGTATCTGTCTAGAGATGTAATTATCCTATTAATGGTCCCCTGCTACCCCTCCCTCCCCTCCCACATTGACCCTCCTCTTCACTCTTCCCACCCCTTCCCTCATCCACCCCCCCCCCCTTTTTTTTTTTTCTTGCCAACTACCCTATCTTGGGACCTAGAGATTGTTCTGGATAGAAATTGACCCTTACAGATATGTTGGGTAAGGGGCTGTGGATCGTTCTCAATTGACGTAGAGTCAGTGGAATTGGTCTATACAGCAGACAGAGCTGATAACAAGAGATCAGAAATTGACATAGTTATCTCATTTAAGGTATTACTTAATGTCTTATTTTTGCCGGTTATAAGGTTAAGACGTGTTATGTTAAACTGAATGTCACAAGGTTATATGTTATGGGTTTTTAAGGAGCAATCTTATTTCAAAGAAGCCTAATGTAATAACGCGGTTCCTGACAGGACCGCTCCTATTGAGAAGTGGGCTGATGGGGGGCTCGCGTTCTGGGAGCCCGACCTCTGAAGTGCCTTACCTTTTCCCTCACTAGGCCCTAGCTGCCCAAATAGGCAGTAGTCCTCCGATTGGAGACAGTTTGTTCTTACTTCTCCCTTCTTGCTCTCCTTTTTTCTCTTTTCTTACCCTTATCTGTGTCTTTCCCCACCTACTCTCTATAACTCTCTCACGCTAAGCGGTTTCTCTCCTCCCCCCCTCTCCCCTATAGCTCCAGTTTCTGGCGAGGTCTGACGACCCGGCCCCGCTCTATCAAACATGACTCTGAAGTTGGTGTCCTGGAATGTGAAGGGCTTAAATGCTCCAGAGAAGCGTTCCAGTTGCCTCTCGGATCTTTGGAGGCAGAGACCCCAGATAGTGTTTCTACAAGAGACCCATTTTCGAGCGGATTGTATCCCTAAACTCTACAGCAAGCATTTCCCAATAGTGTGCCACAGTACTTCACCCTCCTCAAAATCTAGAGGGACAAGTATCCTCCTGGCTAAAACTTTGCCTTGGCAGCTGGGGGACCTCCACGCTGACCCTGAAGGTAGATACCTTTTTGTCAAGGGTACTATTCAGTCACAGACATTCACATTCGCGAACCTGTACTTGCCAAATGTAGACCAACTGCCGGTACTTGAATCATGCCTGGACGCCCTGGCCTCCTTCACAGAGGGAACACTAGTCCTAGGGGGAGACCTTAATCTTACCATCGATCCCCGTAAAGACACATCGTCGGGATCTTCGGCCCTATCTTTGCGATACCAGAACCGATTCAGGGACCTGTTGCATTCTTATCCCTTAGTTGACATATGGCGGATTCTTCATCCGCAGAAGAGAGACTACACCTTTTTCTCGGCTGTTCATAACTCATACTCCAGGATTGACCTCTTCCTAGTCTCCCACGCTACGATTCCACTTGTCTTGGGGGCACAGATTGGGCACATCGCGCTCTCAGACCATGCTCCGATCTCTTTGACCCTAAATTTACAACGCCCAGCTCCCAAGGTAGCCACCTGGTGCCTAAACGAATCTCTTATTCAAGATCCTGAGGTGAGAGCAGACATTTTGAGAGAACTGAATCTCTTTTTTGAGAGTAACAAACATTCGGTCCCCAACCCTCTAACTATCTTGGCAGCACATAAATGTTATATAAGAGGAATATTCATTAAACATGGTCACAGACTCAAAGTAGCCAGAGAAAAAACGCTATCTGAGTTACTCGTAAAACTACATGATTGTGAAAAACGTCACAAAAATCATCCAGACAGGGCCACAGAGGCAGAAGCAACCAGGCTCCGAGAGCAAATCAGAGAACATTCTCTGTTTCACGCTAAGAATAATCTCTTGAGGATACGTAGAACCTTTTATGAGTTCGGGGATAAGTGTAGCAGATCACTAGCAAAAGCCATACGGACCCAACGTAATCTTTCCTACATCACCGCATTATCTTCCTCTACAGGATCCAAAATTCACGATTCCGCAGAAATGGCTGAATCTTTCAGGGTATTTTATGAAGCCCTGTACAATTTACATTCTTCTCCCTCGGGGGAGCGGAACCAGAATAGTTTAGAAGCTATAGAAACGTATCTTGCGGCTGCGAAACTACCTTCCCTCAATGAGGAAGAGATAGATTTGCTCTCACAGCCTATTACCGCAGATGAGCTCACAAAAGCACTAGCCAACACCCCGACGGGGAAAGCACCCGGCCCCGATGGTTTCACCATCACCTATTATAAAACTTTCCAAATTCAACTGGCAGCTCACTTCGTTACTGCCTTCAACGCCATACTAGATAACCACGCCATACCTACAGATATCCTGCAAGCCAGCATATCTGTCATCCCCAAACCTGAGAAAGACCCGCTGCTGTGCGCAAGTTACAGGCCTATCTCCCTTCTTAATTGTGATCTGAAGTTATTCACAAAAATTCTGGCTGAGCGTATGGGCTCTGTCCTCCAATGCATAATGCCTCTAGACCAAGCAGGTTTCATCCGTAACAGAGAGGCTCGAGACAACACTATCAGGACGATAAATGTGGTGGCTAGGGCTAAACGCCTTAACATCCCATTCATTTTGTTGTCCACGGACGCCGAAAAGGCGTTTGACAGGGTGAATTGGACTTTCCTCCTGGCCACCCTGCGACGCCTTGGCATGCCAGTCCCCATGTTATCCTGGATTTCTGCCATATATTCCTCTCCCACAGCAACAGTTAGAGTAAATGGGACTACTTCTAACCCCTTCAAGATAAGCAACGGTACGAGGCAGGGATGCCCACTTTCCCCGCTCCTTTTTATAATTTCATTAGAGCCCCTATTACAACATATAAGGCTTAACCAGGACATCAAGGGAATCGTAACGAGCACTTATCACCATAAAATTGCCGCATACGTGGACAACCTGTTCTACATCTCAGACCCTCACACGACTCTTCCAAACTTACTATCGGCAATACGTAAATACGGGGATTTATCGGATTTCAAAATCAACCTCCAAAAGTCAGAGGCGCTAAACATCACTCTTACCCCTAGTTCCAGGGCCGCCATAAGGGGCAATTTCCCCTTCCGGTGGTCTCCCCAGGCCATTAAATATCTAGGCACAAAAATTCCCTCGGATTTACACCTCATTTATCAACTCAACTTTCAACCACTCCTGAGCGTTTTCTCCTCAGATTTAGACAGATGGAGGGGCCTGGCGGTGTCCTGGTTCGGTAGATGCAATGTTTTAAAAATGAACATCATGCCGAGACTGCTCTACCTCCTTCAGGCATTGCCTGTTAGGATACCACAGGACTTCTTCCGTAAGATACGCTCAATATTTGTTAGATATGTTTGGCAGGGCAGACCACCGAGGCTCAAGAGATCCCTATTGCAGAGACCAAAATTGAGAGGAGGCGTTGGCCTCCCTGACCCAGCACTATATTACACAGCAGTCCACATGAACAGAGTAGTAGACTGGTGCAGGCACTCAGCACATAAGCTGTGGATTGGGTTAGAACAGGAAACAATCACGTTTCCCATTGAAGGTTTACTATGGAGTGGAACTCACCCTTCCAGATTCTCACCTTCCCACCCATTGCTGGAACCTACTTTGGAGGAACTCCGTAGATACTTCCAACTGGCAGAGACACCTAATTTTCCTTCCCCAATGACACCCATAATTGGACATCCGGATTTCCACCCAGGCCTCTTCGATAGGTCCTTTCGGCTCCACTTGGGCCGGAGATTACTTAGGGCCTCCTCTTTTTGTGGGCCTCTTGAATGGAAAGACCCTTCTAACATCTACCCTAGTTTCAACTCCTCCATACTGGGCAGATGGAAGATACTGCAATTGTCACACTTTCTCAGATCTCTTCCAGAGGTCAGCGGTTTCTGTAGACAACCCACACCCTTTGAGGAGCTGTGCATGGGCGAGGAGCCAATTCGGAAATCTCTTTCTCAATCTTACAATATTTTACTGACTCATACGTCCCAACAGGATCCCTCATACCTAGTAAAGTGGGAGAGAGATTTGAACACCACGTTTACAGAAGACCAAAAGACACGAATCCTCTTCTTTGCCCATAAATCCTCTTTATGTAGCAAATACCAAGAAATTACCTTCAAAATTCTGACACGATGGTACAGGACACCTTCGGTGTTAGAATCCATTTTCCCGGGGCAGAGTCCCCTATGTTGGAGATGTGGCACACAAAATGGCACATTAATCCACATCTTCTGGGAATGTTCGGCCTTGACTCCTTTCTGGAGACAGGTTTTAGGAATCATTCACAAAGTCACTGATGTGGATCTTCAGAACAATCCAGCGGCAGTACTCCTGAATCTGACTCCGATGTCTAGTAAGCGGTACCGCAAATCTTTGCTGAAACACCTGTTGAACGCGGCTAGGGCGTGTATTCCCAGCATGTGGAAGCAGCAGTCCCCACCAACAGTGACACAATGGTTTGGCAGGGTCTGTGATATTCAGCGAATGGAGAGCCTCACAGCTGCTCTTAGGGAAAAAGAGGAGGAACATGGCACCAGTTGGACACATTGGGATATGTTCCGCTTTTCAGACGAATACAACTCTTACACATAGGTACCCGTTTTCTGGATGCTCCAGGGCCGCGGGTCCTCGGCCTCGCCGGAATCCTACACCCACCCCTCTTTCCTTCATACTTTTCTATTTCTGTTTCCCCTAATTCCTGTTGCTTTCTTCCTTTTTTGGCACCACTGGTGTCCTTTCTCTCTTTTTCCCCACCAGTAAGGGGGAAGGGGAGAGAAAAAACAAAAAATAACTCCGGATTGCAATATCCCATTTTGGTGCCACTTCTATATTTGTAGGGATGAGCACCATAATTTTTACATAATGCAATACATAGTATTAATTCACTATAGGAAAGCAGAGCGCTATTTACACCAGAGGGATAGACTAGCGCTACCCCTCGGGAAGGCATTACATTAGGTTGTCAGAGTACCATCGTTTGAATTATGCATAGTTTATGTCTACTACTTAATCTCGGATAGAGGGCATTCTCCTCAGCACAGAGGAAGGAACCACTAACCTACGACTACTTGCCTCGATAGCACATTTCAAAGGAACCTTGCTTGCTGTTACACCATTACATAATTTAATTTCTTTTATTTCTTGTGTGTGAAAAATACTAACAGAAGCAGACAAACTGTTATATTGTATTGTTCATTTATATGTATTATCTGCACTCCTTAAATAAAAAAAAAAATAAAAAAATTTAATTTTCTGGCATAAAACAGTATTATACGGACAAGAGTTCGAGTATGAGTCCTGTGTATGAAATCGTTCAGCACACCCAATAGTCCAACCTCTGGGGTGCAGGGCACCTTTATTTGTAGTGTGTTTTCAAAAAAGGAAAATAACTCACTCCAAAAGGTGGACAGGACAGGGCAGGACCAAAACATATGCATGTATCCAGCTTCTGAGAAGCCACACCTAACACAGGAGGCTGCAGAGTCATATCCCATACGGGCTAGCCTAGCAGGAGTGTAATGCATCTGATGTATAAATTTATATTGTACATATTGGTCATTTGATCCAATAAGGTCCAGAAAGCACACCTCTGAGGCCTCCTCCCACCCCACCACTGACAACCTGGGAATTTCCTTTTCCCATTTCCGCTGAGCAATCTGAAAGGGGTTAACCCCCGCCACTTGAAGGCGAGAATATATAGTAGTAACAATTTTCCCAATATCGGGATATGACAATAGCACCTCTAGAGGTGATTCAGTGAGCTCCAGGGACAAACCAGAAAATTGTGCCCTGATGGCATGGCGCAGTGAAAGATACCTAAAATAAAACCTGTTTGTTACACCATACTTAGCCTTCAGATCCACAAATGAGAAAAAAGAGTCGTTTGAGTAGATCTGAGAAACGTGGGTAATACCAAGTCTTATCCACCACTGAGAATCCGGATGGCCCAGGAGCTCTGGAAAGTTACGATTATGCCATAGAGGAGCATTGGGGGACACCCCTATTTGGTTAATGATTACTTTATTACCCTCATGCCAGGCCAGCTAGCCCACCTCAATCGGCGAGCCCCTAGAACAACGTCGAGGCATGGACCTGTGTAATGTGTCCTATAGTGAGGCCCTGGGGCCGTTAAGAGCGTTCAATAGAGCAGTGGAGCAGGAAGAGGAGGCCTCCAGAAACCAGTCATAGACATAGGCAAGCTGTGATGCTATAAAATAGTGCCTTAAATTAGGGCAGGCCAAACCTCCATCCAGTTTAGCAGCCTGGAGTGAGTCCCTAGCGATTCTTGGGTTTAAGCCCTGCCAAAGGAAGGAGGATACGAGTGAGTTAATTTTGATAAAAAATTTCTTAAACAAAAATTTTGGGGAAGCCCGAAAAACAGAGAAATTTAGGTAAAAATATCATTTTGATCGGGGTGATATTAAGGGTCTGGAAACTAGATAGATTATGAATATGTATTCCTAGATATTTAAATGTATGATGTATAGTCAGCTTGGACTGGGCTAGGTAAGCATAATCCCTGTCAGGGCCTATGGGGAATGCCACAGACTTTTCCCAGCCAACTCTCAGTCCGGAGGCCCTCCCAAACTCGTCCACAACCTCCATCAAAGAGACAAAGGCCTGTTCTGAGCCGTCTAAGTATATCAAGGTGTCATCCGCATATAGAGAGATCCTCTCAGACAGTTCACCATAGTAGATGCCCCCCCACTGTCTCCGTCTGACGCACTGCCAGAGCAAGTGGCTCAATGGCTAGTGCGAACAGAAGTGGAGAAAGCGGACAGCCCTGCCTGGTTCCCCTCTGCAAACTAAACATATCCGATACGATTCCATTTGTTTAGATGTGTAAAATTTGAAAATTCAGAAATTCAAAATCCAGAATTTTCGGATTTCCGAAAAAAGCCAAATGAAACGAAAACTAATTGCTTGTCAGTGCACATGTCTACTGTTTACTTACTCCTGTTCTCTATACTGTGTGGTACCTACTCCTGGCCCCGGCTGTCTCTGTGTTATGGAATCCTGACCCTTGCACTCTGTACATTACTCACTCCTGACTCTTGCACTCCCTGCATTAAGCACTTCTGACCCTCTGTGCGTTACCTAATCCTGGCTCCTTGCATACCTGCCCTTAATTTATCCATTGCTGTATATGCTTCAATATGGAGACTTTCAAAGATAACCGCTTGCCGACCAGCCGTCGTCATACGGCGGCAGGTCGACTCTCCTGCGCAAATCGCCATAGCGGTGCATATTCATTGTGAGGGGGTCTCTGTGATTACACCCTGAGACATCAATCCCTCCTTGGCCATGAGCGTCCGGGCGCTCAGCCGGAGGCCCCCCATCGCGAGGGGCGCCCGCGTGGGTAAAGGGTGGCGGGGCCCGTGCAGTGCCTGGCTCGGCCTGCCGGCGGGCGGGTTCCCCTTCGGGCCGGAGGGGAGGGCCGCCCGAAGCGGTCTAGCGCCAGAAATAAAGACCTTCTCTTCATTGGGTCTTTGGGGAGTAGCCTAGGTCTACCAACAGAAATGACCCATCCGTCAAGGATCTCTACTTGCCAAGCCCCTGAAAAACCACAGAAGTCTACCCCCCACCTTGATCGAGCGGGGGCGCCCCATCACAAGGAGGTCTTGGGACTGTGTTTTGTAGGCTTTTGCCCTTAGGCATGGCAAAATATGAAAAGTGTGCGCTGTATCCCCGCATTCATATAGCATATGCCATGGAACAAGCATCATTGCAAAGCAAGCATGCGTTTATGAAACGTGTTATGCAACATTACGCAACACGTATCTATGCAGACATGCATTCCCATGTGATCATGAGGAATCACGTATGTTTAAGTAAACCTGTATTAACATTATGCAACCATGCATCTCTAGGTGATCATGCAACTTTATGCGATCCAGCCTCTCTGCGTGCTGAAGCAGGTTTATGTGATCAAGCATCCTTGTGTGATCAAGCACCCTTGTGCGATCAAGTACCGTATTTATCGGCGTATAACACGCACTTTTTTCCCCTTAAAATAAGGGGAAAATCGTGGGTGCGTGTTATACGCCGATCCCCGCTATTTTGTGATCTGTCGGAGCGATCGCCGCCGACATTCACATAGCTTGTATTTTTAAACATGGCGCCGCGGAGTTCGGAGGGACTCGGCGGCGCTCGTTCAGCTGAACACAGGACAGGACACAGTGACTGGGCGGAGCCGAGATACACATCGCCGAGGGTTCTCGGCGCCGTTCAGTCACGCCCAGTCCCGCCATTGGACCTGTGTTATGTCCATCATAGGGACTGGGCGTGACTGTGAAAGGCGCCGAGAATAGCCGAGAACCCTCGGCTATGTGTATCTCGGCTCCGCCCAGTCACTGTGTCCTCGGCGGCGCTCGTTCAGCTGAACGAGCGCCGCCGAGTCCCTCCGAACTCCGCGGCGCCATGTTTAAAAATACAAACTAAACGTTTGTATGTCGGCGGCGACAAGGCTGCACTGGGGCAAAGCTGCACTGGGGCAAAGCTGTACTGGGGACAAGGCTGCACTGGGGACAAGGCTGCACTGGGGACAAGGCTGCACTGGGGACAAGGCTGCACTGGACACTGGGGAAAGGCTGCACTGGACACTGGGGAAAGGCTGCAGATGAACACTGATGAGGCTGCATTGATGGGCATTTAAATGTAAGTTTTTTTCCTTAAACTTCCCTCCTAAGCTTGGGGTGCGTGTTATACGCCGATAAATACGGTATCTTATGCGATCAAGCATCTTTGTGCGATTAAGCATCCTTGTTTGAGCAAGCATCCCTGTGCGATCAAGCACCCTTGTGCGATCAAACATCTTATGCGACAATGTAAAAACCATTTATATCTATACAAACATGCATTTTGTACACCCATGATCATGTATTTTTATGCAAACACGTGAACTGGTAACAAGTTATCTTCAGCAACTATGCATTTCAGCATCTGTGCGTCTTAGCAACTGGGCATTTTTAGCAACTTGGCATTTCAGCATCTGTGCGTTTTAGCAAGCACCTGCCCAACTGCAGTTAGTCCTATAATTAGACCTGCAGGATAGCAAACACATATGCACTATATTGGAGATACAACTCCCTAAATTGCACCCATGCTCATGTTTTTCAAACATGTACTTTAACCACATCAATACAGGGCACTTAGACACCTTCCTGCCCAGACCAATTTTCAGCTTTCAGTGCTGTCGCACTTTGAATGACAATTGCGCGGTCATACAACACTGTACCCAAACTAAATTTTTATCATTTTGTTCCCACAAATAGAGCTTTCTTTTGGTGGTATTTGATCACCTCTGTGGTTTTTATTATTTGCGAAACAAATAAAAAAAGACCGAAAATTTTGAAAAAAAATAAAAATTTTGCTTTTGTTTCTGTTTAAAAAATTTGTAAATAAGTAAGTTTTCTCTTTCACTGATGGGCACTGATAAGGTGGCACCGACAGGCACTGATAAGGTGGCAACAATGAGGTGGCACCAATGAGCGGGCACTGACGATGGGCACTGATATGCGGCACTGATGGGCATTGATAGGCGGCACTGATGGGCACTCATGGGTGGCACTGGTGGGCACTGATAGGCAACACTGATGGGCACTGATAGGCTGCAAAGATGGGTTCTTATGGGCGACACTGATGGGCACTGATACGCGGCACTGATACGTGGCGCTGACAGGCATCCCTGGTGGCACTGGCAGTGGTAGGCATTGGAGTGGGCACTGATTGGCAGCTGCCTGGGCATTGATTGGCAGCTGCCTTTGCACTGATTAGTATTTCCCTGGGGGTCTAGGGGGCATACCTGGTGGTCCAGTGTGGCTGGTTTCCCTGGTGGTCCTGGGCGGCTTCCCTGGTGGTCCTGGGTAGGATCCGAGGGGGGGCTGTGCTGATAAACAATCAGCACAGACCCCCCCCCCCCTGTCAGGAGAGCAGCCGATCACCGGCTCTTCCTATTTACATCGTGATCAGCCATGATTGGACACGGCTGATCACGTGGTAAAGAGTCTCCGTCAGAAACTCTTTACCTAGATCGGTGTTGCGGGGTGTCAGACTGACACCCCGCAACACCGATCGCCGCGATGCGCGCCCCCGGGGGCGCGCAGCGGCTCAATATCCTAAGGACGTCATATGACGCCCAGTCAGCATATTGAAACCACTTTGCTGCCGTCATTCTGCTATATGGCGGGTGGCAAGTGGTTAAAAACATGCAATTTAAGCAATAAATATGCAAGTACGTATATAATGCTGTTCCTGCCTACAAGCAGATATCATCACTTTTAAAGTGAACTGCTAATCATCCAGGGCTGTATCTACTTACAGATGAACATGCCCCTTGGATAGGCAGAAAATATGCAGCATGTAATCATGACTTGTATGCACCAGTTCCCCCAAGAGAGTACTCACACACTCACGGGCCGCTGTTATCTCCAAGGTCTGTCCGACCTGTCACCACATGGCAATGGCCGCCCTTCCTCTTCCTGCTTATATAAAAAATAGGCTAGACTTGAGCGAACCTCCGCCCTCTAGTGGCTGGGGAAAAACCAGCAGCCAGCAAGAGCACATAGCATAAATGAACAGCTCGGAAAACAAAGTCAGCTCTTAAAGAAGCCCATAGGAGTTACCCCAGGATCTTCTTAACTTACCATTCCCGCCGCAGGGTACTTACTGGAATACTCACAGTGACCCAATCTTCACCCATCACGGCGGGTTGGAGTCATGCCAGACCTTAAAGGACGGGGTCCCCTTTGAATGCAGGGTCCACTGCCTTGGACCTGTATAGCGCCCCGCCAGAGCAAACCTGTGGTATAGGAATGTGACCAAGGTGCTGGATCCCAGGGCCCAGCTCTCCTAAGAGAAGTGTTACAGGCAAAACCTTGTTCTTCCGTACTGAGGCTCAGGTACCATCCACCTTAGCCCTTGTTTCTGGCTCTTTGAATGGATCTGATTGCATAGCCCCTCCTGATCCTTATCCAAGATCACCTGTGGAGCTCTTCTTAGCACTTCATTAACCGTGACCAACACCTTAGACACTGGCGAAAAAACTGAGGTACTCGCTGTATGGGAGGAGTTATATAGGAAGGGGGACTTCCTGTCTGTAATTATGCCAGTGTCCATCACCTAAAGGTGGCGTATAACCCATACAGTTATTACTATGGTGCTCTGTGTCCCGTGATGTACGATAAAGAAACTTTTGTTTTGTTTGTGCTGTATGTTACTTCTGACTCCTGCACTGTGTATTATTTAATTTTACTCCTGCACTCTGTGCATTACTTACTCCTGCATTAAAGTGATTGTAAAGGTTTTTAACATAACAAACATGTCATACTTAACTGCAGCCCAGATCCTCCTTTTGAGGTCCCCCTGGTGGCGCTCCTGGCTCCTCCTCATCAAGTGCCCCCACGGAGAGCTGCTTTCCATGGGGGCACCCGTGCAGGCACTCTCCCGAGTCCTGCGGCTGTGTCCATTGACAGACAGCAGGACTTGCCCCGCCCCCCGTGTCACTGGATTTGATTGACAGCAGCGGAAGCCAATGGCTCCTGCTGCCATCAATCTATCCAATGAGGACCTGAGACAGCAGCTGGAACTGCTCGTTCTTGTCGCTGGAACGATCAGGTTTAGGTAAGAAAAAGGGGGGCAGCTACACCACAAGAGGTTTTTCACCTTAATGCATAATGGAATAAGGTGAAAAAGCACAAGACTTTACAACTCTTTAGTAATCCCGACCCTTGAATTCTGTGTGATATGCACTTCTGACCTCTGCACTGTTACTTCATATGTCTGCACCCCTCCCACTATTTCGCAATTTAGTTAACCCACCATTCATTTTGCCTCTCCCTGTTCAGAAGGTATCATCATTCGTGTGTCAGGAGGAGGCCACAGACGTACATACAGTATCTCACAAAAGTGTCTGAGTGGAAACTATCCTGTTAAAACGCTGTATGGTCTTGGTCACCGTGCTGCAGCTCAGTTTCAGGGTCTTGCGTGAGTGAGAGCGATAACACCAAATTTAACATACCTGCTCTCCATTCACACCTGAGACCTTGTAACACTAAAGAGTCACATGACACCTGGGAGAGATAATGGCTATTTGGGCCCAATTTGGACATTTTCACTTAGGGGTGTACTCACTTTTGTTGCCAGCGGTTTAGACATTAATGGCTGTGTGTTGAGTTATTTTGAGGGGATAGCAAATTTACACTGTTATACAAGCTGTACACTCACTACTTTACATTGTAGCAAAGTGTCATTTCTTCAGTGTTGTCACATGAAAAGATATGATAAAATAGTTACAAAAATGTGAGGGGGTACTTACTTTTGTGAGATACCGAATAGAGCATATTAAGAGGTTTGCTGTCTGGATGTGAAGTGTCAATTTGGCTATCAAGTGGCACATGTGCGGTGTACAATGAGTTACATCGGTAGACATAGCGATGTTCTCCAAGGTAGAACACATTGTGTGCCCTGACGCATGGCTGCACCTGGAGGCTTTTTTTGTGTAGGAGGGGGTATGGGTTTCAACATCTTTTGTTACAGCTGGATGGTGGTCCCTCCTGGTTTTGGCACTAAGGGGGATTTCCTGCCATCTTTCCATCATAAGGAAAGCTTTTATCATTGGTTTCTTTGTATAAAACACACCTGTTAAGTAGAGGGGGATTTCTTTTGCCTGATTCTGATCTTGTGTCCCTTATGAATGGCTAATATCTTGGATGGGGGAGGCAGAGCTCCACTTGAGTGTTACCGCCTTCATGACCAGGCAATTTTTTGCTGTTCAGCACTGCACTACTACTAACTGGTAATTGCGCAGTCATGCAATGCTGTACACAAATGAAATTTATACAATTTTTTTCCACACAAAAAGCTTTCTTTTGGTGGTATTTTATTTGATCACCACTGGTATTTTATTTTTTTTTTGCAATTACAAAAAAAGCCTAAAAAATAAATAAAATAAAAGTATATATCTATTTTACTTTCTGCTATAAAACATATCTAATGAAAAAAAAAAACGTAAAAATCTAATTTCTTCATGAATTTAGACCAAAATGTATTCGGTTACATGTCTTTAGGAAAAAAATCCCAATAAGAGTAAATTGGTAAAAACGGGCAGAATGTCAGCGGGTATTTTTTGTATTTTTTGTACCGGCAAATGTCTCCCGACATTCTGCCAGTGTGTATAGGGCTTAACACTGTGTAATGCGTGTTGCTTTTCCCAAGCAATGTGCCGGGAGAATAAAAAAAAAAGCCACATTACTGCTGTCTGTAGAGAGCCCTGTCTTGTTTACATACACATGGCTCTCAGCCAATCGGTGGGTTTCCGGCCTTAAATTATTGTCCAGGACCCCCCCCCCCCCACCCCCGCAAATGCCAAATCACGTACATGTACGTGATTTGGCATTGCGGGGCCTCTCTGCTGCAGTATAAGTGCGGTGGGCGGTTCTGAAGTGATTATACAAGTCATACCAGATACAGAATACAAAGAAACGCACACCGTGTACCAAACATCCATTTATTTTCATCCAAATACAAGATGGTGGTTCGGGGATTCTGCTCATAATTACTTTAAAAAGATGAACTATTCACAAGAAAACACATAGAACGGTCATGATTGGGGATGCCGGAGTGACTCCACAAGAACTAAAAAAATAAAACTTCCAATACTAAGGTCTGCCTGCTGCTCAACTGATGCGCCAGGTCAACGGCAAAGGATTATGGAAACCATAATTAGCAATGGTAGGAATTTCACCTTCATCGGAATTAGAAAAAGAAAAAAGTTTGGCTGTGAAAAAAATAGCTCTTTCCATTGTAGGATGCTGAACCCCAGTGGTTTGGTTGGTGGTCGCAGAGATAGGCCCCTTTCACACACGCGGACCGTTCGTCCGTTTTTTTCATCCATCCGCAGATGGATGAAAATGGATATCAATGCATCTCTATGGGATAGCGGACGTTAGCGGATAATTATCCGCTAACGTCCGCCCACATCCGTCTCCGCTAAGTTCCGTTTTTCATGACGGAAGAAAACCCTATTTTTCCTTCTGTACAAAAAACGGACGTAAAACGGATGTTAGCGGACGATCTGTTTACATCCAATCCACTGAAATCCGTTTTTAACCACAATCTGTAATCTTATAAAATATGAATATATTAAAAAAAAAAAAAATCAACCTATGACCCAGGTAGTGGTCTTTAGGAAGTCACATGCAGCCTAGTGCTATAGGAGAGAGAGAGAAGAAAGACAGAGAGAAGACAAAAAAGACTTGAGAAGACAAAAAGATTTGAGAAGACAAAAAGATTTGAGAAGACATGGCAAGAGATGTGTCACATGAACGCCTCATCAACCTGGTGCATGCCAGGCCAGCTTTATGGGACAAAAAATGTCTTGAATATAGTGATCGAAGCACCAAAAGTAGGATGTGGGAAGAGATCTTTGTGGAGGCCACACCAAACTGGGTGTCACTCAGTGATAAACAGCGTCGGATATGTGGTAAGCAGTTTGTGGGATGGGTTGGTATGGTTATCTTGTAGTACACCCATATTTCACTATTAGCATCCTGATACTTGTCCACCTAAATCCCCTGGCAAATCCCAGCACTCCTCTCAAGCGTGTAAAGTCATCATATTTTTGCTAACAAATTACTTAGAACCCTCAAACATTATATACATTTTAACTTGGAGAAAAAAATGGCGGTCGTTAAAACTTTATATGTCACACGGTATTTGCGCAGCAATTTTTCCAAAGCGATTTTTGTGGGGGAAAAAAAAAAAAACACATAAAAAAGAAAAAAAACATTTTTTGTTATAATGTGACAGATGGTAGGGCGAGTAAATAGATACCTCACATGTCACGCTTTAAAATTGTGCACATATGTGGTATGGAGTCAAACGTCAGTAATTAAAAATCTCCATAGGTGACGCTTTAAATTTTTTTTCCAGGTTACATGTTTTGAGTTACAGGGGAGGTTTAGTGGTAGAATTATTGCTCTCGCTTTAATGTTTGCGGTGATACCTCAGATGCGTGGTTTAAATGTTGTTTATATATGCAGACATGACCTACATATGCATTCGCTGCTGTGTGCGAGCATGCGGGGACGGGAGTTTTTTTTTTTTTCGGCTCTGTGACTGACCAGAGTCACGTAACACCACTCCCGCACCTGCGCGTGGGAGCCGTCAGTCACGACACTTGCTAGTGAAGAAATGGCATGGAGGGCCGTTTCTTCACAGCGCATGCGACGATTATATCATCGGCGCAGTCTACAGCAAATATCTCCTAAATGGCGCACTTTTAGGAGATATTTGCAGTTCCTATAGGTTAGTCTTGCCTGTAGGTATAAGTGACAAAAAGAGCGGTTTAAAACCACTTTAACATTCCAAGACATGTATTCCACATATGCGTTTCAAATAGTATACCTAATTGTCATGTTGGAGTTCTATGTTAATTGTGTCTACTGTTCCCACCCAGGCCAAAAAATTGTGACGCGGTGGACATCGCAAAGAGACCGGTATAGACGTGAATTTAAGGGTGAGGCTGAGGACAAAAGAAGTGGTGCAGGGGCGTCTAAAAAAAAGAAGCCCTTTCTTTGAAATGTTAGACTTCTTGAGAAATGTGATGGAATTAAGACAGTAAGTAAATACCTTTTTTCTCCCCTATATTACATAAATTGGCCAAGTAGACCAAATCATATACTCCTTTGCAACAGTAAAGACACACATGGATCTATGTATTGTAATACATCTACTGTACTGATCCATCTATCAGCATATCTTCTACAATTCCAGCACCAACATTTCAGAGATAGAGGAGGGGGATGCAGGCTCAGAGGATACCGAGCAAGCGCCAGAGGAAGAGATAGGAGTTTACCAAACTGAGCAGGGTGCCGAACAACCCGCGTCTTCCCAATTGTCGCCAAATCAAGAATCAGCAGCAACAAGAACCACGCAGGAAAGACGTGTGCCTGTAAGAATCCTAAACAAAATGCCCCATTATAAAATGTTGACAAATGTTCTAACAAATTTCCCACTCCATAGATTCGATCTGTTCGAGCCACCACGTCAATAAGCAGTCGACGATGCCAATTCCAACCCAAACCTGACATGGATGGAGCGATGTTGTCATTCATAGAGGAGATGAAGGCGATGAGAAGGGTTGATGCCAATGATCCATTTGCTGACCCCACCAATCAGGATGCAATCTTTGTTAAAAATCTATACCACCATCTTGGACAAGTACCCACTCTGCGAAAAATGGATGTGAAAATAGCTATCTTCAATTACGCTGGTGTGTGCATAAGGGCAGCAATGTCTGGTGATCCCATGCCGTCACTCATTACTCACCAACAATGTCCCTACCATAGTGAGCCTACTCCACTAAACCCATCCTCACAGCACATGTTTCAGCATCATTACCACCCAATCATTTTCCCCCATCACCAACGTACACCAGTCACCATTGCCCAAAATGAATTACCCCCCCATCTCCAGTGGCACTTTCTAGCCAGCCAACCTCCATTTCCTACGAGTCCACCAGTTTCCAGGTCACTTCATATGGTAGTTCCTCCCAATCATCAAATCCCTATTCCAATTCCCCCAGTCCTTATAATCAGGATCTTTAAAGTATCCCCATTCATTAAAGGTTTAAGTTTCCCCGTTCTGGTAGTTGGTCACCATGTTTCGCACATCTCAGGAGGGATTTTGTCCCACTCCTCTTTGCAGATCCTCTCCAAGTGATTAAGGTTTCGAGACTGACATTTGGTAACTTGAACCTTAAGCTCCCTCCACGTTTTCTAAGGCAGGGATATGCAATTAGTGGACCTCCAGCTGTTGCATAACTACAAGTCCCGTCATGCTTGTGGCTGTCAGAGTCTTGCTATGCCTCATGGGACTTTTAGTTCTGCAATAGCTGGAGGTTCGTTAATTGCATATCCCTGTTCTAAGGGATTAAGGTCTGGAGACTGGCTAGGCCACTTCAGGACCTTAATGTGCTTCTTCTTGAGCCACCCCTTTGTTGCTTTGGCCGTGTGGTTTGGGTCATTGTCATGCTAGAATACCCATCGACACCAGTTTAAATGCCCTGGCTAAGGGAAGTTCTCCTGTCCCCTACGTCCACCTCTATGTATAAAGGGACTAACTTAGGGCGGGGGGCTCGTGGAACTCAGGAAACACATTTTCCAGCTTCCTCTGCCTCTCTTATTTGCAAGTCAACCTGTGTCTTAGGGTCACAGGGTGACTCGAGAACCCCAGTAGGAGTCTGTTCTGTGGTTCTCGATCACCCTGTGCCCCCAACAGACACAGGGTGACTTACACATAAGAGGCGCAGTGGAAGCTGGAAAATGGGATTCCAGAGCTCTAAGCTGGGTTCCACGAGCTCCCGAGAACTTCCCTCAGCCAGGGAATGCAACACCACACATTTTCAGAGCACTAGATGTGTTAGTTTGTATACATGTTATTTTTTTCTACAAAAATATGTTTGCACATATTATATTTTTGGGGATATATGTTGTGGTCAATTTTTTTCTGTGACATTAATAAAAAAAATTTGACTGCATGGAAAAGGGATTTTTTTTATGTAACTCTATATAAACCAAATATAACAGATAGAAAAGACGTGATGGTCGATGTTGGCACTGCTTTGATATGTACAACAGCTTTTTTAATCTATGCCATGAAGAATTAAGGCAGTTCTGAATGCAAAAGGGGGTCAAACATGGTACTAGCAAGGCGTACCTAACAAAGTGGCTGGTGGGTGTTTTTACACATGTTGATACTGTCATGGAAGCTCTCCTTCTGGGGAAATGAAATAGTTCGCATTTCACGCATGGTAATGTCTGAATTGTTGGGTCGTAGTCCAGTATACCGTACAGAGGGCAAATTGATTTCGTCCTCTTCTTCGACAGTAATTCCTTCTTTGTCATGTATAATGTTATGGAGAACACAGCATGCTTGTATAGCTAGTTCAGCATTCTCCAGGCTTAGTTGCACTGTAGTATGGAATATGCGCCACTTGCTTGTCAATAAGGCACCTTGCGTGACTCAGCTGGTAGTTAAATTTTTTTTTTTATTTGGGGGGGGGGGGGGGGGTGCAGTTATATTGTGCCTGCCATAAGGCCTTAGGAGATGCCTAGAAAGTGCAAATGCCTCATCAGCTACAAGCACATGTGGAATATGCCCTGCAGTTCCTGGAAGAGGTTTGTCTGATGGCAAATGGAAGTGGCCCTCAAGTAGTCTTCTCCCCATTTCCGATGCTGTAAACACTCTTGAGTCTGCAGTACGTCCATACGCCCCAATAGCTACAGCTACAAATATATAATTACTGTCACAGATTGCCACAAGCACAAGGGAGAAGTATTTCTTATAATTAAAAAAATTATGAGCCAGATCCAGGCGGCATCTGAATTTGGATGCGTTTCCCATCCAGGGCTCCAACACAATTAGGGAATTGTGTCTTTCTCCAAAAACATATTGTGATTTCCTGCCACATGGATTGCAGCATACGAAGCTCCTCCCATATTGCTCGATATGTGTCGCACACAATTCCTGAAATTGTAGAGATTTCCAACAAAAAGTAGTGGTTTAGGGACGTATAGGATAGTCCAGATGCCAGAAACCTAGGAAGAGTAAGAGTAAAAGAAATGATAAAAGGAATCCTATGCTGGAAATAATCAAGCAGAAAAAAGGCTAGCTTACCTCCTCTGGAGGCACACAACGTCTCATATCCGTGTTCATTCTTTCCAGTCATGGATGGAACTTTTCTAATAAAAATTTGAACGTTACAGACATTCTGGTAAAATTGAAGAATTTTTGAGGAAAATATTGCAAATCTGCATAGTGCAGAGCAAAAAAAACCTTCAGTGGGCCTCTTGAGCAGCATGGGGGATGTGTCCAGTACCTGCGTCTTCTCGGAGAAATCTTCCTGCCGATTTTTCGTCTTCTCAAACACAACAACATGACAAATAATGTCACATGCTCAAAACATCTGCCCAAATCCATTGGTCTGAAGCACGTAAACTACAGAAAGTTAACAGGAAGCAAAATGGAATAAAAGGTGAAACCACAAAGCAGCATGAGAAGCACAATGCATGCTGGGGAAAAACAAAGAATCAAGGGAAAATTCATGGAAAAGTGATGAAAAGGGGATGAAAAAGGATTACAACGAATGAAAAACGGATGACAACGGATGAACAAACGGATGACAACGGATGAACAAACGGATGACAACGGATGAACAAACGGATGACAACGGATGAACAAACGGATGACAACGGATGAACAAACGGATGACAACGGATGACCAAACGGATGACAACGGATGAACAATCGGAGATGAACGGAAATGAAAACAGATTTGACTGACGTCCGTTTTCATCAGTCTACGGATGGATGAAAAAAACGGATGAACGGTCCACACGTGTGAAAGGGGCCATATGGTTTTATTTTTATCACTCCTCGTTTCTAAAAAAACAAGATGCTGCTGGCATCACAGTCTCAGCCCCGACGGATTCTCCTACATCGGTCTATCATCGCCGGAGTCTCAGATGAGGGAACTGACTAGCGCCGGGCAATGGGCGCTGGCAGGGAATGTCTATATAGTTCATTATACATCAGACCCCCATAGGGGGAGAAGAGATGACGAAGCTGCAAGCGGGTCGGATACCAGTGTGATCTTCTCTGTAGTGACCCTGTGTCTATAGACACAGGAATGTGGTCGGAAGAATTCCTCCAGCAGGTCCAGGGAATCTGAGAGCCAGAGATCACTGTTGAAATAGTTCCGGCAGAGCTTCCGGACAGCCTCCGAGAATGGAATCTTCCAAGTCCGGGCGAGGTTTCTTCTGGAATAAGGAGGGAAGGTTCCGGATGTGAATGTCTTTCCGAAATTGCTCACCAAGAGGTTTCTAAAATGAGAAGAGGAATGCTACTATTACACAAGGAGACGGGAACCGTGGGGGTGGAGATAGCCATTCACCAAATCAGAAACACAATGGGTGGAGATATCAATTAACAGAAGTTTATGAATGTAGAATTCCAGCCTAAAATTAATTAGTCTTAAAAATGTTTCATCCCAACACCTATGCTAGCCTGTGGCAGCTGCAGGGGAGAGGAGAGGGCGCCAACAACAGATAGACATGGAAACCTATGGATGATTACACTGCTCCTGGAATTATTAGCTATTATTGGGCGCTCTGTTCTCTCCCCTGCAGCTTTCACAGGGGATCATGTGACCGCACTGGAGATGGCTGAAAATAGTATATACATCACAGCACCCGGCCTCAGATTTATGAAAGAACACATGCCCGGTATCCCTTTAGACGTGTGAAATAGACATCTGCAATTCGTTTAATTCCGAAATCATTTAATGAATTTAGACAAATTCGTTAATTCGGAAATTCGAAAATCCAAAAACCCTAAAATCTAAAATAACTAATAACTTATTACCAAATATTAAATTAGAGGTATTGGAATTTCCTTTCAATCTTGGCTGTTAGTGAACGCAACGAATACGAATTTATCCAAAATTACGAATTATCCGTAATAACGAATGCCGCATCTAAACAAATGGAATGGAACAAAATAATAATAAATAATTATAAAGATGTATTTATTATTATTTTGTTACGTTCCATTTGTTTAGATACAGCATTCGTTTTTACGGATAACTCGTATCTAAATGAATGGAACGTAACAAATAATGGTGATAAAAAGGTATTATTTATTATTATTTTGTTCCGTTCCATTTGCTTAGATGCAGCATTTGTTATTTTGGATAATTCGTAACTTCAGATAAATTAGTATTTGTTACGTTTACCAACAGCTAAATTTGAAAGTAAATTCCAATACGATATTTAAGAGTTAGTAATAGTTTAAGTTATTATTTCGAATTTTTGGATTTTCGAATTTCAGAAAAAAACGAATGAAACGAAGACTAACAAATTTTTCGGCAGTGCACATATCTCTAGTGTGCAACCCTGCTAGCCACTGGGTCCTGCAGACTTTAGCTGTGCATTTTATATGCACATAATGCTAAAGAACAGTACAGTGACTGGCACGATGTTAGTTCACTTTTACATTTCTTTCTGTAAAGCTTCCCTTTAAAGCTCCACCCATTTTTTGAACCTGCAAGCATCCCCATCCACAATGCTATTGTAAATTTTTTATACCTTTGTTTATTTCTTGCAGCCCTTCTGGTCTGGCCGCCTAGGCGATTACGTCACAAGGCGATTCCCATGGACTGCTGGAATATCAGAGCCAGCTATCCCAGGAGTCCATGGGAATCACCTATTCCTGTAATCAGCGCCACGCAGTAACATTACTGCGCAGGCGCGAGGTCAAGAGGTGCATGCTGGGTAGCCAGCTGCACCAAAATCCTGGAAATCAAAGACTAGCGAGGGTGTAAAATGTTAGTTCACCTTTACATTTTTTCTGTATAGGTGATCTAACCTTTTAAGCTTTTGCAAAAAGGTATCCCATATTCCCACCCCAGAACCTTCCTCATCTCTGCTTACCCCTATGCACCCAGAGATGAGCTGGCAGAATTGATCCTTCCTCATCTTCTTTGAAGTTTTCTGTCCCGGGGACAGAAGTTCAGTATCAAACTGCTGCAAGGAGTCCAGTTGAACCTCTGGGACTTGTTCCATCACCAGCCGCAGCTCTGGGAACAGTGGACGCTAGTAAAAAAAAGAAAGTCTGCGTAAGTAATTACATATCACATCTAATAATTATATCTATACAGTAGAACCTTGGATTATGAGCATAATTTGTTCCAGAAGCATGCTTGTAATCCAAAGAACTCGTATATCAAAGTGTGTTTCCCCATAGGAATCAATGGAAACTCAGATAATTTGTTCCAGTGTCACTGCTTGTGTATGCATTACCGCATGTGGCCAGAGGGGGGGCGCCAGAGACGCTCGGATTCTCTTGGGAACCGAGTGTCTCTGAGCTTCTCTGATGCCCCCACACCTCTGGCCACATGCGGTACTGCACACCCCAGAGGCTTGAATCCTGCTCGTCTTGCGAGACAACACTCGCAAATCGAGTCATTATTTAAACCTCGTTACTTGCAATCCGAGGTTTTACTGTATATATTTATAACACTTGTCTCCATGATTATAATTTATAATTCCAATATTATACTAGCATAGTACATGACTTTCTTGATGGTTCCTGGCAGTCTGAGGCGGAGACACTGATTCTTACCAGAGCTTCATACACCTTTAACGCCAGGTTCACCAGGGAGTGATTACAGGCTTCGTCCTGACCGTGTATCTGAAGACCGTGCAGAATATTTGTAAAGAAACAAAGAGCAGCTTCTGAGGGCAGAGAACCGGAAATGACCTACAGGAGACAGTGATCAACGTCAGCAACACATACTGTACTATGCAGCTCAGAGGAGCAAGAAGATGGATATAGAGAAGAGTAAGAAAAGCACACAAAAGAGGAAGAAGAAAAGGATGATAGATGGAGACTGCAATATCTTTAGGAGTATGATAGAAAGGAGGAACCCCAGAGTCAGACTAAAGACTCGGTCCTACACACTATAAGACTATCGGGCGAACATTTTCATCCAAAGAATTTTCGTACAATTTCCGTATAGTGTGTATACAACTTTCGACAGCCGATTCCAAACCTTCATACGACAATTCCCGAAGGGACAAACGCCCAAATTTTTCTCATATGGTAACAGAACGAACGATCTTCGTTTAATGTGTACCGTTTTCATACAAGAAAAATCAGAAATAAAAGACTGCGCATGATCAGAAACAATTAACAAAAAAAGCCTTTGTCGTGCGAGAATATTCGTAAGAATTTTCTTTCATGGGTTTTCGATTTGCTGTGAAACATCGAGATAAAACAAGCATACGTTCACCCGACTTTCTGATAGTGTGTACCCCACTTAAGGGACCGTTCAAATTGGTTGTTGGGGGAGGTGCTGAGCCACATTTTCGCCCCCCCACCCCAGTCTAAGCAAAGAAAAAAAAAAAAAAACAGCTAGGGTGTACCCATGCCGTAGAGATGATGCTGTTTTGTGGACATGGCAGGAATTATAACCCTTGTCACATTTAGTGGGTACCACAGTCTGCTGAATACCACCCATGCAAGTAAATGGAGCTGCATTGCAACCCCCCCCTCATAATTGAGTGCAATGCATGTGGTTGTGACACGACGGTGCGGCATTTACAAGGTTGAAACAAGCGGTGAGGGTAAGTGGCAATCCTTGCAGCAAATAAAAAAAACGAGCCCTTAAAGTGATTGTTAACGCAGCCAATGAGAGGAGAGGAGAGAAAGGGGGCGGGGCGGGCCACGGCTCCTTGTATAAATGGACATAGGGAGCTGTTGCTCGGGTTGGGTGCCCTCATAGCAAGCTGCTTGCTGTGGGGGGCACTTAACAGAAGGGATGGGCCAGGAGAGCCGAAGAGGGACCCGAGAAGAGGAGGATCGGGGCTGCTCTGTGCAAAGCCAACTGCACAGGGCAGTGAAGTACAACAGGTTTGTTATTTATAACATCACTTCAAAGAGGAAGAGAAGAGCGTGTCGGAGTCCAGTAAATAAGCCGCAACTTGGGAACAAGTCGCAAGGATCCTGGGGGCTCTCCATACCTGTTTTAGCAGGGGCCAGCACAGATGATTAGCTGCTCTGCGACAGGCCAGTGTGTCCATCCAAACAAGTGGGCTGAAGGCACTGATCAGTAAAGGGGAGGACACCTCCTAAAAAACAAATTTCAACACAATTTATGAATGACATTTTGCTCCATTTCCTAGACCCAACCTTACATTTATGTATACACTTGAAGATTCATTCCTACTCTCCTGCAAACTTGAACAATCTCCTCAATATTCACTATTACCATCACCACCACCCAAAGCAAACCTTCTCTTCCAATCTCATCCAATCAGAGCACCCTCTGACAGCAACACACATCCAATCATCCAGTGACCGTGTACACCGATGTATGCTGGCCTGTTGACACCCGCCACCTGTGTCCTATTATGCCCCGTACACACGGTTGGATTTTCCGATGGAAAATGTGTGATAGGACCTTGTTGTCGGAAATTCTGACCGTGTGTGGGCTCCATCACACATTTTCCATCGGATTTTCCGACACACAAAGTTTGAGAGCTTGCTATAAAATTTTCCGACAACAAAATCCGTTGTCGGAAATTCCGATCGTGTGTACAAAAATCTGACGGACAAAGTGCCACGCATGCTCAGAATAAATAAAGAGATGAAAGCTATTGGCCACTGCCCCGTTTAAAGTCCCGATGTACGTGTTTTACGTCACCGTGTTTAGAATGATCGGATTTTCCGACAACTTTGTGTGATCCTGTGTATGCAAGACAAGTTTGAGCCAACATCTGTCGGAAAAAATCCTAGGATTTTGTTGTCGGAATGTCCGAACAAAGTCCGACCGTGTGTACGGGGCATTAGACTGTTACAGATTCAGCTCGGGGTACCCAGAAATTAAACGGCCGTCTGCCCACCTGGATCAGCACTCACCTCACTTGACATAAGAAACATCCCAAGTTCGGTCAACTTCAGAGACCCCGGTAATGGTACTTCCAGGCTCATCATCTCCTCATCAGCTAGAGAGCCTAAAATAAAATATAAAAATTCAATACTGTATAAGGAAAATACAAGAAGAGCATCTAACACTGGGGTGAAAAAACAACCTCAGGTCAATGCTATAGTTTGCCCCAACCCCCGCTCAGGGCCACTTTTGTTGGATAGTTTGGTTGGCATGTGAAATAAGGAGGAGGAATTCTTATACTAAATTATATTAAAATTTATATATTGCGATTTACATCTATTTAAACCTACAATGGTATCATCTGTTTTTTAAAAAAACATGTTTTGCACAGAGCAGCCTCGATCCTCCTCTTCTCTGGTCCCACGCCGGCACTCCTGGCTCCTCCCTTCCTGCCAGGTGCCCCCAGAGCAAGTTGCACTCAAGCAGGTGAGCTCCCGAGCCGCGGCTCGGCCCCACACCCTCCCGATTGGTTCACTGGCTGTGCCAATGGCTCCCGCTGCTGCCAAAAGCCGGAGAGGCAAGGCTGCCGGATCGCATTCAGGGGCCCACGGTAGTGCCACCCCCCCATATTTCCCTGGTTTTCCTGTCCTTCCTACCTGTGAGTCCAGGAAATATGGGACATAAAACCTTGCACGATTGTGGCAAAAACTCCAACTGACAAAGAAGAAGGTCCGAAACACACAGAAGACAGGATATACTCCAAGATCACAGTATAACATTACCCCAGGCTGCAGATGCAAGACCCACATCGGGGTAGGCTGCCAGCCCAACCTCGGGGCAGGCTGCCAGCCTGTACCAGAAAGATGCAAAATGAGGAGGCAAAGGATAATGAAAAAAAAAGGCATGCTAGTAGTGGAAGGAGTTATTCCAGGCTGGCCTACAGTTTTTTTTTTTTCATTTGCTAGGAAAAAAAACAAAAGGTTTTAGACTGTCCCTTAATGGAGCACAGAAAGAAAATGGTTTTGCGTCAATTTTATATTTTACTTTACTCTTATTTTAGGTTTTATACAAGTCTTTGTTTTAGAAAAAAAAAAAAAAAAAAACCATTTAATATACGACGAGGCTCCCGAAGCACTATGGGTTAGCTCACTGTTTCTCAACTTCAGTTCTCAATGCGCCCCAACAGGTCATGTTTTAAGGCCATTATTTTGCACAGGTGATTTGATCAGTTTCACTGCCTTAGTAATTACCACAGTTGTTTCATCTGAGGGGAAACCCTGAAAACATGATCTGTTGGGGCCTCTTGAGGACTGGAGTTGAGAAACACTGGATTAGCTAACGCAGCAACACTGCAGACACAAATTGCTATGAGGCTCCATTTGTCTGATTAAAATGTTGGACTCAATTAGCCTACTATCAGCACAGCTCAAACAGAATCATGCTAATGGCACGAGGAGGTCTAAACATCATCTGCTGGCTAGATAAAACACTACAAAACACTCATTTTGTAATCCTGACCATAATAATGAAAGAACATATGTTTACAGTCACTATACAAGCGCTTCAGAAATAAATTATGGTATTAATTCTGTGTTCTTACCCTCTGCTTCAGCCTGATTCACACCACGCAGTCCGTCCACCTCTGCTTTGTTGTTTGTGCTTTGCTCACTGGTCTTCTGGGCCACGCAGCAAGAAGCTGGAATCATACAGAAACCAGGGGAAGAGGAACTTGTTAATAAACAGTGTCCTACAGAGAACACTGGAGGAAAGACACTTTAACCACTTCCCCGGGGGCGTGCAGCGTGGTGATCGGCGGTGCTGTGTGTCGCTCTGACACACCGCATCTCCGATCGCGGTAAAGAGCCTATGACGTACTCTTAACCACATGATCAGCTGTGACCAATCACAGCGATAACCAGGAAGTGCCAATAAACGGCTTTCCTTGGTTCGCGCTGACAGGAAGACCCGGTCGGCGGCTCTCCTGATGGGGGGGGGGTCTGCGCTGATAATTAGCACAGACCTCATTAGAGGTGCCCACCAAAATGCCAATCTGTGGCCATCAGTAACGACTGTCAGTGCCACCCATCAGTGCTGCATATAAACGCCTCCTCATCAATGCCCATGAGTACCCATCAGTGCAGGAGAAAACACATTTTTATTTTAATTTCGGTCTTTTTTGGTTTAACAAAAAATAAAAAAACCCCAGTAGTGATCAAATCCTACCAAAAGAAATCTATATTTGTGGGAAGAAAATGATAAAAATTTAGTTTGGGTACAGTGTTGCATGACCGCCCAATTGGCATTCAAAGTGTGACAGCGCTGAAAGCTTGCCTGGCACGAAGTGGTGTCACACACACAAGGAAAGAGAGATTTTAATAACTTTACTAGTTCTAACTCAGTTATAGGCAAGTATCTAAGTACTTACCAAGCAGATTCACCATCTCTCTTGTCAGCAGCCGTGCCAGCTCAATTTCCAGCATCTCTGATGATTCCGTGTTCACTTCTCCATAACCTTCTCTACTGCTCAAAGACAAACCATTACCCCATCAGCTAAATATGATGACCGTTTAAAGACAACAGGCCCACTGCAACAGTTCACCTTGGCCTAAGCCAAGAATCTAGCACTAGCCCTGCAGAGGACTCCAGAGTCCAAATATCAGCTTCTACAGTTAGAGAAGCGAGCTGTAATACTGAGCTCCATAGGTCCCCCATCCATCCTTCATCATTCTTCTCCATCCATTCATATATCCCCTTCATCCGTTAGTCTCCATCTCTCTCCTTCATCCGTTAGTCTCCATCTCTCTCCTTCATCCGTTAGTCTCCATCTCCCTCCTCCAGCCATTCGTCTCCATCTCCCTCCTCCAGCCATTCGTCTCCATCTCCCTCCTCCAGCCATTCGTCTCCATCTCCCTCCTCCAGCCATTCGTCTCCATCTCCCTCCTCCAGCCATTCGTCTCCATCTCCCTCCTCCAGCCATTCGTCTCCATCTCCCTCCTCCAGCCATTCGTCTCCATCTCCCTCCTCCAGCCATTCGTCTCCATCTCCCTCCTCCAGCCCTTCGTCTCCATCTCCCTCCTCCAGCCCATTTTTCTATTCCAACCTTTCCTTCTTTCCGGAGAAAAAGAAATAACCCCTCAGAAAATGGTGGGACTTTAAAGGCAACAAAGTAATAAAAACAATTTTATTGATACAAATATACAAAAATACACATAAGAAAAAGTCTAATGCAATAACATTGAATAAACAATAAAGTAGTAAAATAAGGAATATACTGATGTAGGAATCTAATGTATATTCGTGTAGTCTTCCACCTGGGCCTACGCGTTTCGGGACTGCTCATAGAGTCCCTTCATCAAGGGCAACTTGTAGGAGGAATTTACACTACATAATGAAATATAAATTGACGTAATTAGAGATCAAATACATTGTACATATTGCCTGAATCTTAAACCATTCTGTACAGCTTGACATCAAGAAACCGAAAAAAACAAAAATAAATTATATAAAGGAGATGATACACATACCCAAGTATATTCAGGAAAGAAGGCTCACTGTCAGAGTCTCGGGGGTAAGTACGCACAAAGCGCCACAAGAATCCAAAAAGGAAACAGGCGTATGTCTGGCCCTGCCTTATCCACACTGGTCCCAATGTGTCGCCCCAGGAGAGCGAACTCAAGAGGGGCAGCACTATCCCGGAGGGATCCAAAAAGCAAAGAACCAAGAGGGGATTATCTGGAACAAAAAAAGAGCCAGGTAGGCTGATGTCCCTCTACAAGCGGAAGACACCCATATGTTCAAAATTGTCACTGCATGGACGCAAGGCACGGCGTTCACCGTGCAGATCCGCGTCCAGGCAGGGCATAAAAATGAAACAATTTAAATATGCATAGCTTACCCTAGTGCTGATTCGTGAAGGATTTTAATAATGGATGTAAGCAGGTACCCCCGAGGTGTAAGCGGGGGAGCGAAGGTCCCTTAAGAGCACAAGCAGCTCAAAAAGTTGCAAAGGATAACAGCTTCCTACAACGGCAGAATCTGTAAAGTAATGCAAGAGAGGGGGAAGCTTAATCACAAACACTGGGACAGGAATATTCTCTGTGTATTGCAATATATAGTATATATTGCATGGGAACTCCATCAGAGGAGGCAAAGCAGAGAGCCTACAACAGGTTGGAGTTGCCAAACAAATAAAAACACGAGAAGGCAAAGAGCAGCATTACCGTGTCTGTAGTGACGCTGTGCTGCAGTGTGCTAAGGAGCTCAGTTCGTCCGGTCTGCAACCACCGCCGCCGAGCAGGACAGTGACACTGACTCGGCGTCCGGTGGCTTAATATGGAAGGGGAGGAGAACAGGTGCGGTGCTGATTGGCGTACAAGTTCCGCCCATCATGCCGCCGCTCCAATAGGGGGGTAGACACCATGGTAACCCCATGACGCCACTCCGCCTAAGGAAGCTAGGAGATGGGAGTCATGGTAACGTCATGACGCCGATCTGCCCCGGCAGTGTCTATTAGCAATCACTTGTGGGTACAAGGCGGTGATTTTGTTGTACTACTATTTCGCTAGGTCCAATGACCATTTGAGTGTCAGTTTTTACTTATTGTTTCCTGCCTTCCTCTCTATCTACTTGCCATTTTATTATGCACACCGGAATTGCATGTACAGTCCCCTACTTTGCAGCCTTCTCTGTGGCTAAGGCTGCAATACCCATGCTGATATATACTTTCTACTTCACTTACACAAGTGTTAACTAAGTCTCAGGAGAGCGCCCTAGCATAGGACGCTCCCTCCCTGTTGTCATGGCTCTCGTCTCCTCCTTCCCCCAGGCAGAGCGGCGTCATGACGTTACCATGACTCCCATCTCCTAACTTCCTTAGGCGGAGTGGCGTCATGGGGTTACCATGGTGTCTACCCCCCTATTGGAGCGGCGGCATGATGGGCGGAACTTGTACGCCAATCCACACCGCACCTGTTCTCCTCCCCTTCCATATTAAGCCACCAGACGCCGAGTCAGTGTCACTGTCCTGCTCGGGGGGGTGGTTACAGACCGGACGAACGGAGCTCCTTAGCACACCGCAGCACAGCGTTACTACAGACACGGTAATGCTGCTCTTTGCCTTCTCGTGTTTTTATTTGTTTGGCAACTCCAACCTGTTGTAGGCTCTCTGCTTTGCCTCCTCTGATGGAGTTCCCATGCAATATATACTATATATTGCAATACACAGAGAATATTCCTGTCCCAGTGTTTGTGATTAAGCTTCCCCCTCTCTTGCATTACTTTACAGATTCTGCCGTTGTAGGAAGCGGTTATCCTTTGCAACTTTTGGAGCTGCTTGTGCTCTTAAGGGACCTTCGCTCCCCCGCTTACACCTCGGGGGTACCTGCTTACATCCATTATTAAAATCCTTCACGAATCAGCACTAGGGTAAGCTATGCATATTTAAATTGTTTCATTTTTATGCCCTGCCTGGACGCGGATCTGCACGGTGAACGCCGTGCCCTGCGTCCATGCAGCGACAATTTTGAACATATGGGTCTTCCGCTTGTAGAGGGACATCAGCCTACCCGGCTCTTTTTTTGTTCCAGATAATCCCCTCTTGGTTCTTTGCTTTTTGGATCCCTCCAGGATAGTGCTGCCCCTCTTGAGTTCGCTCTCCTGGGGCGACACATTGGGACCAGTGTGGATAAGGCGGGGCCAGACATACGCCTGTTTCCTTTTTGGATTCTTGTGGCGCCTTGTGCGTACTTACCCCCGAGACTCTGACAGTGAGTCTTCTTTCCTGAATATACTTGGGTATGTGTATCATCTCCTTTATATAATTTATTTTTTGTTTTTTTCTGTTTCTTGATGTCAAGCTGTACAGAATGGTTTAAGATGCAGGCAATATGTACAATGCATTTGATCTCTAATTACGTCAATTTATATTTCATTATGTAGTGTAAATTCCTCCTACAAGTTGCCCTTGATGAAGGGACTCTTTGAGCAGTCCCGAAACGCGTAGGCCCAGGTGGAAGACTACACGAATATACATTAGATTCCTACATCAGTATATTCCTTATTTTACTACTTTATTGTTTATTCAATGTTATTGCATTAGACTTTTTTTATGTGTATTTTTGTATATTTGTATCAATAAAATTGTTTTTATTACTTTGTTGCCTTTAAAGTCCCAACATTTTCTGAGGGGTTATTTCTTTTTCTCCTTATACAAGGGATGGCGGCAACCCATATGACCTAATTGGATGGTATCCCCTTCTTTAATCTTTTTTTCCTTCTTTCCAACCCTCACCTCAGTCTGCCTGTCCATCTTTTGCCTCCTTCCATCCATCCATTATATTCCATAACCTGCCTTTCTCCATCACCAGTCCTTCAACAATCTTCTTCCCTCCACACTCGTTCCCTCTATCCAGCCATCTTGCTCCACACATCCTTCTGTCCCTCTCACCGATACATTGATCTCTTCCTAGCATCCACCCCTCCTATCTTCCTCTCTCTCCATCATCCATCCATCTCCTACATTGTTCCATTAATCCTCCTCCCCTGACCCATTCCCCTTCTATGTGTACTTACCTTGTCAACCATTTCTGTGACAATCTCTGGAAGAGACAAAGCAGAAGATCATGAAAAACGAAGACACGTTTTATTGGTCAATAAATTTACATTTTTTCAAGTTTACAAGCGATATTTTATATGAACTACATGTGGAAAAATATTTTTCAAAAATATTTATTGAAGAATCTAAGTCACTGTTTGCAAAGCATGCCGGACTTTCCTAGCTTCACAATGAGAGCCCAAGATGCCTGCGTAAGCTGCAAATCTCTGCAGTATTCATTGCTACTACAGTCACGCCAGCAGTTATCCGGGTCCTGTGCCGAGCGGCTGCCCTTCTACATATTAACCACAGTGGGTCGCTCTTTTGGCACCGCTTCTCTCTGTCCAATCAGGGAAGGTCTTGTATTCACTGAAAAAAAAAAAAACACAAGGCTTTCTCTGAATGGTGGCAGTGCTGAACAAGTGACCCCCCCATAGTTACTATGCAGGAGGGTGGCTGCTTGACACAGGACCCCAGAAAACCGATGCCAACACTGTAGTAGCTGTGACTACTCCAGCAATTTGCAGCTTACCCAGGCATCTGTTCAGCAATTCTTCAGTGGTGTTGACATGCTGAAGAGGTCACAGCGACAGGAAAGAAACCAAGGGAGTTTTCTTACCTGGTTCATGAAGGTCAGCAGTGGACCCATGATGGGACATAGAAGGCTCTCGTACCTCTCTGGAGGACAGGACAGGATAAACGGCTTCATAAACATATGTACAGATAAGGACATTAAGGAAAGATAGGTGACCATATATTGGCAAACAGCACTAATACTTCTAAGTCATTCAGAGGCTACTCTCCCCACGTTGGCATTTTTTGCTGTGCCATCGCCCCCCCTCCTCTATGGACCTCCTCCTTCCCTCTGTGCTACCTATATTCACCACTCTATAAACCTCCTCCCCCTCTGTCTTCTACATCACCCCTCTTTATCATCTATATCACCCCTCTAAAAAACTTTTAACCCCTCTTGTACCATCTATATTACCCCTCTATAATCTTGAATCCCCTGGCGCTGCTGACATCACATCTAAGATGGAGGCGCCCAGCGGAAGCTCAGGAATTTTGGATGTCTATGCAGGGAAGGCTTTTACAGGTAAATAACATGCATACAATATGGTAAAATGCACATTATAATCTTATGGTAAGAGTGTTGTTGAAGTGAATGGTCTGGTGACAGTCTTAACACTTGATCTCTAGGCCTTTTTCTGACACTTTTGTTTTTTTTGGTGGGTTTTGCCATTTTATAAGACCACAAATCCCTCCCCTGTCCTTAAAAGCATTCAAAAACACCAAGATTGTTATTTTTTCAATGCTTTAGATTTTTTTTAAATGGAGCCGTTGACATTCAGGTAAACTGGAAGTGATATCATGTCATCGCTTCCAGGTTACTATAGCGGAGAGCTGATCCCAGCTTTGTTTGGCTGTCTGGCCATCTGGCGGACTCGCCAAGCTGGCCGCTTGGGTCTCCCGATTGGACAGGAGAGCCCCAGCAAGCCGCGAAAGGCAGCGGGGGGGGGGGGGGGAACGACAGTGGGGGACAAAATCCCCTCTCGCTGCTTGTAAAAGCAGTCCAGCGGCTAGTTAGCTGCTAGGATTGCTTTTACAAGAGAGCCGACCACCACCTCTAAAAATTTTTTACTGGGGTGATGACGGTAGCAGGGTTATGGACCTTGCTTTGTGCACTGGTCCTAATCATTTGGTGGAGGGGGGATTAGTTCTAGTGAAGGGAACTCTTAAGGCGTCAGCATACCAAGACATTTTGGACAATTTCATGCTCCCAACTTTGTGGGAACAGTTTGGGAATGGCCCCTTCCTATTCCAACATGACTGTGCACCAGTGCACAAAGCAAGATCCACAAAGACATGGATGAGCGAGTTTGGGGTGGAGGAACTTGACTGGTCTGCACAGAGTCCTGACCTCAACCCAATAGCACACCTCTGGGATGAATTAGAGCAGACATTGCGAACTAGGCTTTCTCAACCAACATCAGTGCCTGACCTCACAAATGCGCTTCCTACAATATAAGTGCTAATGCTTACATCCTTCCCCTCCATGCATCAGGACCAAATGCCATCCCCCATTTCTCCCCAGTATTGAAGGATATGCAGCATGGCTCGCAGACGGTAGTCGGGAACATTGCTGAGATTGCAGAAGGCCGAATTAAGCAGGCGAGTGGCCAGGTCTGGAATAGAATAAAAGTCCTGCAACATGGCTGGTCCAAGCTTTCCCAAAATCTGCCAACTAGAATGAGAGATTAATGAGAACTCCGACATTAGGAACAGAATATGTAGCTGGGGTAGAGCAGTACTCACCAGCTGTCATACATGGAGCGGAAGAAGGCCTGCATCCTTTTCTCTGCGCTTCGATACACGGGGACATCGTACGTGTCCATGACAGGCTGTATCAACCCTACAAGTGGAATACAACATCATGGAGTGGAAAGGCACAAATAAATCTATGCATATAACCATCATAGGCTCAAAACTTACCCAAGATGCACTTCTTCTCCGTCTCCAATATGTCCAAACACTTGGCATAGGATTCACCCATCTTCTGGACAACCTCTGGCAGGTACAGATTGTTGAATGCCCTGAGGAGTAGAAGGGTCAGGGAATGAGGCTGGTCAGAGGCGAGGGACACTTTGGGTTGGGTAAAAATTTACATGAGACAGGCACATGTATGAGTAATAGTCATTTAACCACTTACCGACCGGGCCATAGCCGAACTACGGCTACAGCGCAGTCGGATAATTAAAGGAGGGCATACTATAAACGTCCTCCTGCGCGAATGTCCATTACCAGTAAAGGCCAATGACAGCAACAAGCCAGGGCATGCCCGGTTCAGATCTTCCCCTCTCTGTACCGATCGCTACAGTGTGCGAGGAGAGGGCTGATTGAATGCAGCAGCGCTGTGGGCTTGATCTGAAGTGCCCACAGTGCTGATCTGTGCCAATTCCTGCCTCATCCATCCTCATTCATGCTCGTCCATCCCCATCCATGGCTCATTTATGCCTCATTCTTGCTCATCCGCGCCACATCTGCGATCATCCGTGCCACATCCATGCCACTACAGTGCCTCACAAAAGTGTAATAGGTACTCAGATTTGAAATTTATGCCCTTAGAACACCCGATGGTGCTCCCTGCATGTTGGGCCTCGGTATGTGGCCAGGCTGTGTAAATGTCTCACACATGTGGTATCGCCATACTCGGGAGGAGTAGCAGAATGTATTTTGGGGTGTAATTTATGTGTTAAAATTATCGTATAAAATTAAAACTTTTTTTTTTTTTTTTTCTACACAAAAAGTGTTTTCTTTACACATTTTCCAAAAACTTGTGGAAGAAAAAAAATGACATGTCAAAAAAGACTCATTATGCCTCATAGATTATACATTGGGGTGTTTACTTTCCAAAATGGGGTAATTTTTGGGTCGTTTCCATTGTCATGGTGCTCCGGGGCCTTCAAAAGTGCAAGAGGTAGTCAAGAAATTAAATGTGTATTTTATGGGCGTGGCCTGAAGCTGCATGGTGTAAGGAGTGCAGAGTGAGAGCTCCGGCTGCCCATTCTCCTTAAAATTCATCTTTTGGGGCTAAATCATCCTACTTTTCGGTACACAGCACCCGCTCTGCCTAGAGAGCCCCTGGGACTCATGTCGCCACCGGAACGCGTGCTGGGGAGCTCTGGCAAAGCTTGATCAATACCGTAATGACAGGCGAGACACAGCGGAGGAAGATGGCGCCGCGCCTGCCTCAGGGGAAGAAGGTCCACCCTCCGGAGACACTGCCCGCATCCTCGATGCTGTATCCCTTTGCCAGACAACGCTCACGTCCAAAATAGGAGAAAGTTAAAGTGGACATTTCTCTCATCCGTCAGTACATCCATAAACTGAGGGAGAGGGTGACCAAAATGGTGCGTGGAAGATGACATTCTGCCACTACAGATCACCACCGAACGACTCCAGTACCAACTCAATGTTGTCCTCAGCAAACAGTACGACATGGAAAACAGACTCCATCGATGTAACCTCAGATTCGTGGGGCTACCGGAAAAGTCAGAGGGCTCGGACCCCCCACGTTCCTGGAAAACCTTCTCGTTACCAACTTTGGCAGGGAGGCCTTCTCCTCCACGTCCGTATTGGAACGCGCGCATCGGTTTGCTGCACAACCTCCGCCACCCGGAGCCCCCTCGCGCACCTTCATTGTGAAGCTGCTAAACTACTAGGACACCATTCTCCGCCTCACCCACGAAAAGGGCAACATTCCCTTCGGCAACATGAACATCGCAGTATACCCGGACTTCTCCGCGGAGGTCCAGAAAAAAAGGGCACAGTTTTCCAAAGCTAAGCGACAACTGCGCAACCAACACCTGGCTTATGCCATGCTGTTTCCAGCGCGTCTCCATGTGATCCGAGACGGTAAAGCACACTTGGACCCCTCCGCGTTCATTCCATGGTTGGAGAGGTGGGACGCAGCCGCGCCTGCGCCATCCTAATGCTTCAGTCACATCCCATCGCAGATATGCCCTGCCGCCCTGGACTCCTGAGCCACTCAATCCCATCACCCCCCTCTGAACCGTAAGTAGGCCTTGGCCTGTCCCACCGCAACATTTTTTCTTCCTCCTTTTTATTTCTCCTTCCTCCTCTTCTCCCTCCAATTTTTTTTTCCTGGACATACTCAGGGCACACTGAGTAGTGCCACCGAATTAACCGAACTCCCCTCTCCCGCTCAGGCGCTGGGCGGACGTGCCGCCATCTCCACTGTAGCTTCCCTGACACGCACTGTCCCCTGAACGTACCCATGCAGCCAGTTACTCTCGAACAATGTACCTGCACCCCCTTTGCATCTATATGCTATCCCGAATAGCACTGTTGTGCACCCAGAGACAAGTGAGCGCGCATCTGGACCCCTGTTCCTCATGTATCCTCATGCATTCCCCATCAACACAGATGCAACTCACTGCTACACCAAGTTTTGTTTCCCTGGCCAGCAGCAGCCCCCACAGCCGTGGAGGGCTGCCACGAGTTTGAAATGCCGCGCTGGTTCAGAATAGGCGAAGTTACTAACATTTTTATTTTACTGCTTACTTACTCATTGGATTATTTGACATATCATTTACTGCTATAAAAGTCTGATTGTCTGCTGCCAGATTCCCCGGATTGCTTCCTCACCATTATGGTGTCCTGCTGGCTTGTCGCGGCCTTTGCGCCGCCCCATGACTCACCCGCAGGACACCATCATGCCCCAAGCACTGGGACCCCTTTTCCACAATGTGATAGCGTATACAGAAATGATATTAGGTATGGGGGTGGATACGGGCCTCCCCCTGTTGATCCGACTATACTCCTATTTAGTACCACCACGACTATGGCGTCCCTTAAGCTAGTAACATGGAACGTGCGGGGTCTGAGAGCCAAGCCCAAGCGATTGGCTGTCCTCTCCCACCTCAAATCAATGCGTGCAGATGTCTGTTTTAGTAGAAACCCACATCACAGGCCAAATGCAAATGGAACTCAAGAAACCCTGGGTGGGGTGGGTTTATCAGACCCCCTACACCAATGCCTCCAGAGGTGTGGCCATTCTCATAGCCAAGTGGACTCAATTCCAACTCCATAACCTACAGTCGGATCGACAGGGCCGGTTCCTCTTCCTCCGCGCCACCTTCGGTGGAGTTGAGATTCTGCTCTTAGCAATCTACATCCCCCCACCGTTCCAGTTCACTGTTCTGAGGGAGGGCGTGACATTTATGACCCAGCACCCTACAGTGCCTGCCATATGGTTAGGGGACTTTAACATGGTTATTAACCTCCTCCTCGATAGGCTCCACTCGCCCACATCATCAACCCAACCCACCTCCACTAGATTTGGCAGGTTCCTCCTTGAATTCGCCATGACAGATACCTAGAGACACAAGTACGCCAACACCACCGCCTACTCCTGCTTCACTCCCTCGCAAACCGCAATGTCCCGCATAGACATGATTATGCTTTCTCCCACCCTGATCCCGGACCTCCTTGATGTGCGGTTCGGTGTCTGAATCCTTTCCGAACACTCGCCATACTGGGCTACCATACACATGCCCCCCGACCCGCATTTGGAGGTTGAACCTATTTTGACTCACTGCCCTCACGGATCTGGAGAGTATCCAGAGAGAATTGATAAATTATTTTCAATCCAACACGGGGTCAACTTCGGCGGGGATGGTGTGGGAGGCATTTAAACTGCATGCCCGTATGATACTCACCACACGCATAAACAGACACAAGTCCTCCACCAAGCTTATCCTACAACAAGCCGAGGAAAAACTAAGCTCCCTTGAGCAAGTCTTCCTGGCAGACCCATCGGCCTCCAACTCAGCCCAGCTACGCTTACACTCTAGATTAACAGATCACCTACATTTTGAAAAAGCTAAACGGGGCATTTTTTTCAGTAAACCTAAATCTTCGAGCAAGGGGAATGCGCCGGTAAACTCTTGGCATACATGGCTCACTTGGATCATAGCCCCCCCAGTGGTGGTAAAGCTCCACTCGGAGACTGGAGACATACTCACGGACCCTGCACAGGTGGCCCGCGAGTTTAGACGATTCTACTCAGACCTATACACCTCAAAGGCTGACCGCCCCCACACTGCCCTACAACTACTCCTGCAGAACATTGATTTCCCTTCACTCACTGACTCCCAAATAGAACTCCTTGAGGCACCTATTACTGAGGAACGCAAAGCGGAGGCAATAGCAAACCTACCGACATCCAAAGCCCCCGTCTCTGAGGGCCTCCCCCTGGAATTCTACTCCCAATTCCAAGAAGTCCTCCTCCCCAAGCTACAAACACTCTACTCACATATATATGAGACTGACACACTCCCACACACCATGGGTGAAGCCCTCATAGTCCTCATCCCGAAACCGGGAAAAGACCCCCTTTACCCTGAATCGTACTGCCCTATCTCTCTCTTGCAATTAGATGTTAAAATACTAGCCAAGATACTTGCCCTAAGACTCAACAAAGTGATACGCAGCCTCATACATGCCGACTAAACCGGAGTCATACCCAACAAAAACACTGCATTTAACCTTCGGAGGCTCTTTATGAATCTCCAGGCCACCCATGACAACGTTGGATCCCGGGTGGTGGTCAGCCTGGATGCTGCCAAGGCGTTCGATTCAGTCGAATGGAGCTACCTGTGGGAATGCCTTCGCAGATTTGGCTTAGGCCCCAGATTCATCAAATGGCTCCAGCTCCTATACAAGGCTCCCACCGCCCGGATCCAAGTCAATGGCAAGATATCAGACCCCTTCCCTTTGTCCCGAGGCACCCGTCAGGGATGTCCCATATCCCCCTTGCTATACGCACTGGCTGTCGAACCCCTGGCCATTGCCATTAGGGCACACCCTGACATCAAGGGCCTCCGCATGGGGCGAGTGATCGAGGTCCTCAGTCTCTATGCAGATATGCTTCTATACTTAGAGGACGCTGACCCCTCACTAACAGCGGCTCTACAGGTAATTCACCAATTTGGCACCTTCTCGGGACTACAGATTAACTGGTCCAAATCCCAAATTCTCCCCATGGATGTCACGGGCCCCACAGCCGCCCAGACGGCCCTCCCACTAATAAGGACAAACCAATTTAAATACCTTGGCGTACAGTGCTCACGGTCCCTTAAAGAGGGAGTCCACCTAAGTCCCCTTAAAAAAAAAAAATATTAAAAGCCAGCAGCTAAAAATACTGCAGCTGTTGACTTTTAATACATGGCCACTTACCTGTCCCAGGGTCCAGCGATGTCGGTAGCCGAAGCCGATAACCCGCTCGGTTCTCGGCAGCTGCCGCCGCCATCCTAGGTGAGGGAATCAGGAAGTGAAGCGTTGCGGCTTCACTTCCCGGTTCCCTACTGCGCATGCGCGAGTCGCGCTGCGCATCGTAACTGGTCCCCGCTATCTCCTGGGACCTGTGTGTTTCCCAGGAGACAGCGCGGAGGGACAGGAAGAGGCATAGACTCTCGTGGGAGTCTATGCTGGAAGTAGGTGCAAATACCTGTCTTGTACAGGTATCTGCACCCCCCTCCCCCTGAAAGGTGCCAAATGTGACACCGGAGGGGGGGGAGGGTTCCGAAAAGCGGAAGTTCCATTTTTGTGTGGAACTCTGCTTTAAAGGCTACATGCATCTCAATTTAGAACCCTTGTACGATCTCCTCAAAAGTAAGACCCAAGTCTGGGCCAGGCTTCCCCTCGGAGTCATGAGTCGCATTAACCTGGTTAAGATGATCCTCCTCCCCATACTCAATACGTTCGTATGGGGCTTCTCTAGACAGAAGTTGTCATGGCAGACACTAAAACGCCCTGTTCATCCTGGTGGCACGGCCCTCCCTGACCTTGCACTATATTACATAGCCTCCCAGCTGTCACACTTTTTTTACTACAAACACCAAGATAGGCTTCGCCACTCCAACATTGTGTGTACATCTGTCGCCGGAGTGG